>NC_137928.1:18831119-19162564 GCF_963457725.1 Sprattus sprattus | reverse complement strand
AAAGAGAGAGGAGAGGAGAGGAGGGATAGAGCATTGCTCTCACAGTCACACTCTTAAACACTGGCATGGGAAAGGCAGCTCATTAGCTGAGCTTAGAATCAGGGAGAACCCCCCCCCCCCCAATCCCTTTCTCTTACACTCAGTCTTTTTCATCCCCTCTCCAAAAAAAAAGAAAAAACACCCAGGTTACTAGGAGACAAACAGGATTGGTACGATCCAGATTGCTGGATTACTGTACGATGCGTCTGCTTCAGTGTGACTGGACACAACATTAAATTCATTTCCCCCAATCTGAAGCATAAGGCCCCTGCCAAGTCATTTCCATTCTGACAGACTGGGCGGCTGTGACTCTGTGTTTTGCATGCTTTTTTTTTTTCTTATACAAGAAAATGAAAATAAAACATGGCTCATATAAGGAAAATACACACAGGGATGAGATGAGAAGTGATTTCTCCAAAGGAATATGCGACGGTAGCGAAGCGCAACATTACAGCCGACTATCAATGGCAAAAACAGACCATGGCCATTTCAATTATTACAAGACATTTGATAATAAAAACATACTGTAAGACAGATTTTTTTTTTTTTTTTTTTAACGAGACAAGTCCTTCCTCTGAACCTGTCGGACAAGCTTCTTCCAAGAGAGCGCTGAGGTACGGGTTAGAGGAGAAATTACTTTCCCCTCTCTGCTTCATGTGGTCAAAAAACTTCCAGCAAAAGTAATGAGCTAATTGTGGTTTCTTTTCATTCACCCACCCCTCCCCCTTTTTTTTTCGTCCTCCTCCTTCTCTCCCCTTAGACCATGTGTGTTAGTCTTCTAAGTCCATAAAGCTTTTCAGGCTAGCACACAATTATTGCTGAGGATTTTTCGAGAGAAGAGAAAGAAAAAAAAAGTGTAGTTCCTCCACGTCAGTTGAAACGCTAGGTATTAATTACGCCAGATGAGGAATCTTGGCCGCTCAGCTCAGTTGAAATTGGGATGGCTCTGATCCTCCAGAGCGCTCCGCTCCAGGTCCGAGATGGAGCGCGGCGTTTCCCCACGCCACTGACGAGTCTCAGGACACGTGCTGCGGGGAGGATATGGGCAGGTTAACTGCATCCGCTGGTCAGAGCAGCCACGGAGAGAAGACGACCACATCGTTACACCATGCCAGACACTGGGGCGGCACAGAGCGTTAGTCGCCCTTTATCGTCGCCATCATCATCATCATCTTTCCGGCTGACCACAGTCATCACTGTCATCGTGATCATCACCATCCTCCTCATCATCATCTTCCTTCCTCCTCCTCCTCATAAGTTGCGGCAGCAGAAGGCAGAGCTGCACTGCAATAATCCACATTGTCTCCATTTCTTTCCCCTCTCTCTAGTAAAAGATATTATCATGGTGACATGCCATCAAAACGAGAAACAAAACAAAAACACACTCATTACACTGCAGGGCTGGACTTTGAGGCAGGAACTGGCAGAAGACTGGGGATTTCTTTACTATCCTGCCCTGCTAAGCAGTAACAACTCTCTCTCTCTATCTCTCTCTCTCTCTCTCTCTTTCGCTCTCTCACACACACACATACACACACACACACAGTGCTCTGCTGATGGCTGTGTGTGTTTAAATATCATCACTGTTGCTGTGAGGTCTTGTCTCTGTGCCGGTTTAGCTGCCAGCCTGATGGATGTCTCTGTCCTATGCATTTCCATTTCTCTCCCTCACCCGGCTTTCTTTAAACACACACACACACACACACACACACACACACACACACACACACACTATCTGTGTGTCTGTGGTACATGTATGTGAGAGTGTAAGAACAGTGCAGTACAGACCTTTTCACAATCACCTTTTCACACACGCGCACACACACACACACACACACACACACACACACACACACACACACACACACACACACACACACACATCCTCTATAGACATACATGATGGATAGAGCTGATAGTTTCTCTTTCTCTTTTTCTCTCTGCTACACATCACCTTTAATCTGCTGTGTGTCAGGGGTGGGGAGATTTATGGGTGGAAAATTGTGGCTCTTGAGCGAGGTAGGTGAGAGCGGGCGGCAGGGGCTGGGATGAAGATGAAGGCCATGCAAGCGCAAAAAACAAACAGCAACGCAGTTAATGTAGGGTTAGTTAACCTGCGTCTGTGTGCGTGTGTGTGTTTGTCTATGTGTGTTGGCTGATGTGTCTGTGTCTGTGTGTGTGTATGTGTGCATGCGCGTGTGTGTGTGTGTTTGTTTGTGTGTGTGAGAGAGAGAAAGAGTAAAAGAATGAGAAGAGCATTTTCTCAACACAAGGCTCTCTCCCTCTCTCTCTTTATTTATATATATAAATAAAAAAAGGCTGGTGCAGTTTGTCAATGTATGCACATGGCGGCTTGAAGCTATTTTTCTTCTAGTGTTTACAGAGCAGCACGTGATGCTAAAGATGCTAATTTGTGTTTATCGGCCGATGAAAGCTCCATTGCGCAGGTGAGCGGGCTGCCCCAAGTGCCCAGCCCAACGGGTGACACATTACAGAGAAGCATGTGGAATGGGGTGTGTTTGTGCATATGTGTGTGTGTGTGTGTGTGTGTGTGTGTGTGTGTGTGTGTGTATGTGTGTGTGAGTGTGTGTGTGTATATGTATGTGTGGTTGTGTGTGTGCGAGTTGATACGGTGGTCTGACAAACAGCAGTGCTTAAGAAAAAAATCAAACACCATTGGGAAAGACGAAAGACACAGAGCAAGGAAGAGGAAATGACAGAAAGATAGAAGAGTAGAGGTCAGATAGAGCGAAACTGAGTATGTGCAGCAGAGAAAGAGAGAGAGAGAGAGAGAGAGAGAGAGAGAGAGAGAGAAAGGAAGGGGGGGGGGTTGTGCTATGATGGAGTAGTGGTTAGTTTGTGTGTGTGTGTGTGTATGTGTGTGCGTGTGTGTGTGTGTGTGTGTGTGTGTGTGTGTGTGTGTGTGTGTGTGTGTTGAGGGCGGTGGAGGAGGTGGTGGTGGGGTGCAGCAGAGAGTGGCGCTGAAGGACAATGAGGAGGGCTGGTAACAGGAATAGATGAATGAAAGAGAAGCCGGGGTCTGGGAGCATCGGGGGAGTTGTTTAAGGAGAAACAGTGTCCGTTTGTGGCCGGTGATAATACTTTCCATTCAACAGGCCTCGCCGAGCGCTGATTCCTCTGATTGCAGGCTGGCGCCCTGCTGGCGAGCCTCTGCGCTGAAATTAAATCCACTCTATTCAGTTATAAATTATAATGCTCTATAAACAACACCCCCACTGGGAAAAAGGAGGGAGAGACAGAGAGAAGGACAGAGAGAGAGTGAGAGACAGAGAGAGAGGAAAGAAAAAAAGAAAGAAGAGGAGACCGATGAGGAAAGGAAGTGTATACTGTATGGGGATAGTGAGGAAGCACAGTACAAAGGACAAAACACCGGAAGGAAAAAGAAAGAAAGAAAGAAAGAAAGAAAGAAAGAGGGAGACTGCAGATGAGCAGTGCTGGTTTTCCGGAAAAGCGAATGGTAATGAGAGTCTGTATTTCCCTTAATTCACCTCTCACTCTCGTTCACACAGAGCCCATCAACCCTGCCGCTAGACTGCTTTACACAGCTAATGTCATCCTAAACCGGATGGATGGCGCATTCATTTTTTTTAAACCTTCATGAATATGATATAGGGGCAGCCGTAAAAATTGTACAAACTGAGCCAGCAGTTTACATGGGACGGTGGCCAAAGTAATTACGGATATCTAGTTAATAAAACTTAATATAGTATGATAAATATGCACAAATATTAATGTAATTAGTGTATAATAAATAACATTTGGTAGAGGCTGTAAGGGTGGTTGGAGTTTAATGTTATTATTAATGTGGTCAGGCAGACGTTATTACGTGTGATTTTGTCTGCGGCCCAGAACAATCCCCCAACCCTGACTGCGTGAGGTCATCCAGACTGGGAAGAGGTTGTGTCCCACTGGGCAGCCACACAGCAAACCTGACCCAGCCTCTAACCTGCCAAAGGGAGGGGTGCGCAGATACGGAGGGAGAGAGAGAGAGCAGACAGAGAGGGGAAAGTGAGAGAGAGAGAAAGAGATAAGTATGACAGAGTCAGCACGTGCAAAAGAAAAAAAAATGAGAGAGAGGACGGATGGATGGATGGACGGAAATAGCTACAGTTGGACAGACTACAGTGAAAGGCTGCACAAGAGACAGAAAGAAAGAGGCAAACACAAGAGAGTGTGTAAGAGGGAAGTGTGTGTGTGTGTGTGTGTGTGTGTGTGTGTGTGTGTGTGTGTGTTTCATAGTGGGGGCCCCTGCCAGGTCTGTTTGAGGATCAACACACTGGCCCTCCAGCCCACCGGGGGCTCTGTTGCGCTCCGCCGGCACCTTTGTGTCCAATTAAGCACCACGTCTGAGAGGCACAATGGCAACGGCCTGCGACGGGCAGGCCAACTGTGACCTACTGGACAGTCCACCACCCTCCTGTGCACACAAACGCCATAGGTCTGCCCCAGACACACGACACAGTGCAAACACATACAACACACCCACTAACACACACACACACACACACACACACACACAGACACACAAACCTCACAGATATACCGCCACGACACAGAAACACAATGCCATGGCCAGCCTCCCACATGTCCTATGAATGGTCTGAAGTATGCTTATGATTTCTATACTAGGAGATGAAGAAAAAATAACGGAGGGAGGAAAAAAGGGTCAGAAACCAGGCCGCTGGAACGACCCGTCGCTTGCCGAACGTGTGCGGTGGCAGGGCTTGAAAAAGCTGGAACAACTCAAATTAACACGTTTTAATTACAGGGGAATGAGTGGACGCTGAAGCTCCACGCTTCCCCCGACCTCTAATTACGCTGCCTCGACGTGCTGGCATGTCCGTTAGGGCTTGCGGCCTTCGCCTCCTCATTCTTTCCGAGCCGCCGGGGGGGACTATTTACGTCCGCTCTGCCGTTGGCTTGTGAAAACACCCATTTTCAGCTGCTCGTGCTGGGGGAACGTCCTGAGGTTGGCTGGCGTGGAGGTCGGTTGGTGCACTAGGGCCCTGACAGCTTCCACACTCTCTCGTTTTGGGGGGGTTCTCTGCACATGGGATGCCCCCCCCCCCCCCCCCTACACACACACACACACACACACACACACACACACACACACACACACACACACACACACACACACACACACACACACAGGGATAGGGTGGATGCCGAGGGGGAGGCTATGTGGCTACGTGCTCCCTGGGCGTCCTCTTGTGGGAGGCTGCTCTGCCAGGCTAGCGGATTGCAAGCTCTCTCCAAAAAGTGCTGCCTCAGCTGCTGAAGCCAGGCATTGCAAAGCTAGTGTTTGCATGTGTTGTGTGAGTGTGTGTGTGTGTGTGTGTTTGAAAAGTGGGTTCTGTAGCGTGCTAATGTTTAACCTGGAAAGCACAAAGGCAAATGGGAGGTGACAGTCTGGGCCAGTGTCACAGAACCCTTCACTGACAGAGGCATGGATGGCAGGAGAAGAAAAGAGGGATGCAGACAGTCTAAATAAAAACATAGTTGGGAACAAAAAAAATCCTGGTTTTAAACGGCGTGCAGAATAATGCAAAAAAGACACTTTTCCTTGAACACGTAAGGAGCTGCCAAAACTCTTTAGCGTCCACGTTTCAACCCTTGTTGCACTGAGCGCACTATTCTCTGGTGAGGCAGTGTGTGTGTGTGTGTGTGTGTGTGTGTGTGTGTGTGTGTGTGTCACATGTGTGTTTGCGTAAAGAAACTCTTGAACCATATATGACTACTACTGTTGAAAAAGAACCCCTCCGTTAAGATATGCTACACACACTGCTTGCCTAGACGAGCACACGTGAAGATGTCAGTGGAATAATTGTAAGCGTCTGTCGGCCCCGTGTACAGTTAAAATAGCAGCACTAACCTGTCCAATCACACGGCTCCCGTTCAGTCTCTGGGCCAATTATGGCGGCGATTGGCAGAGCAAACAAAGAATTATTGGCTGTTAAGCTGTCGTCTCATCGGGAGGTGAACCGGCCCCCTTCTTCTCTTGTAAGGGGCGCAACGGCACATCTGCAAACACCTGATACGCATCCAGCGCCCCGCTGCCCCTACAACGCTCGTTAAATTGTTACCACCTTTCCTAAAGCCAGCTCTGACAATTAACCAACGCTGCCCCTCCACTTCAAAGCCGCCACGGCCAGTGGGTTTAACCTTGGCGCTCCCGAAGATTTGTTTTTGATTTTCACAAGATCCCCAGACACTTTCATCTAGGGCCCTGCCATGTGCACCATGCTCTCGCTACTGAGGCCAGAGTTCTCCCAGCATGCAGAGACAGAGGGTGGAACAAAAGTATACACAGTACAACTCTTTCTCACTAGAGTTCTAAACAAACCCATCCATCTTCATCATCACTTCAAGTGAATCATTTTCATAACTGCAGGATCATGATTACAGCTGTAACATATCTAGCATAAGCCGTTATTATGTTAAGATATTATTCTAAATGTAAAACATACGAAGGCCAAGGTGCCTCCTCAGTAAATGGCAGCCAAGGGGTGTCTGCAGCAGTGAGAGTGTCTGTGCTTCAGAGTAGCACAAATGCCCTGCAGACCTGAGATAGTTCTGCAGTGGATCTGGCAATGCATGCCACCGGCCTCGTCATGGTTTGGGTTCTAATGCTGTGGCTTGTCATGCGGGCCAGGATACAGAGAGAGAGATCGGAGCAGGGTGGAGACTGGTTCTGAGTTATGTTGAAGAGCTTTTCCCCTATGAGAGTGCTCTCTCTCTCTCTGTCCCTCTCTCGGCTCATCGAGCGCTCCTGTGCAGATTAGCTGTGCGGCTGGACGTGTCTGCTTCCGTCTGTTTTTCGTCCCGTGCACAGTGTGTGTACGGTCAGTAGCGTGTGAAGCCTGCTGCCTCTCTGCCCCTTGCAACCCCCCTACTTACACACACACACACACACACACACACACACACACACACACACACACACACACACACACACACACACACACACACACACACATCATTGCAGATGCCCCTGAAGCGTTTAGGAACTGGAGCAAATGCGTTTATGAATTAAGAGTATGGGGGGGGTGAGGGGTGGTGGTTCAGGAGCACGTGTGTATTTGTATGTGTGTGTGTGAGAGTGTTTAAGTGGAGGATGTGTGTGTTTATGGGTGTATGATGGGGGGGGGGGGAGGGGGGTCCTTTCAGAGACCTTTTTTGGGCTGCACTGCTCTTTTTCAGCAAGCCGACCCCTGTAGCTGCCTCAGGATGTGAACTGTCACTTCACATAGCTGCTGATAAGCCACAGAAGCATCAGGGGAAGGTGAAGACGGTAGGCAACATGGGAGAGACTGGTGGAGAGCTTTTCACTGGGAAAAATGCTCACTCGTCAGTAGAGTGGAGGGAGGCAAATATGTCGAGATTTGCAAAAGGATGTTTATTTTTTTCTTCAACAGTATAATTGAAAAGTACCAAAAGGACTTGGGGTGGGGGGGTGGGGGAGGTACTGTCACTGAAGGCTTCTCTCGGAGTGGCCTGTGACTGTGCTGCACATATAAGTCTAGCTTGCATGTGTGCAACTTGGCACATTTCATCACACCATGGATGTGTTTTTTGGATTCTGGTATCCCTAGAAATACACATCAAAACAGCCATTTATTTAGTCATGTGGTCGGGAGTCCCAGATGTTATAACTTTGTGAAAATTGGCCATATATTAAATTTGAGGGGGTGGAAAAAATAATATGCTCTAACGTGAAGTCGACAAACACCCTCAAAACTTCAGGAAATTGCAAATAAGACAGGCTATTTTCACATCCAACACAATAAGACGCTTTATGAGGACATGATTGCATAATTACATAACATGCACCTTATTAAGATACTCTGTCAGGGTGAGTCAGTGTCCCAGTAAGCTCCATGAAACACCCGTATAGCAGCTTCAGTTTGGAATGTTGGTGCTAGATGGTAGCTTTACAGCACCCAAGCCGGTACATTTAAAGCTATTCATCACTTGGCCACTCAATCATGGCTTGATCAAGGGCAGCCTTGATGCTCTAAGAAGCACTCATGAATAAGGATGTCACCTTCTTCTGAACTGTTATATTACGAGGAAGGGACACAAAGGACGGTTGAACTGACCCCACCCCCTGCAGCCTCCCTTCCTATTGGTCACCTGGGGTTCAGGTGTGCCCCACTCCTCTAGCTCATCTCAATGGACCTTTGTGGCCAGAGCTGGCCAGTTAGAGAAGAGGTTTCTTTAGGGGAAGTCCCGTCTCTGGACACTCCAGTGTTGTCTTACCCTCTACCTGCTTTGCCCCCTTCTACACAATCTTTTTCTCTTCTCCGTCTCGTAAATACACCCTCCACCCCTTTCTTTCTCTCTCTCTCTCTCTCTCTCTCTCTCTCTCTCTCTCTCTCTCTCTCTCTCTCTCTCTCTCTCTCTCTCTCTCTCTCTCTCTCTCTCTCTCTCTCTCACACACACACGCACAGAGAAAATGTTGAGGAATGTGGCCCCATTGTCCCGTTTGTACTCCTCCACTCCTTCCTTTTTCTCTTTCTCTCATTCTCTCCTCTGCTAAAGCCCCCAAATCCTTCCTTTTTTCTGGGAATCTAAACACTGTTTTGAACAATGAAACGCTTGATCCCCAACTTTCATTTTGAAACTCATTCTCATAAACACTGCCATATGCTTGATAAGAGGGGCTATCTCCGTGGCTAGGCCCGACTAATCAAGTGTTTTGGAGCACCGTTCTCTCAGGATCGCACTCACAAGCCGCACTTTACTCTGGCATAGCCAACCTCAGCTAGTTTCTGGAAGGTTCAAGGCAGTCCACATACAATGGAACCAAATGTTCCCGGGTTGCCAAAGTATTTCTCTATATTCCAGACTTGTATCACTTTCTATTTTTTTCCCCCTTCCACGAGCTGTCATTAGTTTTCATAACTCGTAAGACACTGAATATTTCTATTTTATTTCAACTGGAACAAGCTCGAGCTGTCCGCAGAGCTGAAGAAGATTATTGAAGGGTGCGTCCCTGCATATGTCCTTAATGCGCAGACTACACGCTACCGAATGATCGAGAGTATTCGCAGCAAAACGAAAACAGGCCCATTTAAGTGCATCTCCGACTTTCGGAACCACCTGCATTTGATTTTCTCCGAACAACACAGTCCACTCCGATGAGCACATTATATGCTGATCGATATCAAACAATTTACAGAGCACTGCAACATATATCTGGATTTCATTCGGCTCGAGAGGCAAAAAGGCAAGACTTTGAACAAGGCTCTTTAAATCAGGCCGGGGATGAAGTGCAGATATGTATTTTCTCCCTTTTTTATTGAATGCTGAGCTGAACAAAATGCTTTGTGACATGGCACACTTGAGGCATAAGTGTGCCTTCAGCACTGGAGAAATCTTTTCAATATGGAGGTCAGCCAGTTAAACGTAACTACTGCTTCCAGATCGGCACCACATGCTCACCCAATCATAAGCCAACCCCACTTGCACAGCTTTCACTTTATCCAATCATATAAAGAGGCAATTCACACTAATGGCAGTGTTACGACAATTACATTAACTACCTCAAAAAATACTTGAGAATCTTTCCTTTTCCGACAAATACGGTTCTACCCGTGACAATCGAAACCAAGTTTAATTTCCAGATCAACCTAACACTAACCATAAAAAGGCTTCAGATAATTTTTTCATCAAAAAACCCATGTTGTGAAATCCCAAAGTTTCCACACACATCATTGACCACGTCGTTGTCGAGGAGTTGACCTCTTAGGAACGAACACTCAAGTCCGCTCCCACAAAAGGTTAGGCAGCAGCCCACAGACTGGATTGAAAATCCTGCCACTAATTCAAACCTCTTGTGTCGCTATAAAAGAAAGGCTGATTTAACTTTGATGACGACGCCACCGCTTCCAGCAAAGCTCGGCTAGTCTCTCACCGCAGAGTACTACCACACGTTCCCATCCGCTTAGAGCTAGGCACATAAAGCACAAAGCTAATCCGGTGGGAAGACCTGGCCGCATCATCACCACTTGGCTAAGGCAGACCTGCCTGTTCAGCTCTTCTCTACCAAAAGGTATGTTTAGAATCCCTGAACAGACACGGAATTTGATAGAAAAAAAAGGACTCGAAGAAGAGTGGGTAATAATTTCCACTTATTACAAACACAGTCTCTCCAAGTGTGAGCTGCAAAATGAATCATCACACACAGACAGAGAGAGAAGGAACTTCTTTCTTCACTGCCCCTTTCCTCTCTTTCTCTCGCTAGCTAGCTCGCCGTCTTTCCCTCTCACTCTCTTTTCCAGTCCCACCGCACACCACAACAGAATGGATCTCTTCTCCACAGAATAATTGAAGTGCTCGTGCAAGATCAAAGCAATGAGTCTGGTTACATATGTGAGGGGAAATTCCCCTGCAGTCACACAACAGACACACACACACACACACACACACACACACACACACACACAGACACACACACACACACACAGACACACACACACACACACAATGAGGATGAGAAGAGAGGAGAGAGAGAGGGGACGTCCGTCTCATTGTGATGAGGGGTGCCAGCTCGCCAGGGCTAATCATTGAGGGACTCTGCATGCAGGGGTGACATCAGAGCCCCATCCTTCTGGAGCCCGTGATTAATTAATATGACTTCCACCGGAGTCGGGGGCAGAATATGATATAATTTAAATAATTATATAACGCAGAAGGCGTGTTGGGGATGTCATCTGTTTGTGGCGGATCACACACATGCAGGCGGCGAGGGACATATTGTACACGCACGCATGCACGATAACACACACCCAAACAGAAACACACTTTTCTTTTTTCTTTTCTGGTGTGTGTGTGTGTGTGTCTGACACAAACAAGAAGCTGAATGTCTAGGCAACCCATCTGTTAGTCTAACTGTGGTGCCCTCTATCGCACGTCTGTGCATAGCGTATGAGGAAGTACGGTGTCTGCAATATGAAACACAAAGGGGGAAGATTTATCACCTGGCCTGGGTGATCCTGAGGAAGACCTTGGGGCAAGAAGGGGGAGAGGCACGAGGTGAGGGGCCTGGCCAGCCCGAGGCTGTGACGCTCCTCCCCCAGAATCACCGCTGGTTCCCATCATACCTTGCACTCTCATTACCGGCCTGGGAAAGCTGACAAAGAGCCAAGTGCCAAATAATAACAATGATGTCGATGATCATAACTCTTCAGTTATTAAAAAACAGGTACTGTACGGGGGCTTGGACTTGGGCCCTCCCTAACAAAGCAATAAAGGGATGGAGGGAGGGAGAGACAGAGAGAGAGAGAGAGAGAGAGAGAGAAGAGGAAAGGGGTGAGAGTCTCTTTAAAACTTCACCTTTCTGTCTCTGGCCACTACGCAACTCTCATGCACATAAAACAGTATTAGGGTCTGGAAGTTTGGGAGACATTTCAAAGTGAGTTCAGTCTGGAATGAATGAGAGAGAGAGCGAGAGAGAAAGAGAGAGAGAGACTGAGTAAGTGAGAAAGAAAGAGAAAAATAGAGAGAGAGAGAGAGAGCGAGAGAGAGAAAGAGAGAGAGAGAGAGAAAGGGAGAAAGGGAGTGAGTGAGAAAGAAAGTGAGAAATAGAGAGAGAGAGAGAGAGAGAGAGAGAGAGAGGGAGAGAGAGAAAGAGACTGGAAGAGGGAGAGCGTGAGTGAGTGAGAAAGAAAGAGAAAAATAGAGAGAGAGAGGGAGAGGGAGGAATAAAAAGAAAAAGCGCACAGCATAGGCTAAAATAACAGTCTGGCCCAAGCCACCTCAGAAACATCTGTATCTAATTACAAACTACATCCTACCAGAGAGTCTTGGTAACAAGAACAATGCGGACAAAGCTGCGAGTTCAGGAACGATGTCAAATTTAGGTTATACATGTACAGGAACTGAGATATTTCATTAGGGCCTGGCCCCGCAGCGGCAGGGCGGCTTTCTGGGGTACTTGAGGGGGGATGGGGGGGGATAGGGGAGATGTACCACTCTGGATTTAAGTGGAGCTGAGTCTCGACTCTCCCTTTGGAAAAAAAGGCAAACAAAGGAGCGCTCCATTTGGAACACTGTAAATCTTAGCCCTGCAGCGGACCGCTTCTGTGTGTGCGTACTGTCTCTCCCTGAGTACTGTAGGGAGGCTAACCGCCTGTGTGTGCGTACTCTCTCTCCCTGAGAACTATAGGAAGGCTAACCGCCTATGTGTGCGTACTCTCTCTCTGAGTACTATAGGGAGGCTAACGGCCTGTGTGTGCGTCCACTCTGAGTACTGTAGGGAGGCTAACCGCTTCTGTGTGTGCGTACTCTCTCTCTGAGTACTATAGGGAGGCTAAACACCTGTGTGTGTGTACTCTCTCTATCAGTACTGTAGGGAGGCTAACCGCTTCTGTGTGTGTGTACTCTCTCTCTCTCAGTACTGTAGGGATGCTAACCGCCTGTGGAGCTCACAGAGGGAGCACTGCGTTTTTTGGTTTAGGTCTTCTTGTGACGGTGCTAATTTAATCCCACAGTAAACAATTACTCAAAAAAGATGTAACCAAAACTTCTGTGCTCTAACGAGGGTGGTATTTTTAACAAGAGTACTCTTGAGTGCTCAAATCAAGCAAGGAACAGGGTAACTCATGAACCATGTTTCTTTGCTTGTAATTGCGGTGACATTTGGCTGCGCTCATTCTGAGTGGCAGGGCTGATCACTGCATGTCAGCTTGGGTGAGGGGATGTGTGTTTATACACATGTGACAGAGAGTACTGACTGTGTGCATGTGTGTGTGTGTGTGTGTGTGTGTGTGTTCAAGCATCTGCGTGTGTGTTTGTGAGTAGGTGTAGGCATATATGTGTGTGTATTTAAGGGAGTGTGTGTATGTGTGTGTTTAGGTGTGTATTGCAGTGTGTCAGCGGTGGCTGGCTCTCTGTCTCTTCATCCCGAGCTGAACGGCTTGGAGCCACGCTGCGCGGTGATGGTGGCAGCCGGCTGTCGGCTGTCAGCTGTCCATTACGCCCAGTGACAGAAACAGCCTTCACCCAAAGTGACACTGACAAGACCCAGTCTCTCATGAGGAGGACCGTCATGTCCCTCTCCTGTCAATATTTCATGTGAACTCTGAAGAACTTCGGCAGAACCTGCTCCAAAATATATCCATTATACGTACACTTGGTTCATAGCTGTCCTTCAAAAGTTCAAGACACATTAAGCGAGGGGAGTCACTATTAAAAAGGAGTAATTAGCCTCCCACTAATTGTGTGTGTGTGTGACTGTGTGTGACTGTGTGTGACTGTGTGTGACTGTGTGTGTGGGAGTGCAAGTCACTATAAATGCGACTATGTGTTTGTTGATATGAACGTGAATGTGTGTGTTAGTATGAATGTGAAAGTGTGTGTGTGTGTGTGTGTGTGTGTGTGTGTGTGTGTGAGAGTGTATGTATGTGAGAGCATAGGCCTCAGAGAGGGAGCAGTATGAAGCGTGGAGCTGAGTGCATTATGCAGTCTTGGGTGCTTCTAGGAACGTGCTGAGGGATGGGAGATGGCAGCCGCAGTGGTGAATCAGACTGCAGGCGGACACCGCCGTCCTGTCAGAGGAGCAGGAGCAGGAGCAAGGCCCGCTCCCTAGAGTGGGCTACATGGATGTCCCCCCCCTCTCCCTCTCATCCCTGTCTGTCTCCCTATTCCTCTCTTTCTATCTCTTTTTCTGTTTATCTGGCTTTTTTTGTCACGTCTCCCTTAAGGTGACTGAGAGTGGAGGCGCGAGGCAATAGCCACGACCCATCTGTCCTCCTCCCACTCCGCTGAGCGCCGCACGCAGACACCAATGCACCCGGCTCACCCCAGCTCAGCTGCAAGCATTTACAACACACACACACACACACACACACACACACACTCACCGCGGCAAACATACACACACCAAACGTCCCACAAACGCCTTTGATTCCAGGCCGCTGATCGCACTGCCTCCTCACAAAACCTAGAGCGTGGAGAGCCCCCCCCAGCCCACCACCACCACTATAAATAGAGGTCTTTTGCATGTCAAATGGTGTGGTTGCAGTTGGGCCGGAGTGGGTGGAGTGTAGGGACTTAGTGAGTGGAACTGGATTTGTAGCCTATCTGGAGCAGAAAGCACCGGTGCCAGAGGGGGGCTTTAGCCACTGAGACCAGCGGTGGGGTGGGGGTGGGGGGTGTAGGTATGCGCCAGTGCTCATGCCCCTCTGCTCTGCCAGGGCTGAAGGCAGGGGCGGGCACAAGGGGGAACCATGGGGCGTCTCATCACTATCATCATCATGCCTGGCTGTGTGCTCCAGGGGCATCTGTAGCTCTGGGCTCCCTCACTCACTCACTCACTCACTCAGCCAGTCAGCCAGCCAGTCAGTCGCAAATGATTTAAAAGCCAATTATGTTGTTGTTGCTGTTGTAATTATCCGCATACAGTAGTTGGTTCTGCGGCCTTTAATTACCAACAATGGGGGTGGGGGTGGAGAGGGTGGAGAGGGTGGAGGGGAGGGGAGCTGGGCATGACATTGAGATTGATTAGAAACAGAAGGGTTTAGTCATTTGCCTCCTTCTGATTTTTTTTTTTTATGTGACAAAAGGCTTATGTGTGTACATGTGTGTGTGCATGTGTGTATGTGTGCATGATTGAGTGAGCTGATTGAGTTATGAGTGAGAAACAGACGTGAGGAGAGAGACAGAAACAGAGAAGGAGAGAGAAAGAGATAGGAGGGGAGAGAGAGAGTTCATGAGTATGTGTGTGTTGCCTGTTAGGGCTGTTTGTTCCTGGAAACAGAGGAGGAGGAGGAGGAGGAGGAGGAGGAGGAGAGAGCACATGTGTCTGCTTCTCTTCCAGATGTGGGCACAGCAGCAGCAGCACGCACAACAGTGAGCCCGGGCCGACTGTGGCGGAGTCGCCCCATCCCATCCCGTCCACTGGCACCGGGACACAGCACTGCCACAGTGGGCTGGGCCTCCTGCCGCGTGTGGCTCATCTTTATGGTAAAAGCACTTGGACAAGTAAACAGCACCCGTGGCTTGGGTGTAGCGCTTAGCGGACATTCCTCTAGTGCTTGGTGAACATGAGGCAGAGGAAAAAGAGAAAAGAGAGAAGAGGGAGAGAGGGAGCGAAACAGACGCAGCACTTCTTGCCTGTGCCCGGGCTGGCTGTGGTGAAGTGACATTTACCTAATGCAGCTCTAAATTCCCACATAATTAGTAGGCAGCTGACGCTGATGTGGACTGACTGGTGCAGGCAGCGAAGGCTCCTAAACTAGTCCTCAAACACCCGGGCGGTGTAAGTGTGTGTGTGTGTGTGTGTGTGTGTGTGTGTGTGTGTGTGTGTGTGTGTGTGTGTGTGTGTGTGTGTGTGTGGGAGGGTTGGCTCCAGCTCGGTGGGGCCAACAGCACTGTACCGCCATGGTCCAGTAAACCAGTGGGCCCCCCAACGTGCCTCGTTCCACTTCTCCATCACCTCTCTCTCGCTCTCTCTCCCTCTCTTTCTCCCCCTTTACTCTCTCAGCTCCTAATGAATGTCTTCCCCGCAGCCTTTTCTGATGAGACTGTGGCAGTAATTAGGAACCTGTAGAACCCCCTCCCAGGTTGAAAAGAGCGCGCACACACACACACACACACACACACCCCCAGTGGTCACCAACATAAACAAACATCAAGTGTCGTCGGGCTGTCTAATGAAGAGAGGGAGGGGCGGCAGGGGTCACAAGGGGCAGGAGAGGTAAGCGCTGAAAGCTACCCTACTCACGCATGCATGCCTGCTTGTGTGTGCGAGTGACCCCACACGTGTGTGTGAGTGTATATGTACGTGTGTGTGTGTGTGCGCCCACGTGTGATCAAGGCCTCTCATGATGACCTGCTTTCCTCCGGAACACAAAAAGACACACAAAAAAGACAAAAAAAGGGAACACTTCTGCTGGCCATTTGTCAGCTCATTCTCGTTGTCGTTTGTGATTCTCCGGCGGGCACCAGATGCGGGCGGCGTGCTCAAATGGCCAGTCAGGCTGGAGCGCCAGCTGAATGGGGCCTGATGTGGCGTCGGACAACAGAGGAGCGCGGCCTGAAAGGAGCCAAGGGTGAGGAGCCTTTATCAGGGCATTACACATGCTCCATATGCTGCCTGGGCCTCCCAATGGCCCTTTCTGTGCGGCCATATTAGCCCCCTGTAAAGGAACAAAAAGGGGCTGTCTCAAGACAGACACACACACACACACACCCATAGACATAAATACTCTCACACACACACACACACACACACACACACACACACACACACACACACACACACACACACACAAACATCCTTTACTGACATCCTTTCATCCCCAAATCTGGCTTTGGTGTTTACACGTCCATAAACAAGAGGCAGGGCCAGGAGGATCCATAGGCTTGGAGAATGGGAGACATTTGTTCAGCGACACAGAAGTGCAAAGCGCCGTTGGGCCTCCGCTGGCAAAAAGGTCAAGGATCCTCATCCACGGACCGGCCAGACAGGCCGCGGGACAGCCCACAGCAACAGTGAAATTGGGAAAAGAGGGTTTGAGTGTGTGTGTGTGTGTGTGTGTTTGTGTGTGTTGGGAGGGCAGCAGCGGCGGCCCCCTGAGCAGAGCTTTGGGGCGAGGGAGAGTGGAAAAAGGAGCCACTTTTTTGGTGTGTGTGTGTGTGTGTGTGTGTGTGTGTGTGTGTGATGAGAAAAAGCTGGTGCTGCAGTGGGAGCAGGACAGGGGGAAAGCGCTAAGGGTTAATTGGCGCCCTGCGTGAAAGCTGTTAACAAGTAGAGCCAGTGGAACACCCAGGAGGCACGGCGGCGACATTCCAGCGGTGCCACAAGAAATAAACGAGGTAGTGAGAGACCCCCCCCTCACCCACCCACCCACCCCTACTGCCCAATGGTTGTAGGCTCTCAACAACATTGTGTGTGTGTGTGTCTGTGTGTGTGTGTGTTTGTGTGTTTGTGTGGTACCAAAGTCCACTGGCTGCAGGACACACTCGAACAAAAAAATGGTGTCATACTGTACATATCGGAACAGGCACACCAATTCTATTTGGTTTACGGCTCCGTGGAGGGCCAGTGAAGGGGAGAGTGGGACACAGAGAGAAGAGACAAACAGAGAGAAGATAGAGGGCAAAGAGAGAGAAAGAGACGGAGACAGACACACTTGCGATGGCGATGGAGACAGGGGCAGGGGCTTCTGGCAGCCTGGGGCGAGAGCAGAGGGCCTAATCACCCCTCTAATAGTGCTGGGAGCCTGTCTCTCTCCCTCTGTTCCCCTCTCATGTCTGCCCCACTGCCCTGCGGCCATCCCCGGCCTCCACACAGGCACTTCGTGCCACTTACTGCCAGCGCCACAATGGAGACTGCACTAACACCCCCCCCCACCCCACACACCCACACAAACACACACACAAACATACACTGCCCCCCCCCCCCCCACCCCATACACACATACACAAAGAAGAAAACACTTTTGATGTTGATGCAGAGAATTGTGTGTGTGTCTGTGAATAGTTCCCCATCTAACATCTGACCTCTGCATTGTGGTACACATGTGGACCATGCTATGCTCTATGGTGTGAAAAAGGAAGGTATTGTTGCTACTATGGTGCTGATGTGATGTGTGGAGATGCCAAGTGGCCAAGTGCCCCCGCCCCACCACACACAACACAACACAACACAAAACAAAACAACACAACACCTGACACAACACAACACAATACAACACCTTACATCAACATTCTGTGCTAACCTGCCTGACAGCCTGCTGGCTGCATTATCACCGTTTCCAAGCAAACGTGTCCGTGTGTGACGGGTCCTTATCTCCGACTGCCCCACACCTTTTGGTCCCCCCCCCCCCCATCACACACACACACACACACACACACACACACACACACACACACCCCACCTGCCTCTGCCCCTCCCTCCCCCCAGTCCTGACATGCTGAGGTGTTTTGCAAAAGCGACAGCACTTAGGCTGCACGGCTCCAGAGCTCTGGAAAACAGCGGGGCCGGCGCTGCCCCAGCTCACCTGAAAATAATCGCGGCCGACTGGGCAGCGGTGCGGAAGAGAGAGAGAGAGAGAGAGAGGCCCTCCGCACCACCCGCCACGCCATCCCCCCACCACCCTCCATTTCACACGTCTCAAGCTAAAAACAAATATTCTCCTCTTTTTTCTTCCCTCCCTCCCTCCATTCCTGCACGCCCTACTCTTTTAGCGCACCTTCTACTGCGCTGCACACCAGCCGTGGCACTTATGAAATCATTCTCACTCCAGGAGGTGGCACAGGGAGGTCAGAGAGAGAGGGAGAGAGAGAGAGAGAGAGAGAGAGAGAGAGAGAGAGGGAGAGGAAGAGAGGGAGAGAGAGGTGGCCATGTGAGTATTGGGGCGAGCGGAGCTGATTAAATAGTGCATAAAGAGATATGGATGTGTTCCACCAGAGGCACTGAAGGGAAAGTGTGAGGAGAAAAAGGGAAGAGAGAAAGAGAGAGAGAGAAACCTCTGACATGTATGCATAAACACAGTGCTAATGTGTCATCAAGTGTACGGTGTGTGTGTGTGTGTGTGTGTGTTCGGGGGGGGTCACATCACACACCCTGCTGCTCCGCTGCTCTGACTCAACACCTCAGTCTCACACTGAGCAACACCACACCACCCAGATCCCACCGGGCGCCACACACTAGCACACTCACATAAACATGAGAGAGCGACGTGTGTGTGCAGGTGTGTGTGTGTGTGTGTGTGTGTGTGTCTGCAGATCTGTGTGTGTGTGTGTGTATCGTGTAGAGCAATTCATTTAGAGTATGCATCCTGAACTTGATTCATCGAATCAGGCACCGGTCTGTGAGAGCTAGCACCTCCGACAGCAGCTAGGCTGAGGCTAAGGCTGAGGCTTAGTGTGTTTCTATGTTTTATGTTACGTGTAGTACTTACTGTGTGTGTATGTTTTTATGTTTAATGTATGCACCCATACACCACAGCAAATTTGAGGTAGGCGTATACCTACTTGACAATAAATCTGATTCTGATTGTGAGGTGGTGGGGGTCAGGTCTGGGACCCGGGCTGGTGTCGCTGTCTCTTTCAGAGGCATTACATGCAGTCCAAATGTAGCTAGCGCAGAGCAGTGGCAGGGCCCTCACAATGCACACAGATGGCCCCAGCTGCTGCTGAGCTGCATATGGAGCTGATAAGCACACAGCAATGGGATCACCATACTCCTGTGTGTGTGTGTGTGTGTGTGTATGTGTGTGTGTGTGTGTGTGTGTGTGTGTGTGTGTGTCTACACCTGCCTTCCTGTCTGTTTGCATGCATGTCTAAGGGCAGATGAGTTGTTAGATGGCAGGTCAGTCGGTAGGAAGGATCAGGAAAGGAAGGCCCTTATGACCTTTAACCTTCGACCCCCCCCCCCCCAGAAAAAAAACCTTCTCCTCTGCACCCCCTAGGCCTCATCAGGAACCCACTCCAAATCCAACCTGCCCTTGGTGCCGTGTGTGTGTGTGTGTCTGTGTGTATGTGTGTGTGTGTGTGTGTGTGTGTGTGTGTGTGTGTGTGTGTGTGTGTGTGTGTGTGTGTGTGTAGGTGTGGGGGGGGCACAGACAGCATTCATGTCCCTGGCGCGGTGCTGCGAGCCAGGCATAATTAGACACAGGGCCTGGGTAATTGGGGTCAGCAGAGGGGGAAGGCCTCATGGGGAGGGGAGGAGGGGAGGGGACCAGGAGACGACCCGCTTGGCTCCTCAGCTCCATGTTCATGTGCTTCACACTCTGCCCTCTCCTTGGCCTGGCACACACACACACACACACACACACTCCCCCACACACCCACAGCCAGCCGAGGTGGTGCCAGGCTGGATGAGAAATATGGGGGGTGGGGGGTGGGGGGAAGTGTGGCTGGCACAGGCCCCTTCAGCAGTTATTATCTTTGCTGTGATGATGGGGATGGGAATTGGATGTGCTTGGACTGTGAAGGTGTGTGTGTGAGGGTGTGTGTGTGTATGTGTGTGTGTGTGTGTGTGTGTGTGTGTGTGTGTGTGTGTTTTCTGAATAAAGGGCTGGCTCCCCTTAGTATCATTGGGAGATTCACAGGGAGGGACAGCGTGGTGCCGTACCTCCTCGCAGACCTGCCGTAACGGTTCGCACACGCTCCGTCGACACTCCCGCCGTCCTGACAGCAGCCACCCTCCTCTCTCCCCGAGACACACACACATACACACACACACACACACCTCACACTCCCCCGACAGCGGTGCACCTGACACACACCCTGTGCCTCAGCAGCAACCAACAGCACAGTCTGCAGTCTTTGTGAATGTTGCTGTGTGTCGAGGTTGAGGTGTCTGTGTTGCGTTTGTGTATGGTAGCTTAAGAGCCTCTCCTCTCCTCTCCTCTCTCCCATCTCATCTCATCTCTTTTCCTCTGTCGTCTAGCCGCCGCGAGAACGGGGTGATCCTTTAATTTCCTGTGGCGGTGCCGGGCCCTCGGGTGACGGCGTGGGCCCCGGCGGGCGGGCGGCGTGGAGAGTTCACGGCTCGGTCCCCGTGCTCAACTCTCATAACGCTCCGACTCACGCCGCCACTTCCTGTCTGCTCTACGCCCCCGCCAGACACTCTCATCCCCTCGCCATTATTACTGAGGAGCCCGACATGCCTCTCAACACACACACACACACACACACACACACACACACACGCAAACACAGTGGTACACACAAACACAAATATGTAGACAAACACAGTCACAGACATATAGAAATGATACTTGAACACACAGATTCACACCACAGATGCACATATGTACACACACTGGCACATTCTACCACACCTGAGCACATACACACACTAACACATATAAAACCAAAGTAGAAACATGTGGAGCAAGACGCACACATACATATCCGTGGCACGAGTAGGCACACACACACACACACACACACACACACACACACACACACACACACACACACACACACACACACTCCAGGTCTTCCCCTCTGCCCAGTCCGATCCATAGAGACTCGACTCCGGAATTGACTTAGGAAGTGCCTTAATGGTTACCACTCTTTTTGAAGAGGATGGGGGGGGGGGGGGGGGGGGGGATTTGGGAAGGGGAGGGCACTGCCTGAGCATAGTCAGGGCTAAACAGCTAAACATGTGTTTAGAGCAGACAACATCAGCAATCAGCACTTGACCCCTCCGCAGAGGGAGGGTCACATACCACCCTCCTGCCCCCCTCCACCCACCCCCACCCCACCTTTTCAGCTGGAGAACGAAAACTTTTACCAGATAATATAATCAAGCCAAGAGCAGTGGCCTGGCCTGGCCTGGAGTGGAGGGACTGCAAACATGCCCGTTTCCAGATGTGCTGACAAATGTGAGCACGCGAAAAAAGAGAGAGAGAGAGAGAGAGAGAGAGAACGATGCAAAAAAGATTCCACAGGGAAATTCTCAAGGTTCACAGGGAGAGAGAAAACACACACACACACACACACACACACACGCAGAAAGCCCATCAACACACTCGTTCACTGGAGCATTTTGGCACTTTGTGCACCCAAACTTCAATTCCTTGCAGCTGTCAAACTATTAATGGTGTGGAGAAAAAAAAAAGAAACACATGACAAAGAGGAAAAATGAAGAATGCAAACAAATTGCTTCTGCCTGTGTCCTCCCGTGTGATGTGCCAACGAGCTGTTCTTAGAAAAACAACAGCCGACTCATTCTCCCATCATTCCCACAAACACCCCTCCTCCTCCCCCCCCCCCGCCCTGGTTCCTGTGTAGTTACAGTAAGTGACCCAACACCTCGGCCTCTCCTGGGGTTATTAGCAGCAAATGAATCAGAAATCTGAGAAAATGACCACCGGGCCGGCCACTTCCAAGAAAATGACCTCTCTACAGCTGGCTGTGCACACACGCAACACCACGCACATTTAACACACACACAAACACATATGCGTGTGCACACACACACACACACAATGTACAGCACAACGGATGCATTCATGTTGAAGGACAAATAAGGTTGTGTTTTGAATGGCTGCTGTGTAATTCTGTGAGACCAGGTTGTTGGCATGGTTTTCCCATATATAAAGGTCACGCACGCAAACATGCATGTGCATATTCTTTTCACACGCACACACACACACACACACACAGAAAAACACACACACAGACACAGACACAAACACAGACACACAGACACACACACACACACACACTGACACACACACACACACAGTCACTGGAGCTGGATTTATCACCATTTGTTTTCTGTCAGCCTTATTAAAAAAGCTTTAATGGCCAAATGGTTTAGACCTTGAGTTCCTGATTCCCAGACAGGGGGTTTGGGGCTGAGCACTGGTAAAAGGCCCGTCTCAGCCTTTATTGTGCGAGACGGGGAGACAAAAAAATTCAACACTAAACAGGGGTGCTGGTCGTCTCAGGAGAGAGAGAGTGCCTGGCCTGGGACTTGGGAGGCGAACCTACAGAAGGGTAATCCTTCCCATCTAAATCTAGGGTCTCACTGAACGGGGCAAGTTGTGGGGGGGGGGGGGGGGGGGGGGGGGATGGGAGTAAAACTGAAAAGAAAGAGAGGGACAGAAAAAGGAAGACCGGGGTTGGCAGACAGACAGAGAGAGAAGAAAATGCCTTTATTTAAGGTTTCACCTCTGAAGGAAAGAGGATGCTGTAGAGGAGGTAGTTGGAAATTGTGTGTGTGTGTGTCTGACTTCAAATACCTCGGCAGGCATAGTTTCAGTAAGTGCGAGGCTTTGAGTCGGCTCTCAGGTTTCCCTGCACACCACATTAAAATGCCAGGGGGTTAAGAGTGAGTCAATTTGCGCAAGACGCCAAAATAAAAGAATTAGTGCTGCGGCATGTTTACATCTGAGAGGCTGAGCATAATAGGTCTTAGGCATTACCCTGGTGAGGATAGACTGCTGTTTACAGTGCCCTGTGTGTGTGTGTGTGTGTGTGTGTGTGTGTGTGTGTGTGTGTGTGTGTGTCACTAGTCAGGCCCTAGTGCCAAAAAGGAAGCAGTGACATAGCTCTTTCAAAAATGCCAGGGGTGTACATGAGAACAGAGGTTAATGAGGGGAAAAAGAAAAGCAGCTTTCTGTGGCGTGCTAAAGGTTACAGGAATAATCATTCATCTGCACCAGGGGGGAAGAGAGGGAGGCAAAAGAAAAGAGGGAGAGCTGCATAAACATTTTTCCGGACGCAATTTTTATTCCGAGGATACGTTTCCCAGTACAAATCAGGGGGTGAGGGAGGAAATCATTTAGTCTCCTTAAGTGCCAAATTGTATCCTGATTTTTTTTCTTTCTCTCTCTCTCTCTTTCTCTCTGTTTCTCTGTGGAAAAGCGACAGGCCGGCCAGGCTTCAGCAATCTTTCAAACCATTTCTGAATGAGGCAAAGGACAGACCATAATCCCTGTGCGGGCTTCCTTCTCCTCCTCGCCCTGGATTAGGAGGACTGTCTCAGGCAGAGGAGACGGTACTCGCCCCAGAGAGGGTGCAAACTCATCTACTTGTCAAAGCAAGGAAACGATGAGAGTGTAAAGAAAGATCAACCAGTGTACTCGACTCGTTTTGATTTAGAATGCACAAAGGGAGGGAGGAGAGCAGATAAAAGTCGACACACGTGGAGATGGTTCATTAAAAATTACTTGGACCCTGAGCGTCTTATTAAGGATTGTTGTGTGCCATGATTTGCAATGACGCTCTCGCAGGGAAATATTTCTCCTGGGGTCAGTGGCAGGCTCTTGGAGGACGCACGAGATGTGTGATCAGCGCGTTTCGGTTGCGTTCACTTCATCTTGGCAAAACAGAAACATAAATCCTGCTTGTGGCGTGTAGGAGTCAAGCGGTCGTGGTTCTTCACCACCTCAGCCAGGTGCTCTGTTTCCCTCTCCAATGACGATGATATGCCAGGTACTGTGGCTGCCATATTGTCAGCACGCACTGGCTCTCCGGCTGTCTGGCCCTTACTCATGCTGAAGGGCCCAGCCCAAAAAGCTTTTTTCAAGAGGACCTTGTTAGATGGAGAGGAGCTTGTAGGGCTTGTGAGCTTGTTTAAAGCGTGTGCGGGTGTGACCCGTGACTGAATAAACGAGTACGTGTTTGTCAATGTCTGTGTGTGTGTCGTGTGTGTGTGTGTGTGTGTGTCATGTGTGTGTGTGTGTGTGTGTCATGTGTGTGTGTGTGTATGTTTTCCTCCTCTGGCCTTCCGCTGGGGCCTGCCGTGTGCAGTGTTTACCGCTGCTAATTTGCTGGATTATGTCCTGCTGACCGCTCCAGCCTGTGTTTGGGAGAAGGAAGGGGGTGGGGGTTGTGACTGAGACAGCAAGGCAGCGGAGAGAGAGCGTCCTGCTGTAGGGCACCTCCAGGGGGCCACGGGGCCAAACGAGAGCCTGTTATCTCCCTCTGCTGTCACCGCTCCTGCGGCCCCTGCCGGCTCCAGCGCCCTAATTACAGCCAGGGCCCCCTGGTTCAGTCACTGGGCAGCACTGGCAGGCACAGGCATCGGCTGGCTGGGCTGTGTGGTGGAAATGCCAGGCTTGGCTGCCAGTGTAACGATGCCCAACAGGGCCACTTAGGACAACACCTACCCCAATCTCCTCTCCAGCTCTCCCCCTCCCCCCCCCTCTCTCTCTCTATCTCTCCCCCCTCCTTCTTTCCCCTTTCCCCAAATTGGGGCGCACGTTTGTAGCTGAGTAATTGCATTAAGTGTATTTGCACGCCCTGTGGGAGCACATTAATTCGCTTGCAGTTGTGGGGGAGCAGGAGGCCCAGGACCTGTCCACCGCCACCCCCCACCCCCAGCCCCCCAAACTCATGGCTCAGGTTGTGCTGCACATCAAAAGCTGTGGTTAGTGAACAGGGGTGTCGAAACACAAGCCAGGGCTGGTGCTGACTGCTGGGCCATTTCAGTGAGCCAAGAGGAATATGAAGACAGGGCAAGAGGGATGAGTGAGAAGGAAAGAGAGAAAGAGAGAGAGAGAGAGAGAGAGAGAGAGAGAGAGAGAGAATGAGGGAGGGAGAGAAACAGAAGAAAAGGGCGCCCCACCTTCGCAGCCGTCCAAAAATAACTCACCTCGCAACCCCCACCCCCCCCCCAACCCAACCGCCATATTCCCTTTCCTGCCAGTGCTGTAATTAATATGACAAGTATATGCACAGCAGAATAAATTAGTTCGTATGGCTGACCACTTCTTTCATGCAAGCAGAAAGAAGTTCATTGAAAGCACATGTTTCTGAGGATGTCAGAGGAGGCTGGTGGGGAGAAGTGTGTGAGAGTGTGTGTGTCTTCAAATGTGTGTGTGTGTGTGTGTGTGTGTGTGTGTGTGTGTGTGTGTGTGTGTGTGTAAAAGGAGGAGGGAGTGGTATTTTCTGTGCGTGCCTAATGCCTTCTGAATACATTTCCTCTATCTTCAGTGACGGCAGAAACGGCTAGGGTTAGGGTGCTGGAAGACAGGTCTCCAAAGCAATGGGGACCCACTCCACTGGCCCCTAGGGTCCTTAAGGGCAGGGGCCCTCGTCTATGCCTGACCCAAAAGACCCCCACTCCCATGGCGACACAGTGCTTCCTTTAGGACTTTCTTCAGCAGCGGAGTGAAAGCGTAATGTTGTACCTGGGTGATGAGGGCGGCGTAGTATGCCGACGGTCAGAGTGAATATCAAAAAATATGAAATAAGGCATTTGACTCTCACTCTCCCTGACTCTCTTTCTGTTTCTAGAACGTACTGATTGTCATCTATTTATTGATACATAATGCCTCTTTGACCCTATACTTACAGAAGGCAGTGATTCCCCATAGGATTATTTTTCAGCAGCTGTGTGGTTGTGGTGACCGACATGAGCCTGCACAACACTGGCTGGTATTAGCCGTTTACCCGGTAGATTAGGCCCGTAGCATTAAAATATAATATCTTTAGCCTGCTAACAAATGTAAATGGTACGTTTCGTCATGAATAATAAAGGGTGAGAAATTTTAGCAGAGACGCGCCGCTAATTCGGTCGCGGCGGTGCGCCGGTGTTGAATGCGTATGGCGGAAACACTGCACCAGAATGACTCCTATGCCGCAACACCAGCTCATGTTGTGCTGTGTTTACTGGCAGCACATCTCAGGGGCTGGGGCCTAATATATACAGCTATGTGCGAGCATGGGTGTCGAGTTGGCCTTGAGCCCTGGCTATTGTGCGTGAGGGGAGCTGAGCTCCTGAATTCATCTGAGCGGCGTCAGACATGAGGACGGCAGAAGGGACGGGGCAGGGTGGGGCAGTGCAGGGTGGAGTGGGGTGAGGAGGTGGAGGGGATGCTGTGCACTCTCTCTCTCTCTCTCTCTCTCTCTCTCTCTCTCTCTCTCGGACTGTTCCAGAAAGGCTGATGAATACTGATGAGGGCATGTCTCATATTTTCACACACAAGCACAAACACAAACACACACACACACACACACACACACACACACACACACACACACACACACACTGAGAATGTGCTTTGAACTGAGCGCATGTGAGGGTGAGTGTGAGAATGTGTGAGTGGGTGGGTGGGGAGGTGGGGTGGCGGTGGAATCCATTAATATGGCCTGGAAATGATGTTTTCCAGCCCTGCTCAGACAATGAGGTATAAATTATGCTGATAAGATCTGGGGAAAGTTAAAAAAAGAAAAGACAAAAATCAGGCGAGTTTTTCACATCTGGTCCTGCGCTCTTGTCGTCAAATTAATGGATTCTACTTAAGCTGTGAGCAGCAAGAATGTGATAACTTGTGCTTCCTGTACTACTGATAACATTCCCCAGAGACTGAGAGCAAGAGACTGAAACTGAAAGGGTGGTGGTGGTGGGGGGGGGGTGGGGTGGGGGGATTCTGTGACATCTGGCATCTGTGCTATTTGTGTGCATTGACATCACTGAACACCAAAGAACTTAATATACACTTAGTTTACCAAACACATGCACGTGAGCAGACATGCTCACGAATGCAGAAAAAAAATTGCATCAATCTCCTAGCTGAGATGTGCATGCACTTACAAACACAAAACAAAAACAGTGCGCCTCTTCAGATGCTGACTACAAACCAAGAAACGGCAAGAAAAGAACAAAAAGAAACAGCTCACTCCAAGAAAACTGTCAAGACCTCTTTGGCCACGCAAACAGTGATGCGCTCCAAAAGTTGCACACATCGTGGCATGGCGGTGCTGCCAAAACACATAGTATATCAAACCGTGTGCGAGGTGTGTGCGCAGTCTGTCTCAGCAAGGGTTGCTCTGGTGTTTTCCTCCCTTTTCTGCTTTACTGTGCTGTTGATAACGCTGTTTCTCATACTTGAGAGGCATGAAGGGGAAAGAGAAAGAGAGAGAGAGAGAGAGAGATAGAAAGAGCACGCCAGAGACAAAGACAGAAACAGACGGTGTTGGGAAGGTTATTTTTAAAATGTATTCCACTACAGATTACAGAATACATGTCCTAAAATGTATATTGTAATGTGTTCTGTTAGATTATGCAAGGTGAGGTAACGTATTCTAAATATGTAGGATTACATGAGCATTGGCTTCTATTTCATTAGCTGTGGAAGAAGCTGTTATGTCAGACGTTGACACCAACCCCTCACACCCAACCACCCACAACCCCCCTTTGCTGTAAGGATAAATAGATTGATAAATAGATAGCTATTATTATTATTTGCCAGTTATAAGAGGGGTTTGTGCCCATGAATAAATATTAAGATCATTTGTGTCAAAGAACGCACTTTTCAATCTCAAAACATGTTTTGTATTTTTATTTTATTAACGGTAATGTATTGAAAATAATGCGGTGAATTAAGAGTTCAATCACGCCATTCTAATGTGATAGGTGCGCCTGTTTGCAGAATTGATAAACAAGGACCTGGACTCTCAAAACTTGTTTACTGAGACAAGCCTTTTTCCTGTATTTTGAAATGCTTTGTGAAATAATCTGACATTTTTGTAAGTTTCTCATTCCAGATATACAGTTTTTTAGTACTTTAGATTAATTAGCCAATTCATCTCTTTACCTTTTAGAGAAGTCCACCGGTTTGTCTTGTTGATGTTCACAATTTGAATGGTTTCATTGCTTCCTGGCTCAGCATGTTTTGGCAAATGACACACAATGGCTTTGGATGGAAGCTATCGCTGGATATGAAATAAAATGTAATATAATATTGGTCATAATGACGTATAAATGGGCAATGTTCTTTTCCTCCGGTACTTTGTTTTAAAGTTGCATCGTTAGCTGCTGGATGTTTCGTTTAAAAGGCATCTAGACTTGCTTGCTTTGAACACGCCATGACTGAACAATAACACAGCTAACAGGAATAAAACGTTACATGCAAGAAGTTCAGTCAAGGGTGTGGGGACCTGGCGAGTGACAGACTGTGGCAGTGGCAGAGCTCAGATGACTGGCAATTTCCTTGTCACCGATCGGCGTCAGGTTTAGAACCGCTGATATATAGGAATATTTGAATTGCCAACACATTACGATTTAAAAAGAAATCCCTTCGAGTGATCAATTAAAATGTATTCTGATAACCACCGATTTAATTTGTAACTGTATCTAAATTTGTATTCTAAATATGTAACGCTGTTACTCCCCAACACTGGAAACAGATGAAATCAGAAATTCAGAAACAGGGATGAGAGAGGATGTGAAGGAGAGACAGCGACAGAGATGTAGGTACAGAAAGAGAATCAGGGAGAGTGAGAGTTATTCATGACTATGCTGAATGAGGGGGTGATACTGTTCGGCTTTTCAGACGCAAACACACACACACACACACACACACACACACATGTACACACACACACACACACACACACACACACACACACAGGAAGTCAGGACTGGAATCCTCTCTTGGCTTTTTCCACCTTTCCTTGCCGATGCGTAACACTCTCCCCCCTGAGCGACCTGACGCTTATTTCCAGGTGAGGACAGAGAGGCGACGACAACCTATCCACCACTCCCCCTGACCCCCCACCCCCCCCTTTTTTTTAGAGACGCCCGTCTTCCTGCACCTCCACCTCCTGCTCTCCATCCCCAGAGCTCGCTCACCTCGCTGTTCTGCTGTCACTGGGGATCCGTTGGCAGGAAGGGCCACTGGTGGCGGCTAATCTGCCCCGCTAAATGAACAAACAAAGAGTGGCTCTGTGGCCCAGCCGGCCAGGTGAGCTGATATCATCTTCCCACACTGAAACTCATCTGCACAGGAAATGACCCGCTGCACCTCCACACCTGGGGCATGCAAGCGGGGGTGGGTTGGGGTGGGGTGTGGTGGGGTATGGGAGAGAGACAGAGGAAGGGGGCAGGTAGGTGATGGGCAGTGCTGAGCTACCTCATGGCCCCCGATCAGCCAATCAGTGTCTGGGCCTGGCCATCACTCAACAGCTGCTCATTGTGCTCTCAGCATGGCAAGGACAGCAGTGCCACAGGCCACTCACATGAGCAGACTAGCGGAGCCAACGCCTCCACAGCACTCCACTGTGGATCTGCTGATCACCGCTGGCCAAAGACACAGGCAGGAAGCAGACAGGGCCGGGCAGGAGACGGGGAGGAGACGGGCTGCTTCTCCACACCGCAAACGTGAGCTGTGAGCGGTGAGCTGTGAGAGGTGCGCGGTGAGCGGTGCAGGACAGATTTGAACAAGGACCCCAAAAGAGTGTCAAAGAGTGCTAAAGGGCGTGTTGAAGAGATGAGGAAACGAAGGAGAGAGAGCAAGAGGAGAGACAGAGAGAGCGAACATTAGCGCGAGAGAGAAAAGCGTACGAGATGTGCCAAAGCATGAGTTTTGAAGCGTCCTTTCTCCCCTGTCGGCTGCGCTCTGAGTGCGTATGGGAAAGGAGATAGGTGTATATTTATATATATATATATCGCGAGGGAGAGCTCCGGGAGTTCATCGCTGGAGTGCTTTCTCATTTTTCATACTCTATTCATTTTTAACCACTCTGTCAGCGCACCACTCCACTGCTGCTCTAACCACTCCCTGCGTGAGGCTGTGCCATGCAGGCCGACGCAACCCGACGCGGCACACACATTAGGCGCCTCTTCAGGAGGTGTAAAAAAAAACACTGCGGCGGCGGCCGCCCCTCCCAGATCGATACATTATGGAGCTGCGGAGCGGCGGGCTGGGACGTACTTTAACGCTAGCGGGCAGGATGATGCCGGGCCCCCCGGCGTGGAGATGGTGCCAGGCCACATTACCGTCAGCCCCGGCCCAGCCCTGGGAGTGCTGGGCATATGCTAGTGTGGGCGGGAGTGCCACTCTCTCGCTCTCTCAGCCCCACCTAACTTTAGCCGGGGGATTTTAATTGCGTCCCACCTTAGAGCTGACCCGCCGACTCGGGGGTCCCCTCCTGTCACATCAGAGTGCGGGGGAATGCAGCAGTGTGGCAGGCTGGGGGGAACCACGAGAAATCAGCCAAGCATGGATCACACTCAAACACTCAGAACACATACTGTATGAGAGCACACACACACACACACACACACACACACACACACACACACACACACACACACAGACATACACACACACTTCAATTTCATTATTCTTATTTAATAGCAACAGTATTTATTGTCACCTTTATGTAGCAAATGCAGACCATTCCTTCGTCTGAATATACCATATTGTGTGTGTTAGCTTATATTTCAAGCCTTTTATCAGTCTTCTCCTAAATAATTTCATGACCTCTATGGCTTTTGGCACTTTGACTAAACAATTAATTTCAATTCAAACTGATTGCATTAATACAAAATGCCACAGACAATGCAGTCATGTTCAGTGACAAAAGATGTTGATCATAAAAAACTCCCTGTGTGTATGTGTGCGTGTGTGTGCGTGTGTGTGTGTGTGTGTGTGTGTGTGTGTGTGTGTGTATATGTGTATGAGTGTGTCTGTGTGTGTGCATGTGTGTGTGCGTGTGTGTGTGTGTGTGTGTGTGTGTGTGTGTGTGTGTGTGTGTGTGTGTATTTGTGTGTGTGTGTGGGTGTATTTGTGTGTGTGTGTGTGTGTATGCGTGTGTGTGTGTGTGTGTGTGTGTGTGACTGCATGTGTGTGTCTGCATGTGTGTGTGTGTACATGCTCTCAGCCATCACCAGCTGGAGTTTGGCTGGGTGAGCCACACAGGGAGATTGAGGTCATGTGAAAACAGGGTGACATTGGTCCTCAACTCTGTCTGCTCCGATGGCTTAGGGGCGAGGGAGGGAGGGGCAGGGGTGGGTCTTAATGCCACATGGTGTGACAATGCCAACGCATGTCAATCCTGCCACCCCATCAACCCATAACGCCAACGTCATGGCCCACTGTGGCAGCTGGGTCCCCAGACGATACCCCTTCAACCTCCAAACAGAGGGGGAACACACACACACACATCATGATGTTACACCATCCCTAACTCACAAATGTGCCAACAAATGTGTAGTAAATTGCATAGTCTGAGCATGAAAAAGGAGGAATTTCAAATAAAGACTGATGTCAGAAGTGATTACTCTTCGTATCAATGGTTATATATCATATAAGCCTACTAGGGGCCCTTAAGTCATTGACGGTCACAGAGCAAAGCAACGAGCAAAGTCCCACGCACATGACATAAAGCTATCGTGTGGCGTGTGTGAGCACTGCGCTGACCCACCCATGTTAGCTCCTAGGTTCTTGATCATGGTCTTAATTTAGATTTTGCCAAGTTGTTAAATTAACTTTTTTTCATGTGGGGCAGACTTTGCTTCTCGCTTAACGCTTTTCTTGTTGACAGTTGCCTCTCAATGAAATGAAGGCCCTAGATGTCTTTTTAAAGGCTATGTCATGATAGGCGGAGTACAATGCAGTATGCATTATAGGAAAGAACATTCTCTCACACGCACATATTCCACAGTTTACAGCTGTGTGTTAGAATGCTGTATGCTTTTGTGTATGTGTATGTTTGAGTGTGTTTATGTGTGTGTATGTGTGTGAGTGTGTGTGTGTGTGTGTGTGTGTGTGTGTGTGTGTGAGAGGGTGACAGGGTGGGTAAGTGTGGCATAGCCTGGCAGATACCCCGTCAGCTCTGAAGAGAGGGTCGTGGGTGGAGGTTAGGGGGTGGTTAGAGTGTGTGTGTGCGGGGGGTGGGGGTGGGGTGGTGGCACACACAACAGATGCCCGACACATTGCTGTCCATTCAGTCGCTCTAAAGAGCAGCTGCTCTGCCTATCCTGCCCCTGGCACTGCACAGCCAGGGCTACTTGCTTTCACTCACTCACACACACACACACACACACACACACACACACACACACACCCCACACACACTCACACACACACACACCAACAAGGATGTACAGTTTCACACACTAATCTCTCACAAAGGCTGCAGATTCTCTCTGCTTTTCACAAACAATTGCATAAATGTGTGCATGCCTGCACAAATACCCATGCCTGCCCGCCTGCCTGCACGCACGCACGTACACACACACACGCACACACACACAAAATAAACATAGAAACACAAAAGAACATGCCCATGAAATCAGCAAAAAAAGTGCAGCAGCCACAGCTATCAGTCAACACAAAGCCCTCATTTCCCCCTTCCTCTCGCTGGCATCATGTGACTGATTTTATTCACGCATCAGCCACCCAAAATTCCTCCATGTGGTCAAATCATTTCACTCTCTCTCTCTCTCTCTCTCGCTCTCGCTCTCTCTCTCTACATCTCCCTCTCCCTCTCTCTCCCTCTATCTCTCTCTCTCTCCCTTCAAAGTCTTTAAGTCTGCTGCTGAGAAAGACAATAAATCCAGTCAGGTCCCAAAAACGTGCTAAATGCATTTACAGTCATCTCTTCAAGGCACAGCAGGGAAGAAGAAGAAGAAGAGCACAGACAGAGACAGAGGGAGAGAGAGGAGGAAAAACAGGGGGGGGGGGGGGGCAGAAGAGAATAAAAGAAAGATAGCAAGAAGAGATGGCAGAGGCCGACCCCCAGCTCCCTGAGCCGCGGGAGCGGCCGATAAGAAAGGCGCCTTTTCATGAGGAGGCCAGATCGCGCCGGAGGATCTCTCAGCGCGGCTGCGCCCGAGCGGCACCTTCCCCATTGTGCCGGGGACTTCCAGGTCAGCGGTGGCAAGAAAGGAGCCACTGACTACAGAGGGAGAGGGTGGGGGGGGAATGAGGACAGGTGGCAGGGGCCTATTGATGCAAGTGGTGGGGATGGTGTGTGTCAGGTGAAGGGGTTTGGGGAGAGGGGGAGTTAGACAGGAGATCAGGCGCGGGGCTCGACAGGTCACGAGAATGCTGGGTCTCTGTACTACCAACACACACACACACGGGCACACACACACACACACACACACACACACACACACACAACACACACACCACCACCACTCTCCCCACCTTCCCATTCTTTTGTGCATGACAGATCATGTGCCGCGGGCCCCTCCCACAGAGCGGCATCAGATCCTGCCCGGGTGAATGTGAGCAGTATCTTCCCACAACAAGCCTCCTTTATGGCCGGGCCAGGTAATTACAGGCCGCCGGTTGGGATTCATTACTGGTGGCCAGAGCCTGAGCATAGGTGCCCAGCCCTCAGAGCACTCAGCCGTGTAGGGGTGGCTGGGGGATAACTGTCCCCTTCCCAAAAGCCCTAACCGCCCCTAGCCCTGGAGGCAGGGACAACAACAACAACAACCAATGCACATACAGTGCAGGCTTTGTCTCTGCTCACACACAGTCTCAAGACAGAGACACTATCACATTCACACACACTCACTCACACACACACACACACACACAGTAAGTAGGTGAACCTGTGTGTGTAGGGCTGGGCAGGGCTGGGCTGCTGAGTGTGAGATGAAACGCGCCGCCACACTCCAGCGGCTGATCGATATCTCCTGAGTGGTGGCGGCCTCAGGATGGTGTGATAATGCAGAGGGGCTCTGGCCACAGTAATGGCCACTCTCAGTCTGACGCTGATTACTAAGGCACCGTGCTCATGATGCCCTCTTGCACGTTTAATGTCTCTAACCGCTGCCAACGCATAAATGTATGGTGATGCACAGTATGCCCGCACACAAACACACACACACAGACACACTCGCACACAGGAATACACCTTCCTATCAGTGCCGCCCCTTCCAGGATTCCGATAGCGAACTGATAACAAGCCAGCATCTTCCATGCACTGTCACACGCTAACCTCCTTCTCTGCCACAGCCGCCGCCACACACACACACACACACACACACACACACACACACACACACACACACACACACACACACACACACAAAAGTAAAGCCTTTGTGGATGGAAAAAGTGTTTGTGTGGAACGACTGCCGGCGTGTTTTCTGCACTAAGTCATAACAAACTAACAATCTCGAGCACGGCCCTTTTGTGCAGAGCTCCTGCGCGCGCCTTTATCAGAGGCGGCGGCGCAGATTAAGCGCCTTCTAGCTTCCTGCATGCTGTGAGCCGTGTGTAGTCTACGCCGGGGCCCTGGGTGACGCACGCGCCCTGGGGGATCAGATAGGGAGTATCGATAATGCCGGCTGCTCCCTGCATTGATTTTCTGTGGGGTGGGAGGGGGGGGGATGAAGCCCAGAGAGCGGTGGAACTGGCCTACGCCTGTCTCTCCGCCAACCCCGCCCACCCACATTTGTGCTGCGTCATGCAGACTGTAAGCCTTTCAGAGGGGAGAGAGAGAGAAAGAGAGAGAGAGAGAGAGAGAGAGAGAGAGAGAGAGAGAGAGAGAGAAAGGAAGAAAGAAGGGAGAAGGGCCATGGTTTGCTGAACACATCTGGCGTTCAGTCAAGTTAACAACATTCATAGCCGAGGCAAGCTAAGTGACATACATAAGAACCGCCATACTCCCAACACACAACACACACACACACACACTTAAACATGCACGCAACACTGAAAAACTGTACACACGGCACACATCACCCTCGCCTAATGTCAGCACAGGATATAGACACCTCCTCATTAAAACTTAACACTCTCCCCCGTGCAGTGAGAAAGATGGAGCAGAGAGGCAGTACTAATGCACTATCTTCACAGACGAGATCATGACATCAAGGAGCCTAACGGGGCCTCAGTGACTTCTGTCACTCAGCTGTCGGCTCCGCTGGCCCCAGTCCCCTACGCACCCCTTACCAGACAAGAGCGACACAGGCTGGGTGGAGGGAGAGCGGATGGAGTAGGAATGTGGCTCTAGAGAGGTGCCATGGGGAGAGGAGAGACGTGATGTGTGTGAGTGTGTTTGTGTGTGTGTGTGTGTGTGTGTGTGTGTGTGTGTGTGCACTGCGGTAATCCCCAGGACAAACAGGCCCACGCGTCCCCTCTCTGAAGGTAAAGACAAAAGCGATGCGTGGCGGATGATAAGAGGAGGCGCCACGCCGGGTCCGCGGCCAGCCTGAGTGCTGAGCAATCACACGCAGACTGATAAGCATCATCCCATAAAAGCCTGCCCAGGCTCCTCCACTACCGCTGCTCCAGACAGCAGAGCCGAGGGGGGGGAGGGAGGGAGGAAGAGGCAAGGCCAGGGGGAGAGGGGTGGGGTAGTGTGTGTGAGGGGGCACTGCTGGTTCAAACATGGTAATAAAAATTGATGGGTCTGCTTTTGGAAGGGGTTTGGGGGGGGGGGGGGGGGGGGGCTGGGGGTTGAGAGTTGAGGAGGGGTGGGAGTGATGTGACAGGTCTCCGGATGATTCCCCTTCCGCTCAGTATGGGAAATGACTTCAAGTATTTCTGAAGACACCAGCTCTTAGCAGAACCGTCTTAGCTGTTTGCCTTAACGGATGGATGCGCCCTGACAAAATCAGAGCCAAATAATGTACACAACCAGCCGAACCGCTTAAAACAATAAAAGTCAAATCGCACGGGCGAAATCCCTATGACAGGGCCTGCGCCGCAGCTCAACTTTTCAACGTTATGTGGAAATATGAACGTCATCTCGGATTACAGTCTGCCCCCCCCCCCCCCCCCCCCCCTTCTAATCCCATGCGAGTCCTGCACATCAGCAGAAAACATGAAGCAGCACTCTATGGACAAAGACTCAAATTCAGCACTACCATAATGACGTTATTTATTTATTTCTCCATTGTTTAAGGGGATGGCAGCCCTGATCTTGGTCGATTGGATTATCCTAACGTGATAACTGGATAGAAAAGAAGAGAGAAGGGAGATATTCACAGTCGGGGCAGTATTAATATCTTTTCAAACAAGATCAATCCAGTCATCGTGACACAACAATAAGGCATAGTAAGTCTATTTCCCCAAACAAAACAGTGTTCATGCTGTTCTGTTTTTTTTAAATATATTACTTCAAACACAAAGAAAACTCTGCACCATGTGCCTGTGATTTCTTTAAGGTTGTCACTTGCTTCTAGTTGTGGGAATGAATGCCATTATACCAACCTTAGGTGAATTATATAAAAAGACTCGACAGGGACAACAGACAAAAGGATGGTTCAAATGTACTGAATGCCAAGAGTACATAACATTCTCCATGGCAGGAACCGATGATACACACACTCATCCTGGTTTTGCGTGAAGATGTGTGTGCGTGAGTTCATACACATGAGTGTGTTCTGAATATGGGTGGGTGCGTCTTCTAGCAATCACATCAATCAACACAGGCACTTTCAGATCAAGAGAGAGTGATGAAGATACTGAGACAAAAAAAGAGATAGGAAAGAGAGGAATGAAAAAAAAAAAAAAAAAGGAAAAGCCCGCTTATCTTACCTGATCCCGTATCAATGGACTGGCCTCTCCGCTCCCCCACGAGCCGAGAGGAGCCCGGCATGCTCACTGGCTCAGAGCGCACCGGCTGGATCCTGAAAACAACACACACACACACACACACACAAACATCATGACGCACTGTGGGAAGAGACACTACAAACTAGCACTTCTCTACTAGAGAGGATACTGTTTTCACCTCAGGCAGTGGTCAGGTAAACACCAGTGCTAGTGAACCCTATTGTCAAAGCCCTAGTGTCATGTGTAGCACTATTGTGTTTAACGCGAGTAGAGGCCGTGAGGTAATGAGGATCTGTGTTGACGCTCTGCGGCTCTCCTGTCAGGGTGAGTGCCTTAGACAAAAGTGGCGTTGTTTCACCGTGACAGGGAGGGGGGGGGGCTCACCTCAGGCTGTGGAGGTCCAGGTCGTCGGTGTCGAAGTCTAGCAGGGGCTGCTGGGTGTCGGAGGGGCCCTGGGACTGCAGCACAGAGGAACTGGAGGAGATGACGGTGGTCTGGCCTGACGGATGGATGGTCTTAAACTGGAACTGAGGGCCCATCCACAGGCGGCGGTGAGGCCCGGTGTGGGTCACGATCTCCACCTGCCGAAGCATGAACCAGGACGTGAGGCTACGTCTGAGGCTAGGCAGCTTTTGTACTGTTTGGCAATGTACTCATACAAACATTTGTCTTGTGTGTGTGTGTGACTGTTTGTGTGTATGTTTGTCTGTCTGGGTGCATATGTCGGGGTCTGAGATTGTGTTAATATAGTAACAGCAGTGTTCTGCAGTAGAACAGTGTAGTGTTCAGTTTGCAAATCTACACACAAAATGAAATATAGCAGACAATAGCTCTTTTTCTCATATATATACCGTCAATAAATAAATAAATATATATATATACACACAGAGGGAGAGAGAGAGATAGATTAGATAGATAAGTAGATAGAAACATAGACAGATAGATAGATAGATAGATAGATAGATAGATAGATAGATAGATAGATAGATAGATAGATAGATAGGTAGGTAGAGAAGCTGTGACAACTCGCGGGTGTAAAAAGCCTAAAGCACGACAACAACAAAAACTCAAAACGACTCCAGTCCTAATCGCGGAGGATTATGTAAAAAAAAAAACGAGCGTCACTAATCAGACAAGCGTCATCTTTCTGAGAAATGGCAGAGTGTCCATTAGTCAGACATCTCACTCCGCCTCTCTCACTCTCACTTTGTTCACCGCCCCCTCCCTCTCTGGACAGCTTTAATGTGCCACAGACTACAGCGCCGTCATAAATATTAGGCAGCCAGGGGAAACTGGCCGGCAGATGACATTATGTATTCAATGTGCTTGTGCTCCTCTCTCTCTGTCACACACACAAACACAGAGAGAGAGAGAGGGAGGGAAAGAGAGAGAGAGGGAGAGAGAGGGAGCAAGAGAGGGAGAGGGGGAGAGAGAGAGAGAGAGAGAAAGAGAGAGAGAGAGAGAGAGAGAGAGAGAGACAACCATCCACGAAAAGCATGTTTTTTGGCAAGCTTGCCGGTAAGAGCCAAAAGCAGGCCACTGGTTTTACGGTTTCTCATGTGCCACCGTGTGACGCATGCCCCCACGCATCTGTGCAAATTAGGGCAGAGATGAGGATTGCTCTCTGACTGATCACATCCCTCTGTGTGTGTGTGTCAGTGTGTGTGTGTGTGTGTGTGTGTGTGTGTGTATGTGAACGCATGTGTGTATGTTATTTTTTTCTCCAGTTAACACCATCAGTGTCGCACTGCCCTGAGATAAACAGATGCTGTGGTGGTTTTTTACTGGGGCTATGGCCAGATGTTCCTCCCCCCCTACCGCTCTCCTCTCACACACACACACACACACACACACACAGAGAGCCTTCGACCTTCCTGTCACGTTGCGCAGTGACATATTGAGCCCGCTCCAGACTGACAGCACTCATTACCCTCAACGGCTCGTCAGGGAGCCAGTGAAGGGCGCCGCTCACTTGAACGCCAGGGCCCTCCACACTGTTGACATAACAGCTTAGCCATGCTAACACCCCCCCACCTCCTACAACTCACTCACACAACATAAAAAACAGGGAGAATGCGCGAGATACCAGAACATTCCGGAAATATATTCCACGTTATGTTACACAGCTCATGTGCCACAACAGTGTTAGCACGAATGATAAGGGTCCCTCTCGAGCTGCCTGCGTGTGTGTGTGTGTGTGTGTGTGTGAGGGAGTGTGTGTGTTTTGTGTTCAGTGTGAGATTGTTTAAAGCTGATGTTTGGCTAGATGAACACAGCAACCGTACACTGCTCTACTTTCGGGATGTCTGACATGTACCACATCAATTAGACACCTACTCCTCATGCAGTGGGGACACACTAAGGGCCCTAGTAGTTAACGAAAACGGCCAGCGCAACCACCAGTGCATGCCCACTGTTGCACACAAAAACAACAATGTTTCAGCGAGCGAAGTAAAATGGTGGTCAAAGACACAAAGTGGGGAAAGCCAGGCTGAAGTTCAGTTAAAGTCGACCAATAGCCCTGCCGAGCAATCCCTTTAACCTGGGTATTGCCATAGGTTCTGGACAGTGTGTGCCAGAAGTGCTTTCATGAGGAAAAGAGTGTAGTGCTCAATTCGTTGACACATAATTGTAGCTTGTCAGACCAAGCCACATCCCTTTGAACTGACCGTTTTATTGTTAATCATTCTATGTGACTTTGAACCTGTTCAATAGAAAATATCAAAGCTTTGCTCATGTAAATTCTATGACAAGCTATTTTTGTCGAGCCTAATATAGCCTGTCCCATTCTGGAGGATACATTTAGGCCCGACATGTAAAATGTATAAAAAATGTAACATGTGATACACATTCAATGTAATCATCTAATATGTGTCTAATGGAACACATATGCAACTTTGGATCTAGATACAGAAATGTATAGCATACATCTTTGCCTAAATGATACATGTTTCAGCAGCCATTCTGGCACTCGCTGTGGTACAACTTGTGGGAGCAGGAGATGTCAGCTTTATTTTCCATGGAAGTAAAAGTTTGGAGATGGAAACACAGGTTTTCTTAATACTTTTACTCTTTTCCCCAATGAGACACGTGGTGATGTGAAAGAATGGTCTTAATTGCTTACGGCAACAGCATCTTAGGTTCTTCTCAGGTAACTAAGCTTTTCACCATTAATTAGATTGAAATGTTATCCTTTACATGTCTTTTACTACTTCGACTTATTCTGGGAACACACTACTTTTTGATGCTGTTGCTGCATCTAGAATCCCAGCAGAACCAAAGAGGTGACTGAAAGCTTGTTTAGCTGAGTACTCAGGAGAGAATGGAGATATGTATTCATTTGCATGACATGAGTTATGTTTATGTTGATACATTTGAACACCAGGAAAAGCTTTCCAGTATCCCGGTGCGGCCGTACCGTAAGAAAAGAGACGTGTGGTGGTGCAGCATTTCTTCCACTGCCGTAGTCTAATTACACTACAATATATGAATAGACGTAACAAGACAAGTCATTATTGTTTATTTACATCATGGATGACATCTGTTAACTGCAGACTGGGCCTTTCATTTAAGTTGGACAAATTGGATTACCTCTTCCCAGGACAAACATTTTATTCTTTTTATTTTAAGGATATCGATATAAATGAATTGCATTATTCCACAACTAGAATAAAGGGAACGTGATATCTATTTGCCCGATAAAAGATTAGAATTGGGCAGTGAAGGTTTGTGATTGCAGATGCACATTTTTCAGGTCAGAGAAGAACGTGTTGCCTCTCCTCGCTTCAAAATCCACGCCTCTGCAGACTGATTCATTCATCCCTGGGCTGAATAGGTTGCATTTGCCGAGCATCCACCGTCAAACTAGGGCCCTAAAAGTCTAACACGATTAGGTAACATTCCATCTAAAACCCTTAGATAACGAGATCGGCTTAAGCCACTTGGACAATATTACCATACACATGTAAACACCACTTGCTTCAAGAGACCGCTAGCTTGAGATGGTTGTGAAAAGGGTTTCATTGATTTCTTTTTTTGGTTGCGGACACAAAATTCAACAGCTCTAATTTAAGACGGGCACCATGCAAAACACTTACACCACTTACAATTCCTGAACCTGACACTGTCCCTCAGTAACCCAACACCACGTCTGAGAACATAACTACCTGCTACACTCATGACCACCCTGGGCTGGCTCTTTACACCTGACGTTGGTAAAAGCCTCAGTCTCGGACCAATAAAGGTGCTTGCTGCTGACTTAAGCTCGGCGCGGTGTTTTCCATTAACACCGGGAATAATCCTGCTGATCAGCCGTTTTTGTTTTGGAGGGGGTGGGTGGAGGTGAGAGGGGCCAGAATGGTTTGGCACCAACCGCAAGAGCCACAGACTAAGTGGGCCACATTTTGCCTCATTAAAGATGCATGTGAAACGGGGAGAGGAATTATTGATGACAAAAACTGGACACTTTACAGTACCTGCAGACCTCCTAGTCCACTGAGACCGTATGGGGCTACGCAGACTGGAGTCTGAAGGAAACCCCCTTGGGAGTGTCGTCGACGTCCAGAGGAGGTTCTGACTCAGTTTTGATCTGTTGGTTTTTTTTTGGGGGGGGGGGGGGGGGGGGGTTAGTGGTTTGTTGAGGGTTGTGAGTGGTTTTACCTGAGAGAGCCACTCTTCGTCGTCTGGCCCACTGTGGTCTGAGGATAGGCTGTCGTAGGACTCGTGCCGGGTGATGGGGCCGGGGCTTCCAGGAGGCACCACTGCATGTGAGAGAGGGGGAGAGAGAGAGAGAGAAGTGAGTGAGCACCATTAGAGTGCATGTGTGTGCATATCAGGGGAAGAGAGAAATAGGGGGTGGGGGTGAGAGGGAGCATGTGTTTGTGTGTGTGTGTGTGTTTGAGCACAGACAGCGAACACAGAGACAGATGGAGCACTTGCAGGCTCGAATAAGCAGGCGCCAAGAATGAAGACTAATGTGCAGAATCAGTCGTTTCTCTTCCAGGCTCGGGGCTAGGCCATGTCTCTTGGCCAGCATGTATTTCATGTGGCGGGCTGATAATAAAGTTGTCAACTTTTCATCTGGGCTTCCTTTCCGCTTTTCTTGTCTTCTCTCCCTCTCCCCCGCTCTATCTCTCACACAGAGACAAATACGGCCTCTCTCTTTCCCTCTGTTGCTCTCTTTCTCCCTCTCTCTCTCCTTCACACAGACACAGACGGTCTCTCTCTTTCCCCCTCTCTCTCTCTCCCTCACACACAGTCACATACGGTCTCTCTCTTTCCCTCTTTTGCGCTCTTTTTCCTTCACACAGACACATAGCGTCTCTCTGTTTCTCCCTCTCTTCATCTCTCTCCCTCACACACAGACACATCTGGTCTCCCTGTTTCCCTTTCTCTTTCCTTCTCTCTCTGATGTGCTGTGAACCAGGTGTTCTAACACACCACGCCAGGTTTACATCACACTCACAGCACTCTGGGTAACGGATACTCAACCTCTCTTACTCACAGACTGGGTCCTTACACCGTCACTCAATCACAGAAACCACAACTACAAGAGAAAGAAAGCTTGAAAGAGAGAGAGAGAGAGAGAGAGAGAGAGAGAGAGAGAGAGAGAGAGAGAGAGAAAGAGAGCAAGAGAGAGAGCGAGAGAGAAAACAGATAGACTGAGAATACACTTAGGCACCTCAGTGTGATAAAAGCACCTGAAGACGTAAGCTCTGAGCTGGTGCTTTGATATCGGCTTTGTCCATTAATGGGGTGAAACAAAGCCAGTCTGTGTTACCTTCCAATCACCCCTCACCACACACACACACACACACACACACACACACACAATCCAACAACTGCCCTCTGACCCTGGGGGGCAATAGCTGTTGGCTATTTAATTATTAAAGCCGGGGAACAGTTGTTGGCTCTGTGGCTCGGGTTTCAGTGGGCAGGCTCCAGCCAGGGCGAGAGCCGGCCATCCCTGGGGCCAGGCAGATACAGCGAACACACACACCCTCTGGAACTACCTGGCAGGAGGCTCTCAGTAGACCAGCTGACCACGCGCTGGTTGACCGGCAGGACACATAACCAACACACTGCACCTCCACACGTGGTCTGTGCAGTGGATGCCGCATTACCCAAATGTTACGACAGTGCTGTAGTCGCTGTTGTACCAGCATATAACAATATCCCTTTTGAAGTACTGCTGCAGCTCACACTGACACAGGTCATAGAACAGTTACTGCAGTGCGTGCAACAAAAGGTGAAGCGGCCTGTTTCAGAGGGCCGCCGTACTCCAGGGCCTAGTAATTACATAAGAGCTAAAGAGTTCCATGTTCTGTTGCCATAAGCCAACTAGCTAAATAGTTGCTGTGCAGGAAAAGAAACACAGGCATAATATTTATCCATTCCACTGGGTAAACACGGCAAACAGACCACTCATTAATCAAAGCAAAAATATGGATATTTGTGCTGTTGATGGTTGAGGGAGCAGATTAATGTCGATTATAATACATCTAGCGTGGGGTGCTTTCATGTGTGAAAAAGCACAGCACTTTCTGCATGTCTCAGTGGCATGGCGAGGGCATGTTGTTCTTAAGGAGCAGCTAGGCTCTGGATGTGGCCTGCCCTAAGAGTGGCCAGTGCCCGGGCAGAGAGGGAGTCAGGAGGGTCAGTGTGACTGACAGGGCTCTCCCTGGGCTGGGCAGCAGGTAGCCTGGAGAACAAAGGCAGGGCCTGGGCGCTGATGGAGTCACCCTGAGGGCTGCGGGAGGAGGGTAGGAATTGGGGAGAAAAGGAGGACTCTCATGTGGTAGATAAGGCTAATGATGTTATCTACATTTAGAGATGAGTGGTGGTGGTGGGGGGGCGGGGGATGGGGGGGGTAAGCAGCAGCAGGGTATTTAGAGACAGAACAAATGCATTGTGCATTGTCTCTCTCTTTCTCTTTCCCTCTCTGTGGAAGGCCAGAAGGTGCTGACCCATATGGCCACAGTGGTGCAGGGGTGGAGGTCACTGCAGGTTGAGATGGATGTTGCTTTGTGTGCGCCGCCTCCTCTGACCCCGGCATGGCGCCGCTGCTTCGCCTTACTTCCAGTACCTCTGCCCCCGTCTCTCAGTCTCCGGCCCCTAGCGCACTCACGCAATTAGGGGGCTATTGATGAGGGACCAAGGCTACCGGCAGGCAGGCAGGCTGGAGGCACTGCAAAATTGGCGGTCAACAATTCAGCCATTATGACAGGTACCATGGGGGTGGTGAGGTGGGGGGGACTGGCGTCCGTCTCAAAGCAGGGAGGTAAATTATTCAGTGTAAGGGGTTAGGGTGGGGGGTTGTTTTGCTCAGTGTGGCCCTGTGGTTTCATGAGAGGTGTCTGAGCGCACACAGCAGACAGCTACGCAAATATTGGCCGTTTGCGTTACAAAAAACAGAATCCCCTGGTAAAAATGCAATCCTGTGTGCGGCCAGGGGAATGTATGCTGCGCAGGAAGAGGCGGATGAAAGTGACGGGCAAAGCCAAACATTCATCAAAACACCGTGGTTGGGCTCTACCCGCCAACTCTAAAACCTTCTCTTACACCTTTTAAAGCTCAAAAACACACCTCCCAGCCTCTACCCCCCCCCACACCTTTTCACGACAGCAGACCTCTCTCTAGCATACTGCGTTCTCTCCCTCGCTCTGTGGCTCTGCGTTTTCTCCCTCTTTCCCTCACTAAGCAGCGAGCCATGGCTGCAGAATCTCCCCTCTCCACAGCACACAGTTCTCTGCTCTGCAGATTCTCTTTTCCGCAGCTGCCCTCCTCCGCAGTTATAGGTCAGGGCTTCCTCTTTATTAGACACTAATCTCTGTGTGTGTGTGTGTGTGTGTGTGTGTGTGTGTGTGTGTGTGTGTTTGTGTGTGTGTGTTTTTTTTTTAAAGTGTTTCTGTGCGTGCGTGTGCGTTTGTGTGTGTGTGTGTAATGCACTGAGTGTGTGTGTGTGTCTGTGTACATGTTTGTGTTTTTAAAATGTGTCTGTGTGTGTGTGTGTGTGTGTGTGTGTGTGTGTGCGTAATGCACTGTGTGTCTGTGTAAATGTTTTTAAAGTGTGTCTGTGTGTCTGTGTGTCTGCGCACGCACGTGTGTGTTTTGTGTGTGTGTGTGTGTGTGTGTGTGTGTGTGTGTGTGTGTATGTGTGCTTGCAGACGCTGTTATCATGCGCTGCACTGTGCTGCAGTAAGGCTGCCCCTACTGAGCGCTGTGAGAGCCGTGGGCAGATGGACAGGTGGAGATAGTGACCATGAAGTGGCGCCACCGCTGCTTTTATCACCCGCCCGCGAGGCTCCAGCTCCCCTGACCCGCCCGTCCGCATGCTGCATTTTTAATCAGCCCGGGTCATCCAATATAGAGCGGCAGCCCCACCGTGTCAATCACAGAGCATCCTCCACCCCTCCCCCACCCCACCTCCAAAGACTTCAGCAACAATACCACCACACACAAAAACACATACACACAAATACACACACGTATATGCGTTTGGAGAAATACGCTCAGAACGATCCAATATCATTCAGTCTCTGTCACACACACACACACACCGATTCATAGACACAAACACGAAACCAAACACATGCATAAAAAGACGCAGGTACACACACACACAAACACTCGCACGCACACACACACACAAACACAGATAAAAAGGCACGTACACACATACACATGCATGCACGCACACACACACACACACACACACACACACACACACACACACACTGACAATACACGTTCAGCCTTCCTTGCTCTTGAGGGCTGGGCCTTGAGCCATCCTTCTCTCCTCTATCTCTCCTCCCTTGCTCTGCCCTCTCTCTTTCTAGCCTGTTGGCACGGCTTCATCTGGTATTAGAAGGAAAAACGAGAGGCTGATAAGAGGGGCGTGGGTGGGCGGAGGAGGCTGGGGTTCCTGTGTGTGTGCGTGCGTGCTCAGGCCTTCTGCCATCACAGAGTTTGATCTGTCCCCATCATCATGGCAACCTCCCGAACACGAAACGTTTTTTTTTTTTTTTTTTTGCATCCACAAGACGAGCGGCAGGCAAGGGAGTTTGCTGAATCAGTTCCTGGCTGAAGGAATTGAAGGTGGTAAACAGGTCGTAAACACTGAGACATCCAAGGCCAAGGGCAACGTAAAAAAAAATCGAATTCCTTCATGACCTTTAATGAGTGTGTTGGCTTGACCTACACTGCGCCGGGTTGGTAGCTGCATTGGTATAACGATGACTTTTTTTAATTGGATGCTCATGTTAACCAAACTGAACGCAGCTCATTACAACAGCCCCTCTGGTGGAACACGGAGCTGCATGGAAGCTTGCCATTGCTGCTTTGACCTCGAGTTGTCATGCGGTGGGTTACACAGATGAAGCTGTCTGTGCCGCCTAATTCTGGAGAGCACTCTACCCGTCAGGGCCGAGAGCGCCATTTGGAGTTTAGTGGGAAAGAAAGAAAGACAAATAAAATAAAAAAAAGAGAGAGAGAGAGAGATAGATAGAGAGAGAATGTGCTGTGTCGCCCTGCGGGGCTTGGGGAGCTAATTACTGATATGTGTTTATGCTAATCGCAGCTAACGCTACGATGCTCGCTCAATCAGGAGGTATTAGGGTGTTTGGTCATCTGTGAGGGCCCGTGGCCCTGGAGTGGCCTTCGGGTGGGGCAGTGGACGTCAAGCTAAAGCGTTCCGCTAGTCTCTCTGTGCTTGTTATTTAGTTGGAGGGTCTGAGGCGCGCTAATTGGCATCGTTTGATCGTTATGCTAATTATGCGTTGTGATCGAGTCTCACAGAGGGGGACAAAAGCCACTGATGTCAAATCCTATTCAAAGAGACAGTCTGTCCTGAAACAGCTAACGCTCTCACAGCAAGTATGTTTAGCATATCTTACTACGCTAGTAGTAGTGAGAAAATATGTATGTGACCACAGGCAGGGTGAAAGAGCAGGGGAAATGGAGAGAAGAGGGAGGGAAAGATGGCGAAACGCTATGTTGAAAGGGTCCCCCTCAGCATGTGGCACCAATAAAGAGCCAACATCTCCCAAAGGAAAAGGAAAACACAAATCAGAAGGACATGCCTTAGTGCACAAAACTCTTCAAACACATACACGCACACACACACATTCATACATACACACACACACACACACATACACACACATACACACTCACACACACACACACGACTGTCCACTTACAGCCAGCCAGGAGGTACTGGTAGTACTGCACCAAGTCTGACGCCAGGACCAATGGGTGGTTGCTGTTGAAAGGTGGTTGGAGCTCGTTCCACTGCGGCGTCCTACTCAAAACAAACACAGAAATCAATTTAGGAAGCACATCTCAAAACGCCAGATGTATAGAGCAATTTAGCCCCACGCTGAGAGAAAATGGACTCAATTCCCCCAAGCCTGGCCGCCTTGCCAATTCTCAATGCATCAACGCATGTGGAGGACATGTAATGCATCAATTTGTTTTCACAATTCGATCAGCAGCCATCTCAGTCATATATCACTCAATCATATTTCCTAATTGTATGTGGCATATGCCCATATGGTTCAAGGGGCCAATCCTTCTGTTCATGTACAACATTCGTGTAAATAAATTATTTTTGCTTGACCGGAAGGGTCCTGAGTGTGCAGGGAAGAGAACACATGTGTGGCGACTATGGGGAGCAAAGTGGAAGTACGGCGGTGTTTGGGTCGGGCCTTACCGGGCCATGGTCCAGCAGGCCCGTGGACAGGTGTTGAGCTCCAGGGGCGTGTCGTCGCTGATCTTCTGGGCCGTGCTGAGGGGCCGTGGCTCCAGGACATGCTCCACCAGGTTACCATAGCAGCTCAAGATGTAGAGGGACTCCACCACCGACTGGCGGGACTGGTCTGGAGGGGTGAGGAGAGACTTCACGTCACTTCTGTTTGTTTTAACTGCATCTATGCATCAGGCATAAGCATATTGTGTAGCTGTCATCTTGCTATTCTCTTGTAATTCTAATTGTTATGCTTCCACTGATAAACCTGTCAAGGGTCCATCTTTTGAACTCTGACCTGTGTGTTGCTACCAGCTTTTCAATGGGCTACTGCAATGACCAAGCCCCAGTTCTACTCACCTTTCTCCCTCTTCATGTTGGGGTTGGTGATGAACCAGGAGCGAGAGGGGGCGAAGATGGCCGCTACGCAGAACTCGCCTCCGCTGGACTTGCTGGGCGAGATCTGGGGTGGAGGCTTGGCTTTGCTGCGGGACACAAGGGGAGAAGTGAGTGCGGTGTAACAGCAGCAAGACAGCCACTTCACAGGCGACGGACAGTGAGCTGCTCCAGCACTCTAGGGGAACGTGCATTCTTTTTTTTTTTTTTTCTTGGAGTCGAAACTGAAAACCACAACACACAGTTGGAAGAGAGACGAAGAGAAAGAGTTTAGATGCATAAATCAAAGTAATGGTGACCACAAACACGAATGACTTTCTTCAAGAACCTCTAAATATCGACAAACCAAAAAAAAGAACAAAACACAAATGTTGTTTGTGGACACTAAACAAAATACATGCAACAAATACAGCACCTTCCAGAGATGAACAAAAACACACTTCTTGGAAATGTATACAAACAAAACCACAACCCTTCCCTTATCCAAAAAACATAATAATTATAATCAAATTCCATCCTTTAAGTCTATAAACATAAAAATGCACTATCAGCTCCTAAACAGTTGAAGAGTTTACATTGCCAGTAAAATTGCCAAAGTTCCTTCCCATTCCGGAAACCATTTAGAGTTTTATGGTCGCTATATTATAGCATGAACTACAGCCCTAAATGCTGCCTTGGATAAAACATCACATCTTTATAAGCGTGATAGGATCTTAAACTGTTTGTATTACAGTCCTTTTTATACTAATGCAATAAATGTGAGTGAGTGTATGTTTTGAAGTAAACACGAGCAAAGAGTAACACAGATGTTCCGAAAGTGCGATACTTTAGCATGCCAGACGCATCAAACACAAAATGAATCCGCATAGAGCCATTTTAAATACCAAACTGAACTGTGAACTCTCCTGCTATTTGAAATGATCAAATTGCTGTTAATCCCTTTGTGTTTTGCATTCATCCCCTTTCCAGGCTTTCATCTGTGTTGTATGTATGTTAATGTATTGTATAGTAATGTATTATGAGTCAACCTAGGGTTTCTCTCTCAACAAGCAACTGAGTCAGGTCAGCATTTTAGCTTGGCCCTTTGTACACTTCACAAGGACTAATGCTTAAGTTCATACCTCGACTGAAATACAAGGTATATAGAATGGATTTCCCTCTTTTACTTATCATACTATAGAGTATTACCACTGAAAATAATGTGTAATACACAGGTTTTAATTCTATGAACTGCTAATGTACTGCATACTTAACAAAGGATTACATAACACACCCACTTGAAATGGCTGTTCGTGGAAGCTATTATGCGGACAGTGTGTGTACGTATGTGTGTACTCCAGATAACACAAAATGTGATTAAACTTGATGACAATAATTATTTTAGAATATACACAAACATTAAAACAAAACTACATTTCTGTAAAACTACAAATATTCTGCATAAAATGTTTGCTTGCAAAATTAGAGTAGGAGATTTAACCACTATGGACTACCAGATGCAAAGCTCATTGCAATTTATGCGTTCTGCCCCGCTGCTTGTTGCTTACATCTCTCACATTAAGAAGAAAAAAATAAACAAACAAACAGGCTATGTTCAGCTTGAAACACAGCTGGGTACTACACATACATATAGCGCTGCACACAGCCGAAAGGATTCACAGGCACATTTGCACACATATATGGACATATCAGCACACATGTGCCCCCCCCCCCCCCCCCCACACACACCCAAACTTTAAAAGTATATGGGGTCAGAGTGCCACATAATGCCTGTCATTTGCTTTTAAATCGGTCCCTGACTCAAGCCTCCCAGCTGCCTCCTAAGGTCTCATTCTGGGTTAGCTGTTTAAAAAGAATTTATTAGGAGTTATTGGATTATTCTGCATGCCAAAAGCGTTTTGATGAAACCCGGCATGGAAAAGGCTTCTTTGCTGTGATAGGGTCTCCATATGGAAGTCATCAGTTAACAGTAGCGCCGGCCATATCATTGTCCAGCTCATAACTAACCCCGACTGTAAAACCTTCCCTCTCCATCTCAGCCATGTAAGTGGCCATGACTGGCCGAGCACTAGTTGTTTTTACCCCGGAAGTAGCGCCAGTCTAAGAGGGGGAAAGGTCACATCAAGCTGAACTCACTCAGGGAACTGATGGAGGTGGTGCTGTGTGTGTGTGTGTGTGTGTGTGTGAGGGGGGGTAGTCTAAAGGCAAAGAGGAAAAGAAAGGGAAAGAAAGATTCCACTGGCCAATTAAAGCTATACTTTTGGTCAAAGTCTTTGTGGGAGGAATTTCTGTATAACAGCTTGCTGGTGAGACACTGGGCTCCATAAGCATGGAAAACGAGGTATAAAAAAAAAATTAAAATAAAAGGAATCCTTGCTGGAGCTCTATCAGTACAAACAGCCCATGGAGGAGTGTGTGTTTCAGCACCCTGTGATTTCACCATAGAGCTAGGCCCGAGACCCAGAACTTAAGGGGGTTGGATGGAAGGGTTCGTCCTCCAGCAAGCCCTGCTAATAGGTGCTGAATGACCTGTTGCCGGCCTGAACTCTCACTCCTTGCCTTCCCTTAAAGCTGTCAGTGAGTTGTAAATTACCCCCGAGACGACGACTGATGCCGACGGCTTTGTTTAGCCCCCGCGCCCGTGGATGATTGTGAAGATGATAGAGAGGAGGAAAAAAGACTGAAGCAAAGCACACACATGCAGACAGACACTAACACACACACACACACACACACACACACACACACACACACACACACACACACACACACATTGAGGAAGAGACTGTTAGTGGCTTGTGTTTATTAGTGTTGGAGTAGGGGAGCGGGTCTGAATAACCAAATAGCCGCGCTGCTGTGAGCAGGGGATGATGGGGGAGATAGCGCGGTGTCAGGATATTGCCTTGGCTCAGGCCCGGCTCGCGGCCTTCTCTGGGCCCTCGTCTTTCAGCACGGCCGGGAAGATACGGCACTAACCAAACACACCGGGGCCTCTGCAGGATGTTAAAAGAGTTCAGCAGGAACACTGCACAGGATTGCTTCCACTCCCACCCACCCCCGTCGTCTTCTTCTTCCTCCACCCCTACCCCCCCTCCTCCTCCCCAATAACATCCACATATCAAACAATTACCACCAGGGGTTAGATAGACGCCTGTGAACACCAAATGGGAGGCTGCTCGCTCAGTAACTGATCCCTTTCCCTCCCCTTCTCCAACAGCCACAGGCCAGGACGAAAAAAGAAATGGGGAAAGAGAGAAAAAGAAACGGAGCAAAGAAATAAAGTCGAGAAGAAAAAGAGGGGAAAGGAGAAGAAAAAAAAGATTGAAAGTCGGCTATAAAACTTCACTGGCCGCCACAGACGCTGAGACGTTTTCGGACAAATCGAATGAGATTACCATTTTTATGATGTGGGAGTCAGGTGGAGGCTGGAGCAGCCATGGAGAAGGGTGTTTAATCTGGGGGAGTGCCTCTCTGATGGACTCCCTTTACAGGAAAAGATGTTAGGCCGCCACGGCTGTGGTCAGCTGCTTCCAATAGGCTCAAGAAACCCAACCTGATACTAAAATGACTTAACATTAATTTCTATAAAATCACAGACTGACGTACCCCCCACCACACACCGTTTATTGGGGGCAGCCAACAGGAAATGATACCCCACTATTGGTATGTTACTTTTTTGTGAACTCCCTTTTTCTTTTTAAACTCCCCCCGAAAAAACATGTAGCAAAGTAAAACCAGGAATAATGTTATGTTAAGGCTTGTATTAGGGTCCATATCATTTGTGCAGCCCCGTGGCATATTGTGTGGGTAAAAACTTGAGGACGCTACAGGAAGGGACCTTTCGTCTTGCCTGCAGGACTGGTTTTATAATGCGGGGGCAGGTTTGGCCCTGAGCCCTGTCTCCAGGGAACCTTGACGCTGTTTTCCCACTGAGGTTTCAATGCTGATCAACTATGCTAAACTCTCCTTTGAGGAGGCTTTGGCCCTGGCAGTGTCTGTCAATAGCTCAGATCACAGTTTAGTTCACAATTTTCTGGTTCTCCGAGTGAAGCGACCGCGGAGAGTTTATTCGCCTGTATTTTAAATCACTCTTTTCCTTTCTGGTCGCACTTGAAGTGGCTTGGAAGTGTTGAGGTTTTTTTTCTTCCTGTGAAAGGCAAGGCTCGGGCGGGCGAGGGTTTGGAGTCACCCTTGAGAGCATATACAAGAGGGAACGGTTTGAAAGAAAGAGGGGAAAAAAATATATTATATTGGCATGGGCGTGGAGAGTAAACTTACAAAAAAATGAAACCCAATATCAATAAATTATGAGCCGTAAATACATTGAGAGAGCTGGGCAGACGGGTAGATGGATGTTACTAAACAGCAGCCAAGTCTTCCCTCCTCTTCTTCCTTCCTTCTCCCTTTGACATTTTCTGTGCGTTACTGCCTTTAAACAGAGGACACTTAGAATTTTCTGTCTGCCCTAATTCACTGAAAAGACTCCTCGCATGTCATTTCCACTTTTAATTTAACAAATGAGGACTCTTGACTTGAGCTAATAGCTTTTCCTCAAGGGCATAATTCAATCTGCAATGTCCACCATCAAAGTCCCTCAACATTAGAGTGCCGGGGCTGAACATGAGGTGCTGTCCAAGGGGTTGGCAGGGGGAGCGGTGGATGCCTCCATTTATTCTTGGTGGGGCCCTGCAGTAAACAGACACACAACGGGGCGCTGACTCACCGACGAGCTGTAACCCAACATATAGTTAGCTCGCTTGGAGAGTGGAGCTACAGATGTGCCTAAAAGCTTCTAAAAGCAGAACATAGGCACATCACTCAGTCATTATTAGTGTGATTGCTCAATTACACAACATGGCTCTTTCTTTGCTTGTTTATCGGTGCTCCTTCTGCTCCTAGTTCTTTTGAGAGATCGACACAACTCGAACATGTCTGTCCTGACCCCGTATAGTGATTTTTTTATTGTAATTTTTCGTCCCTCTTTTATGCACATTGAAATGAAAAGTGGAATGTTTGATTATTGAGACATTTCTCTCTGTTCTAGGTATAGGCTAGGTAGGCATGTGTGGGGTATCTGATAATATTACAGACAAAGATAACTTGGTTTAGCCACTCAACTACCTCCAGCCAACAACTAATGGGCTGACGTAACTTAGTCGATAGCAACATTGGGCACTACAACTTACATTGCACTTAACATTTCAACCAGCTCCATAGATACTCATCTGCTGTATTTTTCTAAATAAATGAATGATTTACAGCCTTCATTCAAGCTTAGATTTTGCTTGTATGATTTTACAGTGACAAGGTATGTCTAATGTCTAGGCCTAAGCAGCCGACAGCTAATGTTAGCTAACTTAGCTGATAACGACGTACGATAGGGCACAACAAATAAACACAACAAATATATGCACTTGGACTTGTAACCAAACAACGAAAGCTCAAGTTCCACAGCATTCTGCTTTCGTGATATGTGCTGAAGTCTAGAGATGGATGAGGTTCAGGGACAGAATTGGGTGTTTGTATAAAGAGCACCCACTCTTCCCCTGATTCTCGTCATTGCACTCATCAGCAGAAAAGGCAAGCTCCGCCCCAGGTTACTCAAAGCTCCACTGAGGAGGTCAGATATTCTGATGCGAATTCACATTTCTTTGTTTTGCTTTGTTGCATGCAGTTTGTTTGAACGCCTATAATCAAAGAGTCTGATGATCACTTTAGAAACTACTAAATATCTGTATATTCACCAGAAATGCAGTGCATGCCTGATCAAGAGTGCATCTTCCTGTTCTTAATCTTAACATAAAGAGACAGGAAGCTACTTTGTGGGGGCATGATTTCTGATGCTAATGGTGCACCTTTGAAAAGCACACTCCCTTGGAATCACTAAGGGACTTCGCCGGAAAGAATGGAAGCGGCAGAAGAAGCAGAGGAGGAGGAGGAGGAGAAGAGAAAAAAAACTCTTCAATTAAAAAGTATGAGCGTTGCACAACAAAAGGCAAATCCCAGGCCCAGGGCCACTCCAGCGGAGGACGGCACCACATGCTATTCATTTGGAGATCTGAAAGAGAAGGCACTGGCAGCTCGGGAGTCCGAGGGCAGGTTCACTTCACTTCGCTCCACCATCTTTTATACACAAGTGAATCTGTCAAAATGAGCCCTCTTTAGAAAGCTCCTAGGCATCTTATTTCACAAGACAGCACTGACAGAGACTTAACTTTGGCCCCCTCCTTCCACCATCAACCCCCCCCCCCCCCCCCCCCCCCCCCCCCCCTTTGAGTATTGAGAGAAGCTGACTGTTCAGATCTTACATCTCACACAGGGCTGAGTGTCTGTGGAAAAGTTGCGCTCCGACTGCTGTTGGAGTGTTCACCGCGTCCCAACTAGAAATGTCCCCCAGGAGACAAAAGGTTTGCTTTTAGATCAGTACTTCCAATTTTTCACCAGTCAGGACATATTCTCCTATCAAAAAGAAGGCCTTATAGTTCCAGATGCTACAAAGCACACATTAAATAAAATAACATTTATACTAGGCATGGTGCATTTAAATTCAACATACTTTGAAATTACAATCCCAGGCAAGGTGTTTTGCTATTCTAGATTTGAACTACATTAGCTTCAACTAAAAAATGACTTTCACTTGCCTTTTTCTATCATTAGTCAAGTATTTCCCCAATGAAAAAGCAACACCTTCACAATAAATGATGCAGCAAAACTGCAGCAAATGTGGATATCTGCTCATATTTCATGCCCAGTAAAGACGGCAAACTGAAAAGACCACATTTGGCCATTGCCTTTTTCTCAACATGCAGTTGTATTCACAACAATATAGAAGCTAATGTTTACTTATCACTCATGTGTGCTCCTTTGTAGTCAAATATTCATGTATGTTCAGAGACAGAATTAAGTTCCCTCTATCACATGTAAATAGTAGTCAACACTCAAAGAGACACACGTGTTTATTTGTTTAAGAAAGAATTTGGCAACAACTGTAATTGCTTGGCTCGAAACTGCCATTCTAAAACAGTTACCAAAAATGTAAGTGCTTCTGCGACTTCATAAAAGCCACAGTACATAAACTTCTAACAATGTATTTCAACCAATAGAATGTATTGACTAACACATCGACAGGACAAAAAAAAACTTAAAAACCCAAAGAGAAACAATCCCTCTGGGATACTGAAACACAGTGGAAGATAAAAAAAAAAAAAAAAAAAAAAAAAAAAAAAAGTCTGAATTAAAATAAGGTACTTGGAAATGAATGAGTCACATTAATGAATGCATCCATTTCACTGAAAGCGAAATAGAAAGCAGAGCATGCTGGGAGGGAATTGGAAAAACTCACCATGGAGTTTTAATGGAAAAACATCCTGCCCCAAAGAGGTAGGGTCTTCATGACAGGGAAGAGATACACAGAGATAGATGGAAAAACCATTATTATATGAGCCATTTGGGCATTCAGTTAACATAAAGCATATTTACATGTCTGTCCAAATGACAACACAACACACAGACAGCAAAAACCAACGTGGGGTCTGTGGCTTGTAACTTCATTGAATCACCTAAACAGGTTAATAGAATGAAATTATATCCTGACAGGCTGCACATATGAGTGACATGCTTAGCCAAAGTCAACAAATTCATAGTGGCAATTCCCTGTTTTTCCATTAACAAAATGGCTGCTTTCGTGTGAGATGTCCATGGGGGAGGCTGCACGCTGCGGGAGTTTAAATGAGTTAGTGCGCGTAATTGTGAGCGGTGTGTTTATCATGCGTGCTCGCTGGTAGTGACAGATCTGCACAAACAGTTTTAGTGCAAATAGGGCCGTCCCAAAAGCGATCATCGGGAATAAGACTGAGGGGCCCGTCCCGCCAACACAAACACGTGGCGCAGACGTAGACGGGGCTGAGGCCAACCAAAGCATCGCACGGCAATAATGCAACCCCCATCCGGCTGGAGAGACGCACCAAGGACGTCTTCGACGTGTCGGATGTTGTTTTTGGCGAACACGGCACAGGATAACCTGAGGAAATCTTTTTTATTTTTTTTATTTACTTGTGACGGAAGATGCCACCAGTCAAACTGTCATTATGAATATGCACAGCACTCGAGAAAAACAAAAAATCGGCAAAGTCCGTTTGAACTTTTCATTACCTTTTTCCCCAGCTTTTACTTTCCTTTTTTCGTACTTACTTTCATGTGAGTTTGACGTTGAGTAATGGATGAGTTATGTTCACACAAAAAACACGATCACCCAAACGAGTGTGGCGGACGGACATGATCAAGCAGCGGGACACTGGGCCCAGGGGCCCCCGGTGGCCCTCCGCTGTTACACCCTTGAGTGAGGTACTTAAGCCGAGTTGCCTCAGTAAAAATCCAGCTGTGTAAATGGATGAAGGCCAATGTAAAATAAATGAGAGCTGTGCATGTCCCTTAGGAAAAGAGGCCTTCTGGCTTATATTTAGATGAGACCATTGGTGCACTTCCGCTTCCTTACAAATCAATAGCCAGGCATCAGGAGCGTGGGTGTGGGCAGTAGCCAGGTTTAGTGTTTATTTAGTGCATCATTATTTCCCATCTGCAATTTAAAAAAATAATAATAATAAAATAGACAAAAAAATGATTCCTTTTTCGTTTCCTCTGTCTTGGCCTCTGAAGTGTCTTCCTGTTCCAAGAGTGCAGCAGGGAATAGCCACACTTCAAATGGAGAGCAAAAACACGCCCACGCACGCATGCACATACACAAACAAAAGCATACACACACACGCACGCATGCATGCATGCACGCACAGACACCCAGACAAACATGCGAACACACACTCACACACACGCACTCAAACAAAACACACACACACACACTTTCACACACAAACAAACACACACACAAGTACAAATACAAAGAGGAAGTTGGGGACAACAATACATAGGCCACAATAAAATAGGAATACCACGAAAAAAAAAAATACCTTCAGCCTTGGATTAATAAAAACATAAATTATTAAATGGGCGTCAGTGAGTAGGAGTATGAGTTTGTCGTATGAGTGTGGGCTTTTAATGGAAACAATGTGACGTCGGTTAGATACGGAGATGCAAACATGATAGAGGGCAGGAAGAAGCAGCAGCAGCCTCATCGTGAGCAGGCTGGTGGGTGGGTCGGTGGGTGGGGCACATAAATGGGTGGGTGAGTGAAGCTCATAAATGGCCTTAAGGCCAGCGACCCCACTTCCACAGAATAATCTTTCACACGTTTATCTCTTAACCCGTCGGCCTAATGCTGCACTTCCTGGGCCATTAAAACACAAGGTGATTTGTGCAAATGGGCCCTGGACAGACCAGCCGGCGTGACACTCGCCATACGCAGGGGCCCCCGGCACGTTCCAGAGCCGCTGCGGCTCTTAAGGCCATTTCCACACTTTGGGCGCTTTAGCCCACCATGAGACAATGGCCTCAAAGCAGATCATTTCACGTATTACACTAATCTGGGCACATCTGCGGGGTCAAAGGAGCCTCTTGCATTTGCACAGAGCCCTTTCACTCGTGCTGCTTGTGTATTAGCACAGAATGCCATCAGGAGGAGTTCAGCGAGGGCTAGCACTTCCATCGCACTTAGTTGTCTCTTTCCTGTGGGCGGTAAACACGTGTGTGCACAACACCCGTTTCATTGTGGGGACGCGTAGCTGCCAGGCAGACAGATTGTGCTTAACTGGGGGAGCGAGATGGACAATGGGGGGTGGGGGGGTGGAGAGCGGTGGAGACACTGAGAGACAATGACAAAGAGATGATGACACGGAGTAAGAATAATGATTCTGATACTATGAGAAAGAATGATGAAGAGTTGAAGTGAGTGTGTGCGAGAAAGAGAGAGTGTGCAATAGAGAGAGAGAGCGAAAGAGAGAGAGAGAGAGAGAGAGAGAGAGAGTGTGTGTGCGATAGAGAGAGAGAGAGGAGCTTCTGCTATGATGTTGGTGTTCTGTGCAGGTGTCTGTGGTTCGGACTGGTCCTTCCTGTGGACTCTCTTTGCGCATGTGGACTGGTCCCCCGTGTCAGCAAACAGGGGTCCTCAGGAAACTGGGTCACCTCCTGGGTCAAGTCCTGTGCCAGTCCATGCTCTCACACTGCAGAGGTGCCTGAGGGGCCCACTAGGGACAGACCCTCTCTACACCTCTCACTGAAGAGTCCCTGAATCTGTAGCACGCACTATGACTTCATATCCAACAATTTCCCACCTTTAGCCCAACCCAAATTAAAACTCAAAACTAAGTCACATACACAACCAAAAACATAACAGATACACAAACACACTGACTTAAAACGTATTCCTCTAACAAATGCTGTGTGTGTGTGTGTGTGTGTGTGTGTGCACACAATGTAAAGTCCTTGTCCACGGCTCATCCAAGAAGAGAGGCTTTGAGGAAGGCGGCCTGCTCCTCTGTGCCCTGGGAGATGAGCGTGAGATGAAGGCCCGTGGAGGTTAGGCAGCTGGTGCTCTCTGTAGCCGCGCTGCCGACAAAGATCTGCTCATACAGGTGTAAATCTATATGCCTGCTGCCTCCCTTCACACACACACACACACACACACACAGACACACAGACACAGACACACAGACACAGACACACACACACACACACACACACACACACACACACACACTGCAGGCTCGTCCCAGTGCAGACAGATGGTGCTCCATCACAGCCTACAGGAGAGCGCAGCACCAACCTTCCTGCTCCACTCTTATGAAAGCCTGGCTAACTCTGACTTAAAGTCAGAGCTCATGTGAACACAGCTTATTTGAATGAGGAACGGCCACCGCAGAAAAGAAAACCTGCTCAGAACTCAGGACGTGTGTCATTCACTGGAGAGACAAGCCTGCGTGCCAGCGTCTGTTTCCAACGTCTGCGGTCATGTTATCAAATAACCCTGCCATTGTCTGTATGATTAGGACATTTCCCATTCAAACAGGGCAGGTAAATGACATTTAAATGGACATAAAGCATTAAAATAATTATGATGAGTCTGCATGTAAATTGCAAAAACACTGCAATCACAGAGACAGCCAAACAACAAAGAATATCATTCCGCTGTACAGCAGCGGTCACACAGCTGCACGCGAGATGCAAAAATGACATTCTGAGCAGGGCCTTCCTCCACACACACAGGGAACACATAGGGAACTATTGATCAAAAATCAAAAGGTTATAAAGACAATTATGAATACATATATGGGGATATACAGCTTTTGGTTGGGACTGAGATTTTGCATTGACTTCTGGATCTTTCCACAGAACCGAGAACCAAATGCACTTAGGTTCCTCGCATTAGTTCCCTCTGCTTGTATTTTGGTGAACCAAGAACTAAAAACAAACAAAACAACCCTCCTGGTGCACCTGATCCTTCAATGTCATTCTAATGCATCAGATGGGCGTGAGAGGCGGCAACCTACCCTGTGCGTTTGGTGATGGTACCGAGGGTCATGGGCTGCTTGATCTGGGCCAGCGGCAGCACCGTGGTGAGGATGGGTAGGGTGGACAGCCGCGGGTTGCCCATGTTGTTGTTGGTGAAGTTGTTGTAAGAGTCCTGACTGGTGAGTTTAGCTGAGGACACAAAGACAGTTGGGGGGAAAGGTCAAACAGGATTACAAAACATACACACACACACACACACACACACACACACACACACACACACACACACACACACACACACACACACACACAAACATTAATTTGCACAAAATTACAAGCTGGAGCTGAATGCCATATTTGGGTGATTTTAAAACACATATTGATTAGATGTAGAGGGTTCCTAAGCTGATTGCCGAGCAGGCGAAGGAGGAGAGGGGCTGAGAAGGGGGAATCTCGCCTGTGGTCGGCACTCCTCCACACCTGAGGCGGGCGGATGAGGAGGTGGGGGCGGGGGGGTCTGGCGGCTGATTGGGGCTAATGACCTCAAGATGCAGCGTGACCATGCTCACCCCCAACCCCCACGCCCGCCCCCTAACCCCTGCATTCATCATCAGCTTCAATCAGCAGCCACTCCTAATAGCCCCTCCGTTCCGTGTCCTCAAACTATCATAGGGACATTTGCACAAAGCTGGATTTTTCTTTGAAGGGGGTGGGGGTCAAAAGCAAATGCCAGTCTGCAATCTTGAAAGGTTGCCTGATGTAGGCTAATGGCTTTTGAAAATGCTGTAAATGATGTGAAAACAAAAACACAAACAGGAGTAAATGTGTGTATGTGTGTGTGTGTTTGGGGGGGGCAAGAGTGTGTGTGAGTGTGTGGGGTTGAGGGGGTCGGGGTCATGTTTAGAGATGGCGTAAACACAGACATGAGCATGAACATGTGGGACTGATCAGACGTCGCTCCACATCAGTGACGGGGTCAGACGACTCGGGACAAACTTTCTCTCCCGCTCTCCTGTGGCTCACAGGATCAAACAGAGAGCATGACACAGAAGACACACACACTGATAAACATACACGTGTGTATAAACATCCCACCCCCCCCCCCCCCCACACACACACACACACACACACACACACACACACACACACACACACACACACTCACACTCACACTCACACTCACACTCACACTCACACTCACACTCACACTCACACTCACATGGACATACCCCTGGATCATCATATAATAGAGGGGTGATTTAGTTGACGCTGGCAGACATACTGGCTACAACACACCCATTGAAAACAAAGGAGGATCATAGGCCGTTTCCTTTCCTTCACTGCTACGTTACCATGGCAACGATGTCACAAGTAGCTAAAGAATTATATCACATTCCGGCTCAATTATCTTTTTAAATGACAGAAACATCATTTTCAAATGAATATCCGCACGCAGACAAAAAAGCAAACTCATCCCCGTGGCCAGAACCAATGTTGTGTTATTGTCCGCCATTCAAGTCCAAGTTTTTGTCCTCGAGCAAATGTCTTGAAAATACTCCACAGGCCCAGCCACTGTTTTCCAATGTCTTCTTTTGTTGCGTTAAAAGGTGAAGGCCAGTGAGCTAAAAGAGGAGAAGGGGGTCGGGGTCGGAGGGGAGGTGGGTAAAGAGCCCCCGAGACGGAGAAACAAAAGCGTCGCACAAAGCGCTGCGAGCATTGCGATTATGTGGGGAATCAAAAGAAGCCGGGCTGCCCAAGCCCACGCTGCTCTGGAGAGGGTTTAGATCATTAACCCGTTTCTGTGCGTATGTGAATTGCCCTGCTTTGTGCCAGGAGAGCGGCGAAGGGAGAGGCTATTTAGGCTGCATGGCGCTGCCATAAAAGCCGGGGCATTTGCCGGAGACATTACACAAACCCCGGAGCCCAGTCCGCGCCAGGTCTGCCTCTCGAGGGCCCTTCACATTTCAAAACCACTACACCCCCAACGCAGGCACCTTTTGTGTGGAAGAGCAGCAGAAAAGAAAAGGAATTTGAACAGGAAGCAGCCTGAAAACCCATAATGGCGCTTCAGATGGGCCTCGGCTACAAGAGGAGGAAGAAAAATCTTAATGAATTTAGCATCTTTCTAAAAAGGACTCACTCACTCTCCTTCTCTCTCTCTACCTCACTCAGTCAATCTCTCTCTCTTTCTCTCTCTTGCTGTCTGCCTTAACCCCAACCCCTCCACAACGCACATGACCTGCAGGTTAACGCATACCAGAAATGTCTTGTCTACTCTGGTCATTCAATGCCCTGCCGTGTCCCGGCTAATCTGGGCTGATGAAGGCCATGAGCACGTCCGTTCGGTGGGTGAGAAGTCAGGGCGTGCCAACGGTCTGTCTCCCCCTGAGGACCCCAGTGGGACAGGGATGTCTGGGAGACCAGCGCGGCTCAACGCTCCTCTCGTCTTGTCCCCTCTCTTCTCTTCTCTTCTCCTCTATTAACCTCTCCTCAGCGCGTCTGGGTCATGGAGCCGTCATTTGATTAATGGCTTGCGCCGGTGTGTGTGTGTGTGTGTGTGTGATACCAAGTGCACAGATGACACATGACAGGGCCGTGGAAAGAAGATCCGTCAATGCAAATGCGTGCGGCCGGGGCGGGCAGCGCGAAAGGCGGGCAGCTCCAGGAGACCGGCGGGGTCACCATGTCACCTGACCCATACTCGGCCTGTGCTCGCTCCGAACCCATTTGCATTTTCTTGTGCCAGGCTAGGTATGCTCCTGGGCTCCCTGTCACTGATATCTTGTTATTTTCTCTCTATCTGTCTCTGCTCCCCTTCCCCAAGCTGTTCTATTTGCATTCAATAAAGTAATGGGTTCTATTGAACAATCAACCCCCACCACCACCACCACTCCACCACCCCCCCGTTCTTAAACACACACACACACACACACACACACACACACACTCCCCATTAAAAAATATGTGCTTTGCTTGGGCTCCGAGAGGAGTCTAAATGACTGCTTTATTAAGAGATATAAATCTCAAACGTATGCGGCGGCCAGCTGAGAGGAGGCCAGCAGAGACAAGAGAGTGTGATAAGAGAGAGAGAGAAGAAGAGGAAGAGGAAGAGGAGGAGGAGGAGGAGCAGTGGAGGGTTGGGGATGAAGGGGGGGTGGAGGGGTAAGAGGAGATGAGAGGCTCAACAGGTTCACGTGCTAAATGCTGTAAAGTGGCTGGGGAGGGAGCCAGGCCTTGAGAAGGCCGCGGTGGCTGCTGCAACATCTGTCTGTGGGGAAGCCGGCAGCCTTTCAAGAGAGGGACGGGGAGCGCTCGACTTGGGAATAGCTTGATATATACGGTTTCATCCATTCATGCCTTTCTTGCCCGTCCAAGTTTCCCAGACATGTTCGAGTGCAAGGGGAGAGAGGAACACAGGAGGTAAGGATTAAGGTAGAAAGGGAGGCAGGCAGAGGGAGAGGGAGAATGAGAGACAGGGAGAATGAGAGCGAGAGGGAGGGAGAGAGAGAGTGAGGGAGGGAGGGAGGGAGGGACGGAGAGCGAAAGAGAGGAAGAGAAGCAGAGGTAAGGAGAGGAACAATGGTTGTACCAAAGCACTGAAGAAAACGCGCTGTCATGTCAAGTTGGCCCTTTGCGAATTCCCAGAACTATCATTATTAAAATACTCACTTCCAGAAGGAGGGAGTTTGGAGGGGGTGGAGGTGGGGGGCAGAAGTGCCGGACAAAAGCAATCCCAGTGGACAAAGTGAAAACAAATTAACAGGCCCATTATAAAACACAGATGCTGCAAAGAAAATAAACTTCACAAGATTTACTGTTTTCCAAGGAAATCAGACATCAGTGGAAAAGACATCAGCAGCAGCAGCGACTCCCAGGTAATACCAGCACGGGGCCAAGGCTGTGGTGCTCTCCATGGGATCTGCCTGCCTGCCTGCTTGCTTGCTATGCTAAGGCTCTATGATGGGGTCAGCTCAGCCTATGTGAAAATGGCAGCATGCCAGCCAGCCTTCTCCCCGACAGGAAAGGGAATGCTTTTAAAGAGACAGAGTTTTTTTTTTTTGTTGTTGTGGAGTTCAGGGTTGTCACGCACAATTTTACCTAGGACCCCTTTCAAAATGTAACTGACAGTTTGCTGTGTGCTGGATGCCAAGCACATCTTGGTCACGACGTGTTCTCGTCGAGAGCGATTGCGACGAAAAGGCTTTTTACGATTTTATTTCGGATGCTGGGGCTTTGGACTGCTTTTTCGGGGAAAAAAAAAGTTCTGAAATCTGAGCAGATAGTTTACAGGCCGTCGGTATTTACTACAAATCAGATGTGTGGCTGGGGTGACAGTGGGAATCTACCTTCGTCTGAGGATCAGATGACACGGATACAAAAACCATATGTGTGCTTGGCTGAACTGGGGAGGGCGGCATCGCGAGAGTCTGGGGCGAAAGGGAGGGATGTACACACACACACACACACACACACACACACACACACACACACACACACACCTCTGCTGGGGATGAGAGACAAAAGGAAGGGGAAAAGTAGAGCGAGAGACAAAGACATCAAGAAAGAGAGAGATAGGAAAGCAGAAAAATAGAGAGGGAGTATAGAGACGGAGACAAGGCAACAGACAGTAATGAGAAAGCAAATGGAAGAGTGAGAGAAGGGAAATGAAGTGAGCGAGTAAGAGAGGGATGGAAGGAGGGAGGGAAGGAAGGCAAGGCTGCTCTGTCTGAGTGGGATGAACAGGAATGCATCCAGAGACATAATCAATGCAGCTATAGCATGTGGCTCTGATCAAGAGCCAGTAATTTGATAATGTCAATTTACTTAGAGGGGTAAGTGGGGGCCACGCTCACCTCTCAGTCATGAATGTACACGCCGCTAGGCAAGGCCATTACAGACGTCTCCACAACACCACCAACCCCAGCAAACGCTCAGGGCTACGACAACACACACACACAGACAGACACCCATTTGCACAGGCACACACGTATACACACGTACACACGTACACACGTACACACACACGCACACACACACAAACACATGCACATAGACACACAAGCTCCATTGCGTCTTGGCGGCCGTGTGCTGAACCAACATTCAAGACCAACATTCATTGTATCTCCTGCTCAATTAGGCTGCCGCCGCTACTAACCCAATCACATTGTCACACTAAGGGTTAACACTCCCAGGAAGAGGGAGCATGGCACTTAGCTGAGGAGAGGTGGCGAGGGGAAAACAAATAACCCATAACATGGTCATGATCATGACAGGACTAGGAGAATAAACGTTTACGGAGTACCAATTGAAAGCAGCAGAATACCCCAAAAATATAACCAAATACATGAATTAGGATTTCAAGTCATTAGGGGTTTCCAGGTCTAGCTACTGATTAAGGGAAATTAAATATTGAATGTCATCTATATGTTGTTAGTACTAAAGATATGAATTGTTTAAATCTATATAAAGCCCATTCAGAGGGAATTATATGTTCCCCTTTCATTCTTGGATTTAAAAAAACTCTTGGTTCCAATTGAATACATCTGGGGGAAAATCAGCAGACATTTACAGTAACTTCTACAGTCAGAATATACTAAATTAATATAGTCTTTTGCTTAAGCCAGCGATAGATAAAAAAAACTGACAGCTCAAATATCCTTTAATTAATGGCACCGTTGAATAACCACTTGTCCTCAAATTCTCTCCTACACATCAAACATGTCTGTGGACAACCACTCTATTCTAGTTCCAAACACTCGGCAAAGGCGTAATTCAAGCCCGTTTGGACGGAGTATCCTGACCCTCATTTGTGTAATTAAAATATCTGGTATCCAACTTAAACATTACCCTCGGCGCAGTCATTTTCCTCAGGTTTATGATTAACATCCAATAACAATGGTGGTGAACTGAAATAACTGGTAGCAACCTCAGGGGCCGGGGAATCTCCTCAAATCTAAATGAAAGACATTTTTAACACACGCTGTGGATCTGATCTAAAACAGACAACTCTGTTTTCGCTTCTCCCCTCGCATTAATATAACATTTCCAAACATATCTTAACCGGTATAATAAGCACACAGGATCTGACTGCACTTATCCACTACATCTTTACACTGTAGTGGCAGGAGCTGCTAGTCCCCACACACCATTGACTGAAAACCATAACAAAGCCTTAACTGAGCAGCATTAGTCCTTAATCTAAACTCATGAAAAGGTATCTGCTTGCAATGTATTATCTTATATTATATATTTTATATTACAGCTGCTACGTGTTTTATAGGGATTGGATGACAGTGAAAATAGTTTAGAACTAGTAGAATATCATAGAAAACTGTAATTAAAATGACCTATTATTATTGTAAAAGACAGATTTAAATACTCAGATGGCAAAATTGTCAGCAGAAAAAAAGAATGGCTGAAGGGGGAGAATAAAAAGTCGCAGTAGCTGCAGCGAGAGTGGAGGGTTTCCAGGGCTGTGGGGACTTTCTGTGCTGGTGAGAATGCTTGGCTAGGGAACAGCACACTGACTCAGGTCATGAGAAGTGTCAAAAACGCGTTTCCTCGTGGTGGGAAAAGACGACATATTTCAGCCAGACTCGGGCGCTTCCTGATAAAGAGACAGTGGACCACTTTGAGCAGGAGAGGAAGGAATGACATGGGAAGAGAGAGGGAAGACGGTAGAAGACAACACAAAACCCAATACTCTCCACACTGACAAAAATAGATTTCCCTTATGCTAGATTTCAAACTCTAAAAAAGAGAATATTCAAAGAAGATATTAACTCCCAAGGGTTTAGAATAATATATAATCGAAGCTTAATCATATGGCATAACTAGCCTTCTGTTCAAACTATGTATCTGTATTCATTTATGACCACTTTTCCCACAACATAAGCAATATTAATTCTGAGAATTAACTATCTGCCGGGCAGTGGTCGAGATTATTTCCATAAAGCTAAAACAAAAGATAAAAATCGCAACCACTAACACTCAAAATCCACAGACCATCCGGTATTTTTAAATGTCTCCAAAAATTACAAGATAAAAACAAAGAACCCTCAAATATTGTGGGCGAAGACATTTCTCATTTAAAAAAAAGTGTACCATCTTGTAAGACATTCCTACGCGCCATTAATAACAACCTCCATTGCCTTGTAATTGTAAATATGTGATTTGAGAATCTGCTGCATGGGGAGGAAGTGGAGCAGGCTTCCATTTCCACTGTGGTATTACCTAATCCAATAAACAAAAAGAGAGGCAGCTATGGTAACTTGGGGAAACTTGTTCAAACACACTGGAACAAATTTTCATCTTATTTTCATTGGAATAACATGACTTTATTAGCCTGCACTAGACAGGCCATCACATGCTGTTAGGGGCTGAGCTCAGTGTGTCTGACACTTAAGTGCACCGAAGAGCAGCCCTCTGGTGACTAAAACAATTCAGGAATATTTATGTAAACACGACAACAAAATATATAATTGATTACTTGAATGAAAACAAATTTTAAAAAAAAAGTGTCATCACGCATCAGCGAGATCATCTATGTAACAATTCGATATCTAAAACGTGTCGGAAAAAAAACCCATCTTAATTCACTCCTTGAAATATTCAACGCTACAAAGCTTGCAGAACAAGTGTTTGTGTTATTTCCCCCTTGTCGTAAGACAGCCGTAACGCTGCCTCTTTAAAGCTGTAGCCACAAGGGGAAGGCCATGTTTCTCAGCCTCTAGAGGAGGCCATTCATAAAACTTGCTCCAAATTACATAGCAGCTCCAGCCTTTTTTCCCCTGGATTAGATTCATATCAAGACAGGGTGGGGAGAGTATAAAAAAAAACTTAGCGACATGGTTCCAGCCTCACCAGTCCTCTTCCTCTTTCTCCTCAGCGGTGAAGGGAGGGGAAGCTGGGTGCTCGAGCAGCAGCAGAGGCAACGGCCAGGGCAGCCTGAAGTCTGAGCCAAAAGGGGGTGAAAAAGCTGAGAGCACAGCGCCATGCAGAGGCCATTTTGGGTACTGTATATTTTTTTTGCTCTCAGAGTAAAAGAGAAACAGAGAGAGACAGAGATAGAGCAAAAGACAGAACCTGGGTTGTACATTTTCCAGACTGTGTGTGTGTGTGTGTGTGTGTGTGTATGTGTGTGTGTGTGTCTGTGTGATGAGGGCTGGTGACCGGCGCTGTGCTCTGGCACACTGTAACGATGCGTCCGAGGCCTCTCGGAGCCACCGCTGTACTGCTGAGTGCACTGACGTTGTTTACGCAGGAGAGCAGTTGAGCTTTATCTTTCAGAACAGCAGGGACGGAGCGACGCTGCATCGAAAAGTTGCTGAGACGGATCTGAAGTGTAAGCTCGGCAAAAAAAAAAAGAAGTGGAGGGAGAGAGAGAGAGAAAAAAAAAAGGCAGAGGAGGCAGTTTGAGATTACAAGAAGAGGGAAAGAGGGAGTGTATGCTTGCTGGCCCTGCCTGTGCTGATCAAAATCAGCTCATCTCGGCTCAGACTGCTGTCCTGTACACACAAACAAACCCACACACACACACACACACACACACACACACACACACACACACACACACACACACACACACACACACACACACACACACACACACACACACACACACACACACACACACACACACAAATGCCTGCAGTATGCAAGACAGCTCTGTCGCAGCTCATCCCCTGTGAAATGCATAGATTATAACATTCATCAGAGGAGACTTTCCTTATCCATTCAAAAACATACATCAACCTTCCACAGCAACACATGCAAACACACGCACATCACATTCCTTTAGCACCATGGCAGTTGCGACACTCTAAAATAAGATGCCCTGAGTCGGCAAACCCATAATTAGACAAAAGGGGGGTTCCAATTTCTCACATCTCATATGTAAATATAAAACACAAAAATAGCCACCGCAGTCCACAAAGCATGAGTCACTCAGGCAAGCATCTATGTGTGTATGTGTGTGTGTGTGTGTGTGTGTAAGAGGAGTGTGTTTTTGCGTGTGCGTGTGTGTGTGTGTGTGTGTGTGTTAAGGTTGTGTGAATGAGAAGTGCATGCTAGTATAAGTGTGTGTATGTATGTGTTTGGGATCTTGATGAGCTTGGTGTTGGGCCTCCTATAGTGTGAGAGGGTGTAGGGATGAGAGGGGAGCTTTGTCTCACATGGTGTGCAGTGTGCACTGAGCTCAGCCCCAGTGACTCATGCCTGTTTTGTTGGTGTTGCTGCAGAACGATGAATGACAAAGTTGAGGGGGGAAAAAAACCTCAATGAAAGAAACAGAGAAAGAAAAGAAAAAGGGCGTTCTGGCCCGATAAAGAAGGAGCATGAAACCCAAACAAGCTGTGTGTTGACTTCTAACGGCGCACAGGAAGTATCCCTTTATCAACAGTGAATTAACAGTTTCCACCGTTGCACAGATATTTTTTTTTCCTTTTCATTTCGTACTATTTTTTACTCTTCCTCTCCCCTTTTTTCCACTCTTCAGCCATGAACAGATGCCAAAGGCCAGATGGTTCTATTGAGACCACCAAGATTTCTACACTGGACCAAAAAGAAAAAAAAAAAGACATATTGTAACACACGCACACACACACACGTACAGTGAACTCTGACTAATGCGATCATCTCTACCGTTTGACATTTCACTGCCTGACCCTTAGAACACACCACATGCTAGGACACAGCACAGGGGGGTGGTTGTGGTGTTTTTGTTTGGGGTTTCAAAAAAACAAACAAAACAAAACAAAAAAAGAAGCATTTTTGCCCCCCCTCGCTCATATTATCAACGACCTCATAGAGTTTTTTTGGAGATGGAGTGGCAGAACTGCCGACACCACAGTCCAGACATTCCTCATCCACAGAATAGTATCCGACAGCACCACCGACAGCGCTGAAACTGGGCCTGGCCGCAGACATTTATGGGCTGATCTGCATCCACTGGTCAGGGTTGTGACCGAACCGCTGCAAAACACAGCTACCAAAACAACACGTCCACCACTTCCTTCAAGATACTTTTCATTCAAAGAAAGAAGACAAAGACTGACATCAATGCTGCGCAACACTTAACTTTGAAAATGACCTAGATGATGTTTTAGGACATCTGACGTGCAACACGTATACCAGAAACGCAGTGATTACTTGTAAATGCACCCTCGTTTCTTGAAAGCAAAAAAAAAAATCAATGCTTTTTAACGTTTTGTTTCCTGGCTCAAAATGGAAAGGGGGAAAGTCTGCATTTACAACAGCCGAGAGACAAACACCCCAATTGTAGCTTCTATTTTTACGGAGGCGCGAGCTTTGAAGGATGTGTACTTTTTCCAAGTTCCTTCCCCCAAATCAACGCTGCTGTCACAGGCGACAGTCAGAGGGCTGATGTTGTGGCTATTGTGCCGAGGTCCTTCAGATCCCGTTTGGATTTGTGTCGTCCTGTTCACGCCCACGAAGCCAACTTTTCACAGGAAGGCAAACATAAATCACAACACTAGAGAGAAGCGTCCCCCCCCCCCCCCCCCCATGTTGTTTTTTTTCCCTTCTTCGTTCTTGTTTGTGCGTCTCCTGCATAGATCGACATCTTCTGGCGACATCTAGCAGGCTCATTTTTACACCAAACAATCAAAAATGTCTCCTCACATGGCCGTCAGGAAAGAGAAAAGCTGTTGGAATAGGCAGCTTTTCTTCTTGTCGCCCACGTCATCGGACAAAAGACAAATTGGTCCAGTCTCTCCCTCATGTAATCTATTACAATGTGTAGCATTTCACTAAAAGCCCATTAGGAGGTGTCTAAGACTAATCATTATGACAACATGGAAAGAAGAAAAGGTAAGACATCGTCACTTACATGGAGAATATTTGAACAAGGAGTGTTGAATGAATGTAAATAAGATTAATGTTGAGTGTGTATAAAGGAGAGAATGCATGTGCATGTGCAATTGTGTGTGTGTGTGTGTGTGTGTGTAGACTACATTAGCCACAACAATGTTACATGCCAGTGAGGAATCTGCCATGTGATTGTGTGTGTGTGTGTGTGTGTGTGTGTGTGTGTGTGTTTGTGCGCCTGTGTGTGAAAGAGGACTGCTGAGAGTGCGGTGGCCCCAGTGCGTGCAGCCATCTGAGGGCCAGGACACGGGCGTGCGTGTGTGTGTGTGTGTGTGTGTGTGTGTGTGTGTGTGTGCGTGTGTGTGTGCGTGAGTGTGTGTGAGACAGGACCGAGCCGGAGGGCCGTTTCCTGTACTCTGCCCTGTAAAAGGGATAAATGTGTCTAGCAGGATGTGAGCGGCTGGCCTGTGGGCCATCCAGCCATGAGTGAGGGCCCTCAGGAGCAGCGCACAGGAGCCCTCACGGGACACACACACCAAACAGAGTGCCGAAAGAGCCAGAGCAGGAGGCATCCACCAACTTTCACACACAGACATGCACACACACACACACACCCACACAGATAAAAAACGCACAGAACACAACCTCTAGATAGGCACGCTCTCTTTCTCTTTTTCTCTCTCTACTTCTCTCTCACACACACAAATATACACAGACAGAAAGACAGACAGACAGACAGACAGACAGACAGACAGACAGACAGAAAGACAGACAGACAGACACAGACAGACAGACAGACAGACAGACAGACATGAGGCTCTCATGTGAATGCAAAAGCCAGATCTTCCCAGCACTGTGTGTTTTCTTGGCACAGGCCAACTGTCCGCTGTGACCACTGAAGCAGAGAGAGGCAGACAGAGTTATGAAGGACATCCCAGCTCTTCCTTTTACCCGACTCCATCACTTCCAGCCATCACATGTCCTATCGTCCCCCTCCTGTCCCTTTGTCCTGGCGCGGGCTTTTGGGTAATGTCCAGTATCACCTTTGAGCACTGCTTCTCTAATGTCCAGCAGCCACAGAGCGGCACCGTTGAAAGGACTAATTGTTGACAGGTGGACTTTAAAGTGCCCCCTTTGAAAAGTGCGCCTGATTTATGACCGGCCCCCTCGGACCGACTTTCACGGCAGAACAGTCAGGCGAGCGAGTGAGAGAGAGAGAGAAAGAGAGAGAAATAAAAGAAAGAACGAGAGAAAGAGAGGAAGAGAGAAAGAGAGGAAGAGAACGACGGCACACATTCCAGCATCGTGAAGTCACCTGTGTACGTGGCTGCTGATGGCCGTAATTGATATCTAAGCCTGCGCCAGGACAGAGGTTTGGCTCAGGGCAACCCTCACACGGACACAGTGGAAACAGAGAGAGAATCTAACAGCTGAACTTTTTTAGCATAAAAATCTACTAGCTTTACAAATGTATAAAGCTATCCTTTGGCTATCCTTTAGTCTTTAGTGCATAATATCTCAAGGATGTGCTATCCTTCCTATTTTCGCCCCCCTGTCTTTATTTCAAGCATGGCTGAGGTTGATTTGTGTTTCTGTCTAGTATATTTATCTTTGAGTACCTAATATGCAATAGAGAGATAGAGAGAAAGAGGAGAAACAGCAAAGAGAAACAGCAAAGATTAGATGTAGTATGTATTTGGAGAGATGGAGAAAGGTGACTGTTGTTTTGGTGTGGATTTGGCACCACACCTCCTTCTCTCCATAGGCCTGGTGCCTGGGCTGGCTCTGGCTCTGGCCCTGAGAGAGGTACTGATTAATCAGCCAGAACTCCCTCACATGTGCTCCAGCCACACAGGCTCAGTGTCAGCCATTAGGGAGGGAGACAGCGAGTGAAAGAGAGAGAGAGAGAGAGAGAGAGAGAGAGAGAGAGAGAGAGAGAGAGAGAAAGAAAGAGAAAGAGAGACAGAAAGAGGGCAGAGACAAACACCGAGAGGAGGAGAGCGAGGGAGAGATAGAGAGAGAGATAAACAGAGAGATAGAGTGTGTGTGTGTTTGTGTCAGAAAGTGTGTGGGTGTTTGTCTGACACATCTAAGGGAGAATGTGTTGGCAGCTTGGGAAAGAGTTTGACAAACATCACGCTGTGCTGGAACACACGGGTCATGGTCGAAGCACAAGGTCTGCTCAGGTGACGAGATTTACCAATGAGTGGCCAAAGTCCCTCGCCCTCAATTTACTCCTCAGTCACGACAGTTGGAAGTGGCACAGTGGCCCAGAATGCACTATGAACATCCGGAATGAACTCGGATGGGATGTGTGTGTGTGTGTGTGTGTGTGTGTGTGTGTGTGTGTGTGTGTGTGTGTGTGTGTGTGTGTGTATGAGTATGTGTTTGTGTGTATCACAAAATGCAGAAATAACCTGGAAGGGCTATGGGACAACCAGGGATGAGGCTATGTGTATTTGTGTCTGTGTGTGTGTGTGTGTATCTGTGCATATGCATGTGAGTGTGTCATCACCCAGAGGGGACGAGAGGTGGCTGGTTTGGCTCTGTGTGTGTGTGTATGTGTGTGTGTGTGTGTGTATGTGTGTGTGTGTATGTATGAATGTGTGTGTGTGTGTGTGTGTGTCTCTCTCACCATGAAGCGGCGACCCAGAGGGGCTGCTGGACAGGCCAGGGATGGGGCTGCAGCGTCCGCCCTGCTTGCTGCTGAGCTCCTGCTCGATCTCCTCCAGGCCGGCGCTCTTCTGGAAGCGGCTCATGCGGTTGACCACGCGCGGGGACATGTGGGTGCGGGCGCACGGGGCCCCGCCGTACGGGTTAATGGGGAAGACGTGCGAGGTGCCCCGCAGCGTGCTGATCACCACCCAGCGGCTGTCGTGGCTGAAGCAGATGTCCTGCACCTGAGAGAGAGAGAGAGAAACACACACACACACACACACACACACACACACACACACACACACACACACACACACACACACACACACACACACACAGAAGATTATCAGACCCACAGACAAACAGACAGGCAGACAGACAGTAAGATGAACAGATACATAGCACGACAAATGGTAATGGGATGGTGAAACCGAAAAGAACACCAAAAGGTAGATAGGCATGAAGATAGCGAGACACTCACGCAGTTGGATAAATATACTGATAGACACACACACAAAGAACAGATAATTGAAGGTCAGGTTAAAGTGCAGACACTAAAGGTATGAATCAAGCCTCAGACAGGTTCCTGACAGCCTCCGAAAGAAACAATTCCCGACTGCTCCCCAAATCCAAGGCCAAGCCTAAGGCAAACAGGGTGATGATGGGCGAGTGCACTTAAACTGGGTTTAAATCTTGCGCTCTTCAACAGCCCCTGTGTTTGCGTCGGACAATTAGGGCTGTTTTTTGCAAGGGGGGCCAGGTCTGCTCCACAAAGGAGACGCGTTGAGGAGGACAAACACTAAAGCAGATAGAAATCTCACCAAGTATGTCAGACATGTCAGAGAGAGACAGGGAGAGAGAGAGAGAGAGAGAGAAAGGGTGAAAGAGGGAGAGAGAGATAGAAAGAAAGGTGTTCATTATCAGTGCTGAACAGAAGGAGGAATGAGTGAAGGTGTGTGTTTGTGTGTGTGTGTGTGTGTGTGTGTTATCAGAAACTTGCAGGTCACAGAGCCACCGCACATCAGACTAGCATTCCACAGTGCCACTCTGTCTGCCAAGTGCCCGCTCCTTTCATCTCTGCCCATCATTGGGACCGTCTCCGCATTCCCCACCAAACTGCCCTGGCAATGACAGCTAATGGCACACCCTGCACATTCCAGGGGGATTCTCTTACTCAGAGCGAAGAGGGCGGGGGTCTCTGAGTTGGAGAGATAAACGACTCCTGGCCGGCTCCTCTCACTGTCATCAGAATACCCTTTCTATTTACAGTCTTCGATTCATTCATTTGATTTGGCTGCTCCTTGACAGGCAACACTGAGGGCACGCCATGCCATACCTGAGGTGCAGGCTCGGCGATACTAACTCGTGCCTGAATGGCCGCAGAACTGTATCGCGACAAAACATCGTGATCAGGTGTGTGTCTGACGCCTTTGTTTTTAGTGGCGGTGCGGTGTGACTGCGAGGCCTTATCTGGACCCTTATCTGGAGCATCGGTCTGACTCCGTGTGGCTGGTGACTCATTCCAGAGATGGTGGCGCTGATAAATGACCACTTCCGGCTCCGACCGAAAAGACGTGCTGTTCCACAGAAGTGTGCAAAGCCTTAAGAGGTTTAAATCAGTGCGACTGATTTGGACCTGATTGCATTCACTGGAGCTTTTCAAAAGACTAATGTGAGAGAGGTGGGGCACAGACAGAAAGAGAGAGCAAGAGAGAGAGAGAGAGAGAGAGACAGAGAGAGAGAGAGAGAGAGAGAGAGAGAGAGGTCGGGGGGGGGGGGGGGGGGGGTGGGGGGGGCGTGAGGGAGGTGGTGTTGCAGAAACCAGACTGACCTTTCTGGTCAGTGCACTAGCGTTTACAGCGTGTAAAGTCATGTAGGCCCCTCGGGGAGAGGCGGCCCATCGGTGGAGGTCTATTTACCTGCTCTGCACACCATGTCCACCCGCCCGCTCGCTCGTACGCTCGTACGCTCGCACCCTCGCTAGTTAGGGGAGCCGTTAGTGTGTGTCAGAACAAGAACAAGCGTCAGGAGTGGAGAGGCAGCCAGCCGGGGCTGATAAGGGCGGGTGCCTGCAGCCCGCCCGCGGCCATTATCACTCCTCCTTATTTGTTCTGCTCGAGATAATGCGTCTCTCCAGGCACTCGCCCCCTTCTGTGGCTCTGAGCTGTTTACAATGCGGGGGGGTGTGTGTGCGTAGGGGTGGGCTGATCAAAGCCCCGGCATGGAGGCAGGCAGCAAACGACGGCGCTAGTCGGTGACAGTTTAACCCAAGCTTCTTCCCTCCCTCCCGGCCGTGGCTGCGGCTATGGCTGGCTGGCTGGCCAGATGGCCCCGGAGCTAGCGGAGAGAGAATGTTTTACATGCCCTTCAACGGCAACCCCGGCTAGGGCCTGAGGTGTTCCGCGGAGTGGTTGCCTTTTTCTTTGCAAACTTCCTCGGTGGTGCCAACCACCTGCATGTATCCTGCTCATAGGGTTCACAATGATACACTATGTCCTTCACATGGCCATGCCACAGGCCAACATGACCAAGACCTAAACTCCATTAGGCCAGATTACACGTTTTTTTTTAAAAATAATAGCAGGGAAGTCAGGTCCGGCATTCTCCTACAGCTAAGGACCAAATGTCAATTAAAACGTCATTCTTCTCATCTACAAACAACTTTTCATGTTTCAGTTTGTCCAGAGGTGTCACGAAGACTGAGTGTGCGTGGCTTATGTGTGTCTTCAAGTTTGTATGTATATGTGCATCTGTAAGTTTGTGTGAGTGTGTGTGTGTGTGTGTGTGACAGTATGTGTGAGTGTGTGTGTGCATATATGTGTGTGTGTGTGTGTGTGTGTGTGTGTGTGTGTGCATGTGTGTGTGTGTGTGTGTGTGTGTGTGTGTGCGCATGTGTCTGTGTGTCCACTTGTGTGTGAGTGTGTTTGAAGTCTAAACGGAGTCTCTCTGTCTAAAGTGTCAGAGCAGAGAGCAGCTTTGTGTTCACATCCAAACATGACACCACGCTGAACAAGTATGGGTCCAGGCTCCCCACGGATAAATATTAGTTCTACTTAAGCAAATAAAACCTCACAAGTTGCCAAATAAGAAAGACGCTTTTGACAGATAAACAGCTGCTAAGCCAAACATGATGAACATGCATTACAAACGTGAAACAACGGAACGGAACGGAACTGAATACCCTTACACATTATGGTTAAATTCATTGTATTAAATTGAACAGCTACAAATCTACAGCTGAGGAAAATGTGGCGATTTGGATGTCTTTCCACTGGAGGTAAGTGCTAAGAGGTAGTGCTGGAGAGGACTACAGAGGGCCAATCTAGCAGATATCACGTCTGTGCACACGGCAGGTCTTCAGAAGATAAGAGCTTGCTTGATTAAAAAAGTAGAAATCACTTTTTTCCTGTCATAAAAAGAAAAGACTGAATGAAAAACCCCTTTCGTACCTCTCGGGACAGTAAAACATGAATGTGTACTGCTGAAAGAGTCTCACAAAAAAAGAGAAGAGAAGAGCGAGTACTGCTGTCCAAAAGCCACAGAGTGCCACGACTCCGAGCGCGGTCGCTTTCTATTTGTGTGAAGCTCTGAGGGCTCCCTGCTGTTCGGCATGTTTGGCCTGAGAGGTTCAGCTAGGGAGGCAGGCAGGCAGGAGAGTCAGAGCAGCCAAGGCCTCTGGGTCTCTCTCTCTCTCTCTCTCTCTCCCACTCTCCTCTCTTCCCTTCCCTTTCTTTCTCTCTCTCTCCTCTTTCTCTCTCTCTCTCCCTCCCTCTTTCCACATTTCTCCAGCTCCCCCTCTCTCTCTCTCTCTCTCTCTCTCTCTCTCTCTCTCTCTCTCTCCTTTATCTTGGCTTCCATCAGGCTCATCCAGCTACCTGGCTGTCCGGCTGAGGTTAGTGTGTGGGCGGCTGTGGGGGCGACAGGCGCCTTGCAAGGGTATAATGAGCGAGGCCCTGACACGTATAACGGCCCAGTGCACTGCACCAGGAAGTCATTCATCTCCCGGCTAGCGCGTGCACACAACATTCATAACAAACAGCGCCAGGCCAGGAGGTAAGTGCTGTTTAGTCCAGTTAGACTTTAAGTAGAAACCGATATTGGAGGAGGTCAGCTATAGCAGCAGAGGCCAGGGTGGATCCCCACAGCCATAACCATATACCTCTTTCCCACTCACACGGAAAGACATTTATTTATCACTATTTTATGGTCACTGTGTAGAGTGGAAATGGGAGCAAAACGGTAAAGTCAAACTTTTAGTCTATCCCCTGGCAAACTAGTAACATTAAGGGGAATCTTCTGACATCATTCAGTACACTGATATCAGAGTAAGCCCTTGCCCTATTGATGTGCCATTGTTTCTCTCAGGACTGTGTAATGTCTATGTCAATCCATTTGACATCATCCGCAAGTGATTGGGATCACTTTGAACCCTGCCTTTTACTTGTGAACTGATTTTGAGAATTTCAACTTGGCTTCAGGCATAGTGCAGGCATAGTTTAAATGGCAGAGTTCCATTTGCATGAAATGATAGTTAGACATCTAGCTGACATTACAGTCTCCTCAACATATACAATTGTACATTAACTGCGACTGCCAACTGTGAAGATGGTTCCTAAGCTAGAGATAGCAAGGATTGTTCATGGCCAAGTTAATTGGCATGAGACCTTGCACGTTTTACAGGTCTGTTTAAGACTGTCACATGGGAATACATGACACCCATGACTTGACCGTTATGGAAGACTGAGTGGGAATTACAAATTTGTATGCATCCCGTGTTGTGTTTACCTGATATATTAATGGGTTTCATATGTGAAAGAGGCTATGCTGTATTAGGATTATTTTAAGAGGGCCGGGGGTGGGGCTGGGGTCATAGATGACGTTTGCCTGGCCAACGGACAGGAAATGGATGACTGCCCATTTCCTGTCCAAGCAGGAGACTTCATAGGGGTCCAATAACTCCTCTTGAACAGCCATGACCTCCATCTCCACACCCGTTAGGGTCCTGTGTTGTTGTTGTGTTTCTCTCTCCATGCCCTCTGAATGAAGGGCAGGTTTTTTCCCCCCCTTTGGCCAACACGGTCCATTTGCGATTTGAGAGTCCAGCGCTGGAGACGCCCTGGCTGTGGCAAGTGCACCGCACGGCCCCTGAGGGAGAGGAGAGGAGCCGGGGCCACGGCTTCACATGTTATAGGTGTTACGTGACCGGGGCCTGACCCAGAGGTGCCCTCTAGTAAAAGTCTCTGGTCAGCGGCGCTCGCAGATTGTGATGGGTATTCCCAGGCACTTTAAAGTGGTTTTAGCACCGCTGATTGAAAACACATTTCTCATATTAAGGGCTTTTGTGTCTGGGCTTTCCAGGGTGTTGGCCTGTGGAACAGCGATACGAAAGAGGAGAGAAAGTGCAAGAACTACGCTGTTCCTTCTTTGAATATGGGGCTATAGAGGGAAACCGCACCAATACACTGGAAGAATGAACATCCATTGCTTTTATGTGCCCTTAAACCTGGAGCACAAGGCCCCCCCAACATAAGTCATTTTTCCTCTACGGTAAAATCAGCTAAACCTTTGAACAAGCAGTCCCTATATGTAAATTGTATGTTACACTCAGATGAAACATGTTGTAAACAATGGCTAAACATTGTGTGACTTTAGGGTGTTCACAGCACAGTCTGATGCTCTGAAAGGGAGTAACTGAGGATGTGCGGTGTGTGTGTGTGTGTGTGTGTCATAGGCACTGTGGTGGATAAAGACCCCCGCGCCTGTCTCCATGAAAACAGCCCTTCTCTGGCACCAGAAGAGTCAGAAACTTCTGAGAGGCCGGTTAATGATTGCCATTTTTCAAAGGACGCTCTGCTGACCATCAAATTTGATTAACTGGAGCGAGCGAGAAGTGCAATGTCAAAAAGGAGCCCATCCCTGCTTGTAACTCTGCACTAGATTAGATTTCCCTGCTCAGGTGAGGAGATGCTGTGTGTGGAGGAGGAAACATAAAGGTGTTTTTGTTTTGTTTTTACTTTATTGGATGAGTGGCTCTCTGCTCTCCATATTGTTTGAAATCGCCATGCACTATTTATCTTACAAATTGTCTCCGCTTTTAAACAGCATTTGCTCTGGACTGCCATGAATTGATTCTGTGGGGTTATTGCTCCCATTCCACAGCTGTAAATAATTTGGCTTCAGCGCTAAACTGCATGAAGGGCTCGCATGGTTCCAAATCATCCCTCGAATCAATTAGAGCTTTGCTCAGATCACACCCAGACTTCCAACAAAAGAAAACACACAGTCCTCTCTGTGAAAAAAAGACAGAAAGAAAGAGTTTCATTTAGGCAGGAGGTGTTGTTGCCATTTTCTTTCTTGATGGCAGTTACCCATGTCCCAAAGATTTTGAGTCTCTTCTTCTAAGAGCATCTGTTTCTGTGGTAGCCATCACACTAGCTGGCTTATGTATTCCAAACAAAGTACCCCATACAGCAGCTTTAAGCCATCATATGGAACAAACAGGCACTTAAAAAGGTTACTGTGTAACTGCATACTCCATAAGCACGGCACTAATATGTACGCTACTCATCACCAATTGAATATTAGAATAATAACAATGACAGGAAAATACAAAGAGGTTGGGAGGGGGACGAGGGGAAGGGTGGAAGGGAGGGAGAGAGTGACAGAGACAGAGAGAGAGCTGGATTCACATACTGAAGAAATTAAAGAGGAAAAGTGGGGGCAATCAAACAAGACTAGAGAGAGAAAAAGAAAAACAGAGGAAAAAGAAGAGAGAAAGACAGAGAGAGAGAGAGAGAGAGAGAGAAGGAGAGAGGTAGAGAGTGGAGAGCTCTACAAACAGGAGGCTCTTGGGACTCCTTGTAGTGGAGACATCAGGCCAGCTCTGACTTATGTCTCTTGACAGTATTTAGAAAACACGCGGAGATACACTAAGGATTAAAAGTGTGATCTCAACGCAGATATGACGAGTTCTTATAGAGCAGGCCCCACTGTAAACAGCGCTGGGTGGCCCTGAAGGAGCTGAATGATTTAAGCTTCGAGTAACATCTCAAAAACGCACCGTTAACGGGTTCCAGCGACGCAATATTTCAGCATCATCAAACAAACAGAGGACGAGGAAGTGTTTTTGCGTGACTTAGTGTACGGGCGCGCGCATGCTTAGCGCACATGGACAGTGTCCCAAAACATGTCTGGTTTAAATCAACCCAAAACATGAAGTTATCAGTCTCTGGGTTTTTTTGATCAAAGTACACAGACTGGAGATGATGGAGACTGGATGAGCAAAGTGAGTACATTCTGAAGGCGCAAGTCTACGTCTCGCTAAGAAGACGCTCCCTCACTGTTTGAGACCCTTTGAGCCTTTGGTGATGTGATGTGAGGATGTGAGATCTCCAGGATGGACAGAAGAAAAGGGCCTGCTGTGCTTCTCACTAGTGACTCCTTACCTTGGCTTCCGTTTCGCCACGATGAAGAGTGTACAAGTGATGCACGGCACTCTGGGAGGACGCCCACGGGTGCGTCAGGACCTGGAAAACGTGGAAGTCGTGGCCCAGCGAGTCTGTGGTCACCAGGAGCATACCTGTCGGACAGAACACATATTGGTCAATACGAAACAATTAAAAACAACAAAAACAACGATGACCCAACAGAAGAACACTCCCATCTCGGGAACAGTGATCGTTTCCAGAATAAGCTCATTAGGGTGACGAATGGCCCATTAGCACTTGGATGCTTCAGAATTACCCAACCACATCATGAAAATGCAGACAAGCTATCAATTGTCACAGTTGTAAAAAAAGCCAAACAACACCCGCCTATGACAATTTGTTCTCCCAGCACGTTGTCATGCGGTGTATCTTCCTGAGCGAACCGTAGTGGTAGTGCGTGGTATGGGGCTCTGTTTTAAATGCGACCACAGCAGAACCCGAGTTCACCCTCTGATGACAGGCCCATTCATTTCTGCACTTTTATTTGAAGTCGGCTGAACTACAGAAAGTATAGCTCACACAGTAAACAACACACTTAGCAAAACCACACCAGAACTAACCCAACTCTAAACTCGTTGCCTATGAAAATGAAGCCCCGCATTCAACATATTTCCTAAAAACAGTTCAACAGAGCATAAGCTCCAAAACTGGCAATGGAAATGTCACATTTGCATCAACCCACTATGCCTCAATGTCATAATTAATACAATGATGGTTGCCCATTTTCCGATGCAGGGTTTTGAATGCGGAGTCTACATTAGGTTTTAATTAGCGGTAAGTCTTTACTGGGTGGCTTTGGTGTGTCAAAACCAAGGGCAAAGGATTAAACGATGGAATTATTAAATGTTGTAACACATGCAACAAGGGATGGAAAAAAAGAGAGAGAGCGAGTTCTGCAGAAATAGCTGCAACGTCGCATGAGCTCATCCACCCTGATGTTAACCTTCTGACTTTCACACCCTTGTCCGGCATCCGCTGAAGGAGAGCGTGAGTTTGCCCAGTGGGTGGCAGGGGAGGGGGGTGGAGTAGGGTTGGGGTTGAAACTGGTGGGGTGGTTGTGGTGGGTGAGGGGGTGGGGTTGGGTGGTTGCTGGTGGAAGCACATGTGGAGATTACTCACATTAAAAAGAAAACATAACGGGCCAGTGAATTAGATGGTGGTTAGCTATTTATGCTGTATCAGAGGACTAAACCGAGCGACGGGCCCAGCCATAAACTAAACCCACGCCCCAAATGAGGTGCCAAGCCACAAGAAGCATTTGCGTCAACTGGGAATACATGGAAGAGAGGGCCTTCTAATTATAGAGGCTGGAAACGGAAGCGTAGAGTGATTAGGAGTTTAGGCGCTGCGGTATGTTTATCTGGGAGCTTCCTCTCCCTCACCCCACCTCTTGCTCTCTCTCTCTTTCTCTCTCTCTCTTTCTCTTTTTCGCTCCCTCTTGCTCTCCCCTTCCCTCCATCCCTCCCTTTCTCCCTCTTTGCTCCTTCACCCAGCCAACCCGCCAGTCCACCCCGACCGCCCGCCAGCCTTGCTCGCTCCCTCGCTTGCTCGCTGGCCTTTGGCTTTGACAGATGAGGCTTGGCCTGCACGGTGGGACGCGAGTTTGCTGATGGTACAGTCTGTTCTCCAAGAGCCAGCGGAGGCTGGAAAAGCAGCCCTGGGGCTTCTGTGGCCTTGTTGAAATACAGGGCCTCGCGAAGAGGCGTCAGTTGGTTAGCCAGGGGGAGGCCAAATTAAAAAGCAGGCTTCACGGCGCTGGTTAGCCACTGTAAAACTTTCGGGAACCTAAGATGTTAGAGCAACTTTTGACACATCCTATTTATAACACCTCATATCCCCAGGGCAGAAGTGTTATTTACAACCTTCTGTACAAAAAGGCAGACACACACACACACACACACACTCATTTAAAAAGAGTGAACCCTTCATTTGCCGTGTGTGTGTGTGAGTGTGTGTGTTTGAGGAACAAGCGTCTTGTGTAGTAATATAATGACTTCCATAAATATCTCGTCTCCCTCGAAAGCTGAGAGCACTGTGAGGCTATTTATTTTCGGCGCTTTGTTTTTGTTGTTGTCTTTCTGTCACAGCTCTAAACAGAAACCATGTGTGAAAAGCCCTTAATGCGGGAGGGATGTTTTACTTCAGTGTCCGAAGCATTCGGCCGGACTAGCAGAGTCAGATGATGTCAGCACACCCACGAGCGCTGAGGTCTTCCCATTCGGCGGCAGGGAGAGACTGAATCAAAAGTATCCCCTTTTAATTAACAACATTCAGCTCAAGGCCCTTTGAAAAGTGGGGGGGGGTTTCTCAAATTATAAACATCTGCCTTAGAAAGAAGCAGGACAGTTTGGAGTCAGAATACTCTTGTTGCCAGGGACACATTCACTTCCACATAGATGACAGCGAGCCAGGCATTTGGGCTTTTGTCTCTGTGGTGGGCAGATGTGGCAAAACGCCTGGATGCAGTGTGCATGGACTGCATATGTTTGTGTGTGTGTGTGTGTGTATATGTTTGTCCATGTGTCTGTGAGGCGGCCTCACATTGCGCTGCCGTGCTGGCGGAGGTGTTTACGAAAGCTGTGGAGGAACACACACACACACAAACACACGTACACACACACACACACACACACACACACACACACACACACACACACACACAGGGTGCTGTGATAGCCGGCCGCGGCCTGACATCAAAGCCGCCCACTCAGGCCCCAGAAAGCAGGCCAGGCTGAGAGCGATCACAGCCGGGAGGGGAGGCCACCCGCCCCTCCAAACCATCAAGATAACCAGCGACCAGCGCGGAACGGGTTGTTGTGTGTGTGTGTGTGTGTGTGTGTGTGTGTGTGTGTGTGTGTGTGTGTGTTGGGGGAGAGGGACTCGCTTGGGTCGCCATGCGGTCAATACCTTGTTAATCTTTTACAGACAAAGTGAGAACTTCAAAACTCAACCTGTTTGATCCTGATGTCGGGGCCGGGGGTGGGGGGCGGCAGGGTAGGCTTTGATTTTTGGTGTGTTTGTGTGGCAAGGACCTAACGAGCGCTGGAACCCAGGGCCTGGCACGGCGTCCGGGTCTGTAGAGGCGAACTGTAGAGGTGAGGGGATGAGACGCCAGGTATGGACCGCATTGGACAGGAACGCGGGAAAGGAGAGAATTGGAGATGGTGGTGGTGTGTGTATGTGTCTGAATAGGTGTGTGTGTGTGTGTGTGTGTGTGTGTGTGTGTGTGTGTGTGTGTGTGTGTGGTCTGCCGCACAGCAAGCGGGTACTGTTTGTCTGGGCACAGGGGCACAGACACTACACAGCTCAAACATGGCACATGGAGCCTGTGGGCACTTTGGCCGGGGAGGATTCTCAACACTCTGAGCTTATAAAACCACATCCACAATTCAACTGAGGGCTGAAGGAGGAAAACAGAGAGGTTCATGGATCATTTGGCAAACAGCGAAGAATAATGAAAAAGGACCTCATCATAAATCTTAAATCTGTTTTACAGACAGACCACCTGATAGGGGTTCCTTAGGGCAAGAACACGTCAGTAATGAAGTAATGAAGGAATTACTTCAGTGTAGGATTGTTATTGTCCACTTTTGGATATGGTTAGCTTAAGTTAAGTGTGAGTTAAGATTACCACTGAAGAAATCCTGGATCAAAACCTGATTCAACCACAATACCATCTTTTAGCTTACGGTAAGTGGCAGTTAAAAGAAAAGTAGTTCTGTGAAGATCTAATTGTGCAATTCAGACCAAAACCATAACTGGTCTCATAGCTGGAAACCATATTTGATATTTTCCACCAGAGAAGCGCATTTTCACAGAAGCTTAGTTTGTCTAACACAGCCCTTTGTGTGTTTTAAAAGCCCCAAAACAAATTGGTCAAACCGCAATCTCCAGATAAGAGTAGGACTGTGCAAAGAACTGATGAAAAGCATAATCCTTTCTCAGCAAACAGACAGTTGGTGATAATCTCCTTTCATTTAAATGTTCCCTTTCTATTCGGGAGAGTGTTCTGTTAACTAATTAATCCCCTGAAACATTTGCCACGGCAGAAGAGATTTCACAGCGCTTTGCGCCCCTGGACGTTAAGACCATTAACTCGGATGGGAGAGTGTGTGTGAAACTCGATGACTCCTTTTGGGCAAGGCCAGGGTCTCTTTTCTCTTTTTCTCTCATTCCATCAGTCCATTTCATCCTGTTGTTGGTTCATGGCTCTGGTGAGACAAGGAGGGAAAAAGGCAAAACAGAAGGCTCTGACCAGACGGGCCATAATGCGCCCGCCACAAACAGCACACAAAAGTGTGTAGAGCATAAAGCATAAAGCCGTCAACAGAACCACAGCCAAAGGCCAGGCATTGAGCTTCTCACACAAACAGCGAGACATCCGGAGAGGGATTTGGATGGTTCCTAGTAGGTCAAGCGTCTGAGGAGGAAGAGGAGGAGGCGGCGAGGCAAAGGCATCGGCTGGTTTGGGAGTCTGTTTCCACTGAGACCTTGAGTGAGGTCTGTCTCCGATCCGACTGCGATTTTACAGCTAAGGGGCTCAGGGAGCGACTTCCCAAGATGCAGCCTTTTTACCACCTTTACGGAAACATCATAAAAATTGCAGCTCCGAGAGCACTTTTAGCGGGTTTTTTTGGACAAACAGTTGGCTTACAGTGACTTTATTATATTCTCGCTCAGGGGACTCAGTCTACCCATATACACGCCGAAGAATTATTCACGTTCACCGTCTCGACAACAACGATCCAATTTGGATGAGTTTGTGTAAATATTAAATGTAAGGCCTGAGGCCAGGCTCAGGCAACTGACATGGAGGATAGAGTAAATGGATTAAGACGAAATGATTAATAACAACAATGGGGAGAGCCTGATGTCCGTGTAATATTGCACTCTACAGACAGTGATGCGAGCCATGAGCTTTGCCATTTGAGGAAAACACGAGTTGGTCAGAGGGATGTTGAGCAGTCAGCCAGGCTATTAAAAAGTCACACAGAGGTCCAAACAAATCCAGGGAACAAAATAACAATAACAATAATAATAATAACAATAATAATAATAAAAGCAAACAAGAATAGGAAGAAAAAACAATCCACTGCACTGGGGGATTTTAACAGCTAACAGTGCTTCCTTATTTGGTAATGGCGAGAATATTACATAGATTATGGCATGAAAGACAAGTTGCTTCTAGGTGAAAAAAAAACAGAGAGAGAGAGAGAGAGAGAGAGAGAGAGAGAGAGGGAAGAGAAAAAAAAGGTATAGGCTAGATCATCAGATTTTATAGCACTGTTATGAAATGGAGCTCATGCACCAGTTGAATTCCACTAATGCCTCCCTCCCTGCTGACCATGGGCATAAAAGGGCAATGTTTCAGCCTGATGCTTAATCCCCTCTGATTGTCCTACTGCGTTCATGCTCAGTGCAGGGGAAAAAAAGAGAAAAATGGAAATCTGATCCTCTGACACAGTTACATTAAAACCCACACAGACAGGCGTACACACACATACACTCACACAAACAGATTGACATCTCTCAAACTCACACACACACATACATGTACATGTATACACACACAAACAAACACATACATGTGCAGATAAAGAGACTTGATACAGAGAGAGGGAGAAAAAAAAAAAACACACACTCTGCCACTTCCACAGAGAGAGACAAAAAAACAGGGACACGGACACGGACACACACACAGAAACATAAACGTTCCAAAAACAAATTTGTCCGTTTCCGAACCCCACAAACACCAGGCAAGGCTGCTGCTGTCGTGTCGGACTCGTCCAGGTCTAATTGCTAGCCTTGTGTAAAGACAGACGTTTTTTTTTCTTCCCCCCCAGACTAAATGAACAGATAGGTTAGCCCAGCTCGGCAAGCATACCAGGGCTCTCCACAGCATCTTGTGCACACGGGCGCCATTTTTCTCTGGCCAGCCTCTCCCCCTCACGCCTGTGAAAAACACAGAGAACTGACAAGGCCATAAAAAAAGACACTCATCCACTTGGGCGCTACGCCGCTATTTCGGCACCGTGCGGCTTCGGTGTGTTACTAAAGTGTCAGGCACCAACTGATTATGATTGTTTATGGCCTGTATTCTCTCACCATAGCTGTTAGGCAGCCGTGCGGACAAATTGCACAGGGCTTTGCAAAGCCAGAGAGTGACTTACGCCTGGAGGAGGTGACGGCGCGGGAAGAACAGGCTCGGAGTTTGCATCTATGAAGTCAGCCTTCCTCTTTAAGAACGAGGAAGTGAAGGGGAAAAAAAGGAAAACAAACAAACAACAAAAAAAAACATCTTGCCAGTGTGAGCTACGCCAGGCTGATCTGCCACGCAGGAGCCGATTCCTTGATGCTTATCAGTCGCGTGATTGCAAGGAATTAAACTGAGCCTCCTAACAACACACACACACACACACACACACACACACACACACACACACACACACACACACACACACACACACACACACACACACACACACACACACACACACACACACACACACACACACACACACACACACAAACACACACACACACACACACACACTCCTTCCTCCTGTCCATAATCACACTAATCATGCCACGTACTGACCTAAACCATTCACCGCACCGCACGCTGAAACCCAGTAACCTCCCTCACCACCTCCTTCTGTTCTCCGATTTTACATTCACAGAGTCATGGTTCTGGCCCAGTCGACTGAGGAGGGAGAGAAGGAGGGCGAGGGCAAGAGGAAGGCGGCGGACAAGAAACGAGCAGCTCGCGGCTGTCCGAAGTGGAGGCTTCACAACTGTGCCGAGCAGAGTCCTTTCATTACGTGCCTATGAATAGATCCCAAAGACACTGCGGTGTGAGTGCCAGCGCCCCAACTGACCACCATCTTTTGCCCTCGGCCTTCTGTTGTCTTTCCAACACACACACACACACACACACACACACACACACACACACACACACACACACACACACACACACACACACAGAGGCTGGATTTCTTACATAACCTTTCTCAGAGGAGCCCCAGTCTTTCCAGTCACTGTCAAGTCTCTGCATTGTTTCAAAAGCTGGTCTTTTTTCTTCTCCCCCCCCTCTCTCTGAAGGTCTGCCCGGCCCAGAAGGAGTGCGGTTGGCCATAAATGAGCCAGACACTTTCCACCGCGGCTCCATTCATATGCAGCCTGGTCCAAGCCCGCCACTGTGAACGGCACCAAGGCTTTCCAGCTAATTAAAATCAAACCTTTCCTCTCACACATACTCCACAGCTAGCAGCTCCAGTTAAGCTTTTTTTTTGTTTCTCCGCTTTTTATCCAATCATGTGCCATGACAGTGTCGGCTTCCGAAATAACATAGTGGACGTGTAGACCATCTATAGCTGTTGCTGACATTACTAGTCTCTCTCAGAAGGCCAATCCAGTTCAGACTCAAGGTCTCATTTCATACACCAAGACCCCCCCCCCCCCACACACACACACTCCCCCATCCCTCCACAGCTCCATTCTTGAGGTCTTCATTCTTGGTCGCACACAATTTCATAACTCAAAACAATCATTACAGTGGTTGAGATTTATAACAGCCCAAATGGAGTGATAACAGGCACATCCATAATTCCTGACTAAAGCCAACAGGTGGGAGGTTAGCCCCTTTGAAGTCTACAAGATCTCGTGGTTATCTGAGGCCGGCTGACTGGAGAGGTCTTTTTTACAGGCCTGCGCGGCGCTTGACGGCAGGCAGCCCATAGAGGCGCCTGTAAACTCCACATGCAGAGACTGAGGCCTTCTTAAGCAAGAACAAAGAGGACCACTGCATACATTATATTGCTTGGTGCAAACCCAAAACACTATAGATGACATGAACTGGAGCTGTACAATGCACCCTTTTTTTTCTCTCATGTCTAAAAATGACAGCCCTAAAATCAACCGTCTGTCTGAAATAAGAAGCACGTTCTGTAGTGGTGGGGTTTGTGCGAGCAGTTGCCTCACGCTGGTGTGATTGAAGGTTTGCGTGTTTGTGTAGCACGGTACTCTCTCTCTCCCTCTCTCTGCCTCTCTCTCTCTCTCTCTCTGGGCAAAGCACTTTGCTGAGGCGCACTCGTAAAGATGAAAGCGCTTCATGGTTGACAGTCTCTGTGTGGTTGACCAGAGCGGTGAGACACTGGGCTTTATCTCCCACTCAGCGCCGCACTGCTCTGGGATTATGGGCCAAAGGTTGCCCTGCTGGCGCACTAGGGAGGAAAGGTGAGCCAACAGCGCCCCCTGGGGACCGAACCTGACGTGTGAAGCTCAGGTCAGGAGGGCCGATTCACCTTAAGTAACAGCTAGGGTCTTGTGGTCGGGTTTTGAAGGCTTTGAATGATGTTAGAACTCTATTTCTCAGATCACTACCATGAAACTTCTCAGGCTTTGAAATGAACCCTCAGGCACATTCATTCATGTATATGTGAACATAAGGAAAACAACAAGAGGTGAAAAAGTGGTTGGTACATCACATTTTCCCTTCATACTTCCTATTTCATCACCTAAACAACTTACTCTCACACACATGCAATTATTAAATTCTGTGACATGTGCCAAGCGCCTCAATCAGGTTGAATGAAAAGCCATTCCTTCTTCATTTGTGTGCATATTGTGGTGTTTATGAAGGCCCAGACTCGACCCTTAATGGGTAATCTAATCACATTAGGGGCCAGTTTCAGATAATGCTCCTAAAAAACACGACCAACTGTTTGGTGAATAAAAAAAAAAAAGCCTGGAAATAGGTTGCCTTTATTTTTTTCCTCTTCCTTTTTGGATGGATGATTCTGCCAAGGTCTTCAGTTTTTATAAACTCTCCTTCAGAAAAAATTACAGGAGATCCGTCTGATGTCTCCCAGGGACACAGCATTTCCCTCTGGTTAACCTTTGCTCGAAAGACAGCAAAAGCAGGGGCTTGCAAGAAAAGAGCATGCTTGTCTCTTGTGGAGCTCCTCACATCAAACAGTGTTGCTACAGCCGCACTGACAGACAAGAACTGCAGCCACCTCCAGTCTCTCCTCAATATAAAAAAATATTAACAATACCGGTCTTATAAACCAATGCATCCAAGGCGCTGGTGATTGAGCCAGTCCAAAATAGCATGCTTGTATCTTCTCCTCTTGCACAGGAGAAGGCATTTATCTGCAGACAGGGCTTACAGATGAAGTGAATGAGAAAAGCAGTGGGGAGAGAAGCGTGTGGTACAGCCACTGGGGAAAATGCTGGCTGTTCCCTGAAGAGGTGCAGAGAGTGGTAGTTAGTGAGAGCAGGTAGTGAGGGGAGTCCTCTGGGCACCATGGTCACAGGCTGCTTTCAGCAGCCGCTCACTTGGCACGGCCCCAGTAGAGACACTGACTCAGGCACAGCACACAGACACCTCATTGTGGAAGGAATCCATATCCGGAAGGCCGGCAAAAATGGCAAGAGCGGAAAGGGTAAAAAAGAAAAAAAAGGAAGTGGGGAGAAAAAAAAAGATGTTTCTGAATGAATCATAGCTGTTGAAAAAAGAAAGTTAGGAGCAAAGAGGAAGGTCAAGATGCTTCCTTTTCTTGTGGTCATTCACCCCCTACCCCACCACCCCACCACCCCAGCCAGTCAGTCAGCAACTCTGAGCTGAATGAGCGACCAGTGAATAGGTTTTTAAGATATGCTCTTCACAGTGGACTAAGAGAGCGGAGTCGCTTTACATTGTGTTGAAACAGACCGAAGCGTGTTGTGACATGGGTGACTGAACGCCTGACGAGTTATGTAGCCGCCACCCCCCGTCCCGTCCTCACTGGTGGCCCTTCAGGGGCTTCCATCCGAGAGGAGCCTCTTCTGGTCTTTGAGGAGCGTAACCGAGCCCCAGCGGGTCCTGAGGCAGCTTGCAGGTGTCACTCCCAGCCTCCCATTAGCTCAAGCTCAAGCTCAAGTGTGTGTGTGTGTGTGTGTGTGTGTGTGTGTGTGTGTGTGTGTGTGTGTGTGTGTGTGTGTGTGTGTGTGTGTGTGTGTGTGTGTGTGTGTGTGTGTGTGTGTGTGTGTGTGTGTATGTGTGTGAGGAGGGGGGAAGGTAGCGGGGGAATCAAGGGCCCATCCATGCTTACAGGAGAGAGACAGGGATCAATAAGCACGAAACACAAGAGCTTTACGCGCAGAGTGTGAGTGTCTGTGTGTGTCCATGTGCGCACGTGACTGACTGAGTGAGTGTGAGTGTGTGTGAGTGTGTGTGTAGGTATGAACAGGTCGGTGTGTGTTCTCAGCCATCAGATCATCTGTCATTTGCGTCACCTCTGCTTCAGCCCTCAGGCCCAAGTTCACCTGTAGTTGGCCACACAATGGCCGTCACTAAATCGCTTTCTTCAGCCACTCTTTGGTGCCAAAGACAACAAAGCAAAGTGCGGTGGATATCTCAGCGCTCCCTGTGGCGAACACTTTCATATACCCCCTCTCATAATGTTATATTAGCCGACGTGACAGAGAGGAGTCCTGAGGATGATGGACAGGGTGAGTCTAAGGGCACGGGAGAGAGACAGAATAGAGAGGGGGAGACTGCAGAAAAGCAAGGCGCGGCACGGCGCGGCTTCACACTCAAAGAACGTGCCTTGCTATAGTCTCCACCCATGTAAACCGTCCAAAGTTTCCATAACACGCTCAGAAAAAATACAAAAAATAAAACATAAAATGAAGGAGTACTGCTTGCATTTGAGGTCTGAAGGGAAACCCTGGGTTGTTTATCTCCGTTAGGTGTGCGCTTGCTTTGTGCTTTGGTGAGTTTCAGTGAGGCGTTGCGCTGGGTGTTCGCTTACCGCTCGGGTTGAACGCCATACAGGATATGGGTTTATCATGGGCTGGGAAGTGGGCCACGACTCCCTCACCATCCGAGTCGTCACTCACCAGGACCTGACACAAAAACACACACACACACACACACACACACACAAAGAGAGAAAATCAGTAGTGCAGCACTGTTTTTTCCAGAGTAACCTAAATGCATTCTGACTTCTTGTTTGCCTTTTCTCCCTCTATTTTAGACCTGGCACCACACATACAGATGCAATTCAATCCTCAGAGTTACATGCAATGTGTTTTTCTGAAGCAAAAATATGGCTTGGCGTCTCTGATTTAAACAAAGAGTCTGTTCCAAGCTGAGCTCCACTGCTCTGACCAACATGGACATCAAGCCCTTCCACATCTCCTCCACCACCTCCTCCTCACCCCCCCCACCCGCCTCGACCACCATCCACCCCGCTCGAACACCCCCTGTGGACCCCAGCCAACCACCATCTCAAGCTGGTCCATGGCACACTGGAAGGCACTGGCATATTTATCCTGGCCACCAAATAAATGCAAAAAAAACAGGACAAGACTTGCCAACAAGATTTTCACAACCTTTATGGACACGGCATCCTCTCACTAACTGACTGACACTGTGTTGCCTGCACACTGAGCTGATCCAGCGCTGCGCTACCACCCACGTCCGGCAGAGAGACCTCCAGAGAGACGTAGTGTTTGTGTCAAACGCCAGACAGGCCCTGGTGCCTGGAAACCGCCCCTGGGCCTGGACAGCGTGGCTCCGGGTGGCGTGAGGGCGGAAGAGTGGAGGAGCGAGGGCCAGCAGCACAGGCTCAGAGGCAGGCAGGCAGGCAGGCAGGCAGCAGGGGAAACCCAACACTGTCAGTGGCGTTATGGATGTCCGGGCCAGATAAATGCCTCTCGGTTTGAAAAAGAGCATATATGGATCTGTAACTCATCCCTTTATGTGCTGCTGTGGCAGGAAACAACTCAGAGAGGGAAGGAGGGAGAGAGAGAGGAAGGTAGAGGACAGAGATAGAGTATGAAATCATGAACGAGGAAGAGAGAGAGAGAAAGAAACAAAAGAAAGGTAAATAGAAAGAAAGAAAGAAAGAAAGAAAGAAAGAAAGAAAGAGAGAGAGAGAGAGAGAGAGAGAGAGAGGGGTAGGGAGGGAAGAGAGCGAAGGCCTTTGAGGGAGGATTCTCTGGTCAGTGGCCCAATGTTAAGTTTTGGTCATGAAAGAGATTGTAACTAAGGCCAGACATCAGGCTTGCGGGGCGAACAGTGATAAATCTGCAGGAGTGTTGCATTAAGGACCAAACTGCTTTTAATAGGATCCAGTCCAAACAAAAAACAGCCTTGCGCTCAAACTGAGACATTTACTCCAGCTCTCCCTCATCCAGAAAAAAAGAAAGAAAGAAAAAAAAGAAAGAAAAAATGCCCTGGTGACACAAACCAGATCCCTTTTATTAAGGCTAAACACAGACAATGTTGTTCTGTAAGGGAATCCTGTACTGGGCTTTGAAAGCGAATTAGCGGATTGCAGGGTGTGTGTGCATCTGTGACTGTGTGTGTGTGTGTGTGTGTGTGTGTGTGTGTGTGTGTGTGTGTGTGTGTGTGTGTGTGTGTGTGTGTGTGTGTGTGTGTGTGTGTGTGTGTGTGTGTGTGTGTGTGTGTGTGTGTAGAAAAGTAAGCCTATTACACAGGGCAGCAGAGGGGTGGTGAGGGGTTGGGAGGAGGTCTCTGTGACGGCCCCTCTGTGGGAAGAAGGAAGGTGGCCTGTTTCTGTGGTGATGGCAGGCCTCGTAGGCTAGACTTTGCCAAGACAGCGGGGCTAAGTAAACAGAGCATTGCGGAGGGAGGCCAGGCTGGCACAGCAGGACCACCAGTCACCAGTTACACCCCCCCCCCCCCCCACCCCCCCCCCCAACACCGACCAGCCCTGCAGGCCCCCCACGTTCCCCAGCTACTGCACCCCTTGCAGGGCTCAGGGAAGAGGCCCCGGCGTGATGCAGAGCAGGCCTGCTGGCCGGAGGCGGCAAAGACACAATGGCTTTCACAGCGGCGGCGCGGGGCAGCTCTGTCCGAACAGTGGTGGCACACAAGCCTCTGGCACGCCAGCTCGGGCCCGACACGACACAGGCCTTGAGACTGGCAGGACCACCAGGGCGAAGGGTGGCGGAGGGGGGGTGAAGGTCGGGCGGTTGGTGAAGAAAGGGAGGGCACCAGATGAAATTGGGCAGTGGCCGGCGGCCTTGGCGTCGTGTGTGGTTTTCGCACCGACGCGCGTGAAGCCTTCCTGAGAAAACGTTTTTCCACCACCGAGCCACTGGAAGACGGGGTTTCATGAAAAAAAATGAAACGACGGAAGAAGCGAGAAGAAGAAGGAAAAAAAATAAGTGTTGAGTGTGGTGAATGGTCGTACGTAAGCAGAATGAATCACACCTCTGTTGGGCCGTGATGTGTGGGGTCGGCCCGCCGCTGGCTCCCCAGAGGGACACACAGGCCCACAAGAACCAGCGGATCTGTTTTGATAGGTCAGACCCAGAGAGAGAGACGGAGAGAGAGAGTGAGACGGAGAGAGAAAGAGGAAGAGAGGAAAACTGATAGAAAAAAAAAAAACATCAAATCTGGTCTAACCTGTCGCGAAGTTTCCAAAAAACAAATAAAGCTCCTTGAATGTGAGAACGGCAAGCATTCAAATGAGCCTGTAAACCTGACACTCTATTACACAGATCCTGTGTGAGGGGATGAACACCTGGTAGCAGTTTCTGGTTACCCACAGAACACCGCTCAAAACACAGCCTCTGCCTCTGTGTCTCTCTGTCTCTGCTGTCGTCTGGACCAGCCTCAGCCTCTCGTGAGTGAGTGAGACAAAAAGCCGTCAGGCTCTCACCTCCTCTGACCTGCACTCGTGGCCCTCTCTCGCTCACTCACACACACACACACACACACACACACAGACACACACACACACACACACACACACAGACACACACACACACACACACACACACCTCCCTCTCTGAAGCCTCAGTGCAGTGTTTGCAATGGACGCTCTCCACTTTCAGAATGCAATTAAATATTATGACCGGCTGTAAATCACCGTGTCGGACGACATCCTCATTCAGGAAAAAGAGCAACATTTCCATTTACGGACAAGGATGATCACAGAAGTCCAATTTTCCAACAGTGTTAATTATCTATGCCAGGTCTCCAATACTGGCCACAGTTACCCAAACACAACGACAACATTGAAAATCCGACACTGGAATTATAAAATGGCCTATGGAGGAATTCCTCACCAATTAAAGGAGAGGTCGACCATTCTAAAACAACACACTTTTTGGCAAATTCATTGAATTGCTCCTCACAATCCTTCAGGAGCATGGAATGGAGGGGTCTACTCTGACTGGTGTTTAGCTCAAATATCAGTACTTTTCACCAGAATCGCAGACTGTACCTTTAATGGTAGTGTTAAACCCACCTGCTGTCATGTACAGTGGGGAAAATAAGTATTTGAACCCCTGCCGACTTCGCAAGTTTGGCCACTTGCAAAGAAATGTGTGATCTAGAATTGTAATGGTAGGTGTATTTTAACAGTGAGAAACAGAATATCAACAAAAATATCCAGAAAACTGCACTTTATAAGATTTATGACTTTATTTGCATTTGATGCAAAAAATAAGTATTTGAACCCCCAAGCAAACAGCAAGAATTCTTGCTCCCAATGGCCAGTTATGTGCCCAAAAAGCACAGATTAGTCCTCATTAGGTCTAACAAGGTATACCTGATCTCAACTGGTGACCTGTATAAAAGAAACCTGTCCAAAGAATCATACTTCACACCTTCAACCTCACCACCATGGGCAAGACCAAAGAGCTGTCCAAGGACGTCAGAGATAAGATTGTAGACCTGCACAAGGCTGGAATGGGCTACAAAACCACCGGCAAGCAGCTTGGTGAGAAGCAAATAACTATTGGTGCGATTATTCATAAATGGAAGCAACACCAAACAACTGTCACCCGCTCTAGGTCTGGGGCTCCATGCAAGATATCCCCTCGTGCGGAATCAGTGATCATTCGAAAGGTGCAGAATAACCCCAGAACTACACAGGGGGAGCTTGTGAATGATCTCAAGGCAGCTGGGACCAGAGTCACCAAGAAAACCATTGGCAACTCACCACGCCGTAATTTTTTGAAGTACTGCAGCACTCGCAAGGTCCCCCTGCTCAAGGAAGCGCATGTACAGGGCCATCTGAAGTTTACCATTGCACACTTGAATGATTCTAGGGAGGATTGGGAGACAGAATGTGGTCAGATGATACCAAAATCAAGCTCTTTGGCATCAACTCGACTTGCCGTGTTTGACAGGGGGGGGAATGCTGAATATGACCCCAAGAGTACATCATACCCACCATCAAGCATGGAGGTGGAAACATTATGTTTTGGGGCTGTTTCTCTGCCAAGGGTACAGGACGACTCCACCGCATCAAGGGGACTATGGATGGGGCCATGTAACATGGAATATTGGGCTTGAACTTCATTCCCTCATCCCCTCCCATTAAAAACACAACCTTAAAGATTTGGAGAGGATCTGGAAAGAGGAGTGGACCAAAATCCCTCCTGAGATGTTTGTAAACCTGGTGACCAACTACAAGAAACGTCTGACGTCTGTGCTTGCCAATAAGGGTTATTCCACCAAATACTAAGTAATTTTTGTCAGTCAGTTTTGGGGGTTCAAATACTTATTTTTTGCATCAAATGCAAATAAAGTCATAAATGTTATAAAATGCATTTTTCTGGATTTTTTTGTTGATATTCTGTTTCTCACTGTTAATATCCACCTACCATTACAATTATAGATCACACATTTCTTTGCAAGTGGCCAAACTTGTGAAATCGCAAGGGGTTCAAATACTTATTTTCCCCACTGTATATAGTGTTATGACATGGTAAGTTGATGTGTATGATGTGGTCGTACCTGTCCCTCTCCGACAGTGTGCAGGTCGATAATGGAGATGACGCCGGGCACATGGGGGCTTCGCCGCGTGGCGCTGTGGGGGGAACCCTCCTCCTCGGGGACACCGGAGGGCAGCGTGCCCGCCAACTGGGTAACCACCTTCCCCACCATAGTCAGACCAGTCTTCAGAGTCTGGGACAGGGACAAAGAGAAATTAAGTATTTATACAAGTATTTACATTCTAAAGTTCTAAGACCAGTCTTCAGAGTCTAGCGGTGGGTCAGAGAAAGTATTTAAGTATTTAAAAAATATATATTCTTGACATAAAACACTTCTCAGTATATTAGGTTAAAGGGAAGGGATGCAAGGAGAGACAAAAGTAAAAGTGTAAAGTAATGAAAACACACAAATCATAAATGTAACACCTTTCTGAACATTTGCTATGGGAAGGCTAGAAAAAGGAACACATTATACATACGGGAATTCATACATACATACATAGATATATTTCTGGACGGGAGATAAACCTTGTCCCAAACTGACACAATTGTAAGGAACACATTCATTCCAGAGTCACCTACTCGCCCTCCTCTTAACCCCCCCCCCCCACTTCCCAACTCTTTCTCTCTGTCCCTCTATTTCAGTTTCTTCTCATCCTCTCTTATCCTTTCCCTCTCTCTCTCTCTCTCTCTGTGTGTTTGCTCAGAGCTGTGTTGATGTGATGCCCTCCCACTAGTGTTTGCCAGTAGCTCCTATGTGGATCAATGGGGACTGTTTGGATTAGCACTAAAAAAACTCCAACTGCAGTGATTAGAAAACACATTAGTGCTGATCAATTAGGAGCCAAACGCTTCTCTTAATAATTGATGGGGCCAGGGCAATTTACACACACAGTCTGTTAGTGGGGCTTGTCTTGTCAGGGAACGCTCCAGAGGGCCCAACAAACGCAGGCGCCACGCTGTATCGACGCCACCGCCTGGCCTGAATGCCTGATTAAGCTCTCCAGGGACTGTGCTGAAACACACACTATACAAGCATGCAGGCAGGCAGGCAAACACTCACACACACACACACACACACACACACACACTTCACACAGAGGATAGGAGAGCGAGAGCAAAGACACAGAGAGCAGCTCACTCCATTAGGTGAAGACAAGGAGGAGACCCCACTTAAGCTGTGCTATCCATTTACTGCAGGCAGGCAGGCAGGCAGGCAGGCAGGCTAAGGAGGGGACAAGAAAGGAGAGAGAAGAGGCTGCAGTGTGCGAGACCCCCCCCCCCCCCCATCCCCGTCATCAACACACACCGGTCCAATGGCTCCCACAGCCACGGCAACAGAACATTGCCGCCAACTCACTCAGTCCAATTGCATCCTCTCTGTCTCTGTCTCTTTCTCTCCCTCTCCCTCTCTCTCTCCCTCCCTCCCTCCCTCCCTCGCCCCCTCTCCATCCCTTTCTCTCTCTGTCTTTTTCCCAATTCTCTCACTCTCTCTCTCTCCATCTCTCTCTCCGAGCGAGTTTTCAGGCAAGAATTCAATTTTTAAAGAGCACCACCCACTCACCCCCACCTCTTTTGTCATTATTGGGTTACACTAAGGGTGCAGCCAGGAGATGCCCCCCCAACCCTCCGCTGCCCCCTCCCCAGCCCTGAGCAGCGGTCCACTCAGCCACTCTGGAGCAGGGCCGGCGTGTGACGGCCCCGGCATATTGTTATAAATTACACTGCTGGCTGCAGACGAGCCGTCTGCGTATCAGGACTTTTTAACCTCATTTCCCCCTCCCTCCCTCCCTCCCTGTCCTCCTCCTCCTCCTCCTCCTCCGCCAACCTTTGGCGTGTTTCTTTTGATGTATGCCACCATTAAGGCTAATGGGCCTTCTCTCACGTAAGCCGTTAGAGCTCATTAGGAAGCGATAGGGCGGCGGGGGGGATACAGATGTGGGGTGCAATAAATCAATGAAGCCACCTCGGGGAGAAGAGGAGAGAGGAGACTGGAACCATATGAGAGACACTGTACTGGACAGGACAGGGCCGCCTGGCTAAATTAATTCTAGCATTGGGGGCGGGGGGGTGGGATTAAATGCCCAGGAGAGGTGATCCCAAGGCTCGGAATCTGCCATTGCACTCTCTGAAAGCATTTAGAGGAAGAGGAGGAGGAGGAGGAGGAGGAGGGCGAGTGTGGAGGAGACATGTAACGTTGCTGCACAGATGACCTCATCGAAAGGCGCGGGAAATGTACCGGGTAAAACAAAAGAGGAAGCGTAAAGTTCTGTGGCGGTATTGGATACGGTTTGCTGACTTGACTGTGTGCACATGTTTGTGCGTGTGCGTGCGTATACACTTACTTTTGCAGCACTGATGACGGTAGCGGTGTAGGACTGGGCATTGTCCCCACAGGCCCCGCCACGCGACTGATGACACCGGATTAACTGCACACGAGAGGGGAAAGGGCACAGACAGAAGGCCGTCACATTATCATCCCAAACATTCTCTCTTCACCACCACCCCCTCACTCTCTCACACACACACACATACACACACACACACACACACACACACGTTCAACTCATTAGCCCTGAGTGTCCCTGCTACAGTCTGGGGAAGAAGATTAAGGAGGGAAGTAAGGAGTTGTGTGGTGGTGGGGGGGGCGCTGTTCCATGCGCCCCCCACCACCACCACCACCACCACCACCACCACCACTCTCTTGACCCCTGGTCTCTCAGCCGTCTCCAGCCCCAGCGCTGTTCATCTCGGCTCTCCACAGGAACACACTCAGCCCCTCAGTGCAGCCTGCCAGTCCCCCCGTCGTCATTACCTCCGTCCAGACAACGCCGTCCCATCTGTCCATTACCGCACTGGAGTGGCCAGCCTCCGTCAGAGCACCGCCGCCCCCACATACCACCCTCTCAGAAGGGGACCCACTCCAGAAGACTTTGCCCCAAATTACATTCAAGAACTCCGCTGTTATCTGTTCTTCAGTCGCTCAGAGTTCTAGTATTTATTCATTTTGAAAGGGCAATGTCTAGTGATGAAAAGAGCATGCTTTTGGCAGAGGGGTTCTGGGGGCTGCAATAAAAATATAAATTTTAAGAATTGTGAATTTATGAATCTCAGAGGACGCCCCACAAATGGGTGAGTGGGAGGGCGCATCTGGCCATTGCTCGTAATGCGCACGGCGCGTCTGATGTCCTTACCTTGTTCTCGGCATAGGCTAGCCATCGGGCCCCCAGAGCGATTGGGTTCAGGTTAGGTCCAGGGCAGGGATAGCAGCCTGCAAACACAACGGATAAGGAGGGCTTTACACTCAAGACACAGATACATTGTGTAAAACATAAATTAAATGAAAATCTATTTTCCATTTTGTAAAAAAAAAAAAAAAAAAAAAAAAGTGTGTGGAATGATCTTCCCGTAGCAGGCATTGCTTTAACCACACATGGTCTGATGTGTATAAAGAGGAACTGTTTTGGACATTTGGAAACCGAGTTAATGTGTTTGTCTCGCTAAAAATGTTCTCTGCGTAAGCCCATGTTTAGGGAAACTTGAGTGGGGTGTTCTCAAAGAAGGATGATGTGGGCTATATAGGGAGTCAATGGCACCAGTGCCAGTGCCTTAACAACACACACGAATAAACGTACAAACGCACACACACACACACACACACAGATACTGTAAACGGTAAACACTCTAAGCAGCACAACCTCCCACACTAAGTCCAACAAATAAATAAATAGGCAGATTTGCTAGATGACAGACCTCCATAAACAACAATGAAATGCTTACAGTTAGACAATGTGTCAGATGCAAAACATACAGATGCTCTCTCTACCGAACACACACAGACACACAACACTCTCAGCCCACATGGCACACTCGCACACACACACACACACACACACACACACACACACACACACATAACACCATTCTCAGCCCATGTCTCTCACACACACACACACACACAAAAAGGTCTTATGAGTGCAGATCACGTAGGAGAAAAGTGCGCTGACAGTAATTTAGAGCTCAGAGTGCAGATGAAATGTATGCAGACAGTAATTTAGAGTTCAGAGCCGGGGATCTGAAACCGGGCAAATAGGACTTGAGGTAAGCCACAAGTGCAGCAATGCAAAAACCCTTTTGTGCTTTTCCAGTGCGGAGGGAGCCCATAGAGTGAGATAACATGTGTTTAACACATCCTGTGTGTAGGGCGCCGGGAGGGAAGGAGCGGACAGGGTCTGTATTTGGGGGGGGGGGGGGGGCAGTGTGCCTGCATGTGCGTGACCTAGAGTGTCTCTTTGTGGGTGTGGGTGTCTAGTATAGGGAAGAGAGGTTTTGGGGAGAGTGAGGGATGCGTGTGTGTGTGTGTGTGTGTGTGTGTGTGTGTGTGTGTGTGTGTGTGTGTGTGTGTGACCTTGAGTGTGTCTTTGTACGTGTGTGTGTCTGGTGGAGGGGCTCTGGAAAAGGGGGACGTTTTGAAGAAGCGGTGGTGGGGAGGGGCTCAGTTTTGTTTTCGAATCTCACATCTATCCCGAGAAGAAAGTCAGTTTTATGCGAACTCCAGGCCCGAAAGTTCCTCAGACACCCCAGACATAAAGATTCATGGACACATACTACTAGCACCAGCACTGTCTTCCTCTCCAACCTGGGACCTGAGCCGCCAGACAGCAACAACCAGAGGGGACGACCTCAGCCAGCCACTCCTGCTTAATCTTCATTAGTGTGTTTGTGTCTGTCTGTCTCCCCCTGTGACTCTTTGTTTGCGCTCGTTCCTGCCTTTACTGTGTCCGCAGACCACGTCTCCACTTTATGATGCGGAGGATTCACCACTCTTATCCCTACATGCGCACACCCCCACCCCCCCGAAAAAAACTATTAATGATGTAGGGTTATTGACTGTGCACATTTCCTGTGGCGCAGACGGGGACGGGGAAGGCAGACAGACAATGAGCACCATTAAAATCACACTAATGGCAATTTACAACAGGCAAATTGCTTAAGTGGGGGGTAAAGCAAAGGCCTGTTTTTTTGTGTGGTGGGGTGCGCAGGTGCTATGCAGTCTGGGCCAGTGAATTTATTGTGCGCCAAAGAAGAAGGGTTTTGGGGGATAGTATCTAAACTAAGAGGGCCTTCCTACAAATAGTCAGAAGGTATTGGCTGTAATTAGAAAGCGATTTTATTTATTTATTTATTTGCTCCCTCTTCCACCTTTAGCAAAGAAAATCAAGATGATTGACACAGAGCATAACATTATTATAGTTTGGGTAGACAGAGCATAACATCGGGGGGTGGGTGCCTTCTAGTGGGGCAGAGTGCCAAGTTGCTGTGCAAGAAAGCTAATATGATAAATAAACAGACATGTGGGTCTGGGTTATGTCTGGCATTGTATTGATACAGTAGAGCAAGAAATCAGCGGCGATACATGTGGTGCTCATACCCATGAGCTTGTTTCAATTAGTCTGATTGGAGCACTAGCTTCCATTCAAGGTAATGCATGCAGTCTTTGTCAAAAACAATTCTCGGGGTATTTAATGAAAAAGGAAGCATATTTATAAAACCTGAAACAAAATAATCATGATAAAACATTTAAAGAATTTCACAGATCCCTCGAAATCATGTCATTACAGGAGGTTTACAGGCAATTTCATCTTCTTCTGAAAACAAAATCGTCTTTACCCACTAAAACCTTAAGCCTTGTCTCAGATGCCTGAACAACATGTTTTCCTTAACTGAGTGGAATTCATAGGCTTAATGAACAAACTTCCACAATTATCCAAAGAGCATCGATTTCACACACTTACTTGTGACAAAGAACTTTTTTGTGAATGTGCAGCTGTCAAAAGCTGCAATCTTCTCTTGCAAACTGACCACAAGAATCCTGCGTGGAAAAAAAGAAATCCAGTTTCAACATCTCTAATAAAACTGTGGGCTGTGGAGTGTACGCCACAGTGTGAGAGATATTAAACAGAGGGAGCAGAGTACTGCTAGCCTTACCTTTTGTTGCAATGTAGATCGTAAATAGGGGTTTTGAACTGAATGGATTTGACCATTTCCCCTGTCCTCAGAGAGTAGAGGTCCACACAACAGTATGGTGGGCTTGTCCTGGAAGACAAACACACACACACACACACACAGAGAAAGAAAGAGAGAGAGTAATGAGAAACACTCTGAGATGGCTGGCAGCATCCCTAAAATCAGGCAAGGGCCAAAAAGGCTTCTAGTAGGCCAGAACCGGCTCTGGGCCCTGGGCTCTGGCAGTCAGCGTGATCTGTTTCATTGTTTCAATGTTTCACCCAGAGGACAAGCCCAGATGCTCACCCTTTGACACTCCATCAAGAATGCACCCCAATCATTTAGTCGTCATCACTGTATTGGAGGTGAAGAGAGATTCTGAGCACATGTGCATCAGCTCATAATCCTTGTCTACAGCACGACTACTTTGAACTTTTCCCAACGATCCAGAGCCATTAGCCCGTGCTTTAAAGATGCATGGGACACCCTAAATGTATGCTCTGAGGAACACAACACATCTTCACAGGGTGGAATTCAGGATGTCGTTTACAAGGAAGGAAATCAATAGGTGGAGCGGCAAACTGTCTGTCTGTCTGTCTGTCTGTCTGTCTGTCTGTCTGTCTGTCTGTCTGTCTGTCTGTCTGTCTGTCTGTCTGTCTGTCTGTCTGTCTGTCTGTCTGTCTGTCTGTCTGTCTGTCTGTCTGTCTGTCTGTCTGTCTGTCTGTCTGTCTGTCTGTCTGTCTGTCTGTCTGTCTGTCTGTCTGTCTGTCTGTCTGTCTGTCTGTCTGTGATTGAGAGGGTATTGTCACCAAGGCTAGACTTTACAGTTTAAGAGCGATGTTCACGTTTTTGCAAAGGCATAATCTTCCCAGCACTGCAGAGCTTCAGCTGTTCAGAGGTCTAGTAAATCACGTCTTCACACGGCCTGCTACCACCCCCAACACCCAACCCCCCTCTTCCCAGCGTCAATAAGGTTATAATATATGTCTGCCTTACTAATCATTAAAAGTGTTCTTTTCTCGTTTTTATGATGGAAAAGATCTGGTTCTTCCATTCATAACGCTGACAGACACAAACACTGGAAGAAATACTGCGGGGGCAAAAAAACTAAAAAAAGCGTAGAGAAAATGACTGTTTTTCAAAATATGCACATATCAGTGCATCACAAAGTGCCCGAGACATCTCTAACCGGCCGCAAGTTGTCAGAGAACATGGAAACACTTAGACGTTAAATGAAAAAAAGCTGCTACACGCTCTCTGCATATGCTACTTGATAGCGCTGCATGTCAATGATGGGGGAGCAGGGAGTTCTTAATTTTGTAATAATTCCTCCACTGGGGGACTCCATGAATACAGTGGTATTGAGGCACAGCCAAACACAATGTGCCCTACTTCTCTTTTTTTATAAGCACTTCTCCAAAGTGTTGTGGTCACGACACTCAGCTCTTACCAGAAAGACACAAATTCCAACACTTGCTGTGTACATGAAATATGGCGGCTCCATGTGCCAAACAAGGTTTCTGTACGACCCAGGCCCGTTCCGCATCTCTTATTCTTCACTCATCTTAACCCTGCAACTGTTGGCCCAGGAGAACGCCTTGCAAACTCCTGAAACACCCTTCCTCTGCCAGACGCAAAATCATCAGAGCGTCCTTGGATAGATTCCCTCAGTGAGGAGCAGGGTGGGAGGGTTAGGAGGAGAGCGTCTGGAGCTGACCAGGCTGTTAGCTCTACTTCTCCTGCAGCCTCACTCTCTGCTGAGGGACAGCTCTACCGTGGTGGCAGGCGGTGGAACTTGGAGCAGAAGCCTACGAGGGATTATGGGTGTGCGTGTAAACGCCACAATCTGCTGCGACAAGCCGCGGATGTCTTGCCTCAGACACGAACGCAGCTCAACATCACAATCATAGCATCTCTCTCGCCCTTCCTCACCCTCCCTGTATTTTACTCCCTTTCCATCTCTCTCTTTCTCTTTCTCTCTCTCTCTCTCTCTCTCTCACACACACACACACACACAAACACAGAGGGGTGAGAGGGTTTCACAAGCCAGAGGCAGCAACCTTGGCGCCTCTGAATCCTCAGATCTCCCAGCCCATCTGAGCCTGGCCAGCAGAGCAGACATAAAACACAGAGACAAAGACTGTTTGTGTGTGTGTGTGTGTGTAAGACAGAGAGAGAGAGAGAGAGTGAGAGAGCGAGAGAGAGAGAAAGTGAGAACGAGAGAGAGAGAGTATGTGTATGTGTATGTGTGTGTGTGTGTGTGTGTGTGTGTGCACGTGTGCCTGTGTGTCTCTGCACACGTGTGTCCGCCAGTGTCCAGCAGACATTTGCTCTTTCAAGATGTCACAGAAAAGCCTGGCTGCTCTCTGCAAAAACACTTTCAGTAGAACACTTTTCCCCCCTCAGCTCCAAAGCACTGAGATTAATAGAGGGATTTAACTTCTCCAACTTGTCTCATGGTCAGCGTCCATTGATTTCAGAATTGCCAGGGTCAAATCAATCAAATTTAAAGCGTTTTAGAGCAAATATAATACAAAAGATATGCTTCTAAATTGATTAATGGGGCACTGATGGCCTCTAAAAGAGAATCATCGTGCCACTCACTTCAATTGTTTGCGTTTTTTTGATACTAACAAATGGCCTAGTTCTAATGGAGGCAAGCATTGACATTTGTAATACAATTTCCCCACTCTGAAAATCCGACAGCTGGGGTTGAAAGTGAGGCTAAATTACAATTAACATTATGAATCATGTCGAAATGTCAGACTTGCACATGTTAAGGTGACGCTGGGCACCATTCTCTGCCCCTCTAATATGACTGTTGTGATCCCGTCGCATCCAAGCGTCAATTACAATTCTCCTAACCGATCAGTCAGCCGGGATTAATTCGGAATCAAATTTGTCAGATGTCCTCGACTTGATTCAGCAGGCAGTGTAAGGCAGAGAAATGTACAAAAAAGGTCCCAAAACCATGTGACGAGACAAAAGGGGAAACACTGTGTATATCCTTTGCAAACACATATTTAAAATGGGCGAGGGCGAGGCAGAATGGCTTTGACCTACTGAGGAAAGGTCACGTCTGCTGGAGTCAACATCCTCGTCTTGGCTCATTTGAACTTCACAACGCTTCAAACATGGATTTCCTCAACAGCAATTACTCCGCTAATTACTGGGTACAAATGCTATTAACTGGCCACGGAGCACACCTGCAAAATCCATCACCCTTGAGAATGGTAGTTCTATTAAAGCCGGCATGTTCTGGACTTCCATCACTCAACTGTGCTACCAGATTGGAAAACTCTCTCCGCAACAGAATACTTAAGGACGTTTTACAGCGATGACTTTCTCTTAATTTTAGCAACACTCGGGTTTACAATAGTTATTATGTCCATTATGTCAACCGGCTGCCATTTCATCACTTGCGCATTTTTATAAACTCATTGACATCTGTTATTCCAAGTCACAATCACGTGTGCTCGGAGCCATACGATTGGACTGTAGAGAAGAGTTTTAATCCATACGTTTTATTAAGCGGAGTTAAAGGAGCCTGAAAAACAGGGGCACATCTCATGTGGTGAGACTAGCGAATGGGAGGCCTGGAAATGAACGAGAACCAGGGCAAATAAATTCATTTACAAGGAGACGTCATCACTTTCTGACTGCAACTACTTTACGAGCTTCCCAAATATGAACAGACAATTACATGCTCTGGAAACGCAAAACAAATACTGCCTTTCCTCAAAATCCCAGCTGTCTTTCCTGGAGACCCGGCTGAGAAACCTGAATGTGTGCCTCAAAAAGAGCGATTCCCCAAATATGAATGGGTCGCTACTATCTTTCACAACAACCTAATTATATAAATCTGTCTTTTAAACATTTAGCTATGGATTCATGGATTGTACATAGATGAATAAATTGGCTCACTACGTAAAAGAAAAAAAAAAAATCTTTTTGTGGTCTTTGTAGAAATAAACTTGCTCATTTCAGACACATTAGAGAAGACTAACACTCTTTAAAAGGTGTTTAGGAGGGAAAAACAAAATAAACAAATGAAAAAATGCTATTTGGACTTGAATCAATCCCTCAAGCCTGTGTCATATTGATTTATAACAGTTATTTCTAAGCCAAGAAGAAAGAAAAAACACACAGATGAAAACAATTACACTATTTTTGCAGGCAACAAGTGAGGTGGGTGGTAACTGAGAATTTTTTTCAAAAAATATCCTGTCACAATTCTTCGAGCTTTTCCTCTCTCGCTCATTCTCTCTCATTCTCTCTCTCTTTCTCTCTCTCTTCCTTGCTCTCCCTCTCGAAAAGCTCAACCCTCAACACACAACAAACGCTGGCCACATCAGAGGCTGCTTGGGGCCTGGGGGGGGGCCTTTGATTCCGGCATGCCGCGGGCATTAGCGGGAAAGTAATTAGGGTAAAAAGTTCAACCACAGCTCCATGTCTGCAGCGCTGCCAGAAATACATTTCCTCTCCTTTCGCCGGGGCTCGGCTGTATATTACCCCACTCGGGCATATTGGAAACACATTGCAACGGAGAGAGGGAGGCCGTGATCTGCCTCCTCCTTTGGGTCCTCCTGCTCTGATGGGCTTTCTGGTGTTTATGGTGTTTAATTAGTCTCTGTGACAGCGATGGGCAGGTTGGGTGGGTGCGGTGGGGAAAGCGACGGGAGCCTCTGCCCGCCACTGAGGCCTCTTGATACCCAGACTTTAGTTTCACACTCGCAGACAGAGGGCTAGCACGCAGCGCACCGCATGAATATTTATCAAACCACTTGTATGTTTGAGACATACAAGTTTGAGTTTTTCTGTTGTCAGAATAATACTGTGGTTTTTTTCTGCCAACTAACTGTCTGAGCTTAATGAGAAAGTTTGTGATGCATAACAGTGATCTGGCGCTAGAGTGGTCTTTTCCTATTCCCGTTGTGACGATATATAACTTGTTAAACGCCAAGTAAATGCAACACTTTGCCAAGGCTCAGCATCAACCTCACAGCCCCTGTGATGCATACTGATGTAGTCATTTTTAAAAATGGCTTAATTTTTAAAGGATTTTTGAAACAGATAACTCAAAAATTGTCATCTGACATACTTTCATATAATTATATTATAAATACATACACATACATTCATACATACAGACAAACATGTTAAACATTAACACAATCCTGCTTTATATTGTCTATACACACACTTCACCTTCACCCGTTTCATAACAAATTAAATCACTGGTGCTGAAGCAAGAGAGAGAGAATCTAAAAAGGGGTTCTCTAAATGCAAGTAATACACTATAAAAATGACCACTGTAAAGTAAGACCGTATGCATAAGATATAAAATCATCACATGCAAGACATTCACCAAGGCCAGTCCCAAAAAAAATATGCCTAAAAAATTATAACATATTCCCACGAATTCAATTAATCATGCAAACCTAACCTAATTCTTAATTAGGTTCATTAAAGGCCATTAGGGTGTATTGCACCTCTCCTTAGTGTTCTCATTGCCCATTCAGCCAAGGTTGTTTTTACCTCTTTTGAGCACACAGATAATGTGGAAGTGACAGTACATGGAAAAGCGCTTTAAGATGAACACTCTTCAAAAGGCAAACTTCAAAGGCTTGGGGTCGGACTTTCCCTGTCCTTGGAGAGCTGAGTTATATGGCCCTCTAGGTTGAGTGAGGAGCAGATGATGGGAATCTAAGTGGTGCACCTGGCTGGCTTTTTCCAAATAAAGTCAACTGTGATTGCATCTAGCATTCGTAGTCACGAAAGGGGACAAGGCAGAGGAAAGTCAGCAAGTTCATCAAATTGAAAGTGGATTGTGATGCTGTACTAAACCGTCACATTGAAAGCCTTTATGTCTTTCTAGGTGACAATAAGGGATAGGGAAAGAGATATCAAAATTAACACAGAAATGGAAATTATATATTTAAAATATAATGCTACTGCATACATAACTATAGCTAAGCTATTTGCTGAATGTGTCAATGACCAGTGAAGTGATTGATTTCAACAAGGATGACTAGCGTATATAATACATTTATATAAGACATATAACATAAGACAAAGTATAAATCAGATAAACGTAATGAGGAGATTTGAAAACTTGTTTGCCCTTTCTGTACCTCTTCCAAACTACTATATTGGCATGTTCAACCATCTGTCGATTTAATATTCAGTACACCTCCAGAAAGTATGTGTGGAAAAATCTATCACATATATCACTGTTTAATAAAAAAAAGAATCATATTTTGTTGTGTTACGAGGGATTATTGACACAGGGAAAAGGAACCAGTGCAACTTCCAAGCCCCTTTATCTTTCCCAGTGTCATTTCTGCAGTCTGTAGCAAAACCCTGCAAGCTCTGCATGTGCACGCCCTCCCTATCGGCGCAGACAGTGTGGCAGTGGGGGTGAGCGGCCCACAGGCCACAGAGGCGCGTTTATCAGCCAGCCGGCAGGATAACACCGCAGTCCTGCGGCCGGCCTCGGCAGATAATGCCCCACACATGCCTCTGGGTGAGTGCTGAGGGCAGGGAAAGGCACAGCCACCAACCCCCCGGAGTGGTATCACAGGGGCTCTTAGTGCAACGGTAGCCGTGGACTGGTCGAGCCCCTGCTGATCTGGGTGTGATAGCGAGAAAAGAACAGTGTCATGAGGCTTAGAGCATCGCTCTGCAATCCCCTTAATCTGCTGCCCCCACTAATACAAACGCTTAGAGATTTCAACCATTTAATACACTTTAGGAGGGATACCTCACATCTAATGTTTAAACCTGTCATGGAAATGCAATGAAAAGCACAGCTTAATATCACAATAGGCTTTCTGCTAAGTCTCTTTAAAAATATTTGCTGGGACGAGCCGTGGATATTTCATTTTTCCCCCCTCCTCTCCTCGCTTTTATTTATTTATTTTCACAACAATCATGTAATTAAAATCCAAGCATTACGTGGCAGAGGGACTTTACATGGCTTTGGATTTAAACAGTGAAAATTAGGGACACTGTTTAGCAGAGTAAATCCCAGGGATGACACTTTGTTTCGCGTGCGATGTGTTGTTCACTGCTGCTGCTGCTGCGGCTGCTTTCTGGGAGGTGGAGGTGGGGGCGTTGGAGGGACTAAGCACTGCTCCCAGCGGGGCAAGCAGCACAGAGCTCCAGAGGCCTGGAGAGCGGCCCTCTGACAGCCGGCCAGAAGCTGGGTGGCCATGGGGACCGTCCAACGGAGACTCTGGGCCAAGTGGGGAGGGTGGACCTGTGCCGGGACCTCCACGTGCCCTAGACCCCTGCTTACAAATCCAGCAGTAAGCTCCACAATGACCGAGGACTGTATTTGTGAAAAAAAATCATGCCCACATCCTCTCCATGGAGATCTGGGACTGGAAAGCTGGAAGAGGAGGGGGGTGGGGGGGTTTGTGCCTGGATCGACGACTTCACTTCTCCACTTCCAAAGAACAAAAGCAGGCTTCTTTGTCACTGAACTTTTAGCCTGAGAGCATGTTCTCTGTGTGACGCCCACAAATACTTAAAAAGCTCCAATTCAGCCCATTCAAATCGTCCCTCATTGCAGGAGCATACACGTATATCCACTAATTTTAATACGTGCAGCGCTAATTAAAATGAAAGAAGAACAAGTAAAAAAGAAAAAGAAAAACAACGCTAGGGTGGAAATCCATTCCAGATCGGAGGCCCACCAGGATCGAATGGCACATGCATTCTTTACTAATTTGCAAACCCCACTGGCGTTGGCATACGGCATGCAGGATGAATATGCAACTTTACTGTCAGGAAAATCTCTAGATCCATACGTTGTTTGGACTTAAGACATAATCCTTTCCATTGATAAAATTATGTTGAGTGCGCCTGGCTGGAAGTCTGCGAAAAGGCAGGGCCGGCACACATGCTTTTTCCCCTCTCTGGTTTTCCTTTAATTTGCAAATCTTGTAATCTAAGCCTAAAGCTGACTGAACCAACTTCTAAACCAGCTCTGCAGTATCGGCCAAAAGTCCAATCTGTTTTCCATTTAAGTGTCAGGACGGCATCCTTTCTGGTGGTTGACAAAAGCTGTTATTTCAAAATGATTATACACTGAAAAATTGTGTGAGGACTTCAGGATATTTATGAAGTATTCCAATGAAGGAGGAGAGAGAGAGAGAAAAAAAAAGAACCTGAATATTTAGAGAGGGCTACATTTTTTCCCCTCTTCTTTTCTTTCGTTTGAATGCTACATTATTTACCAAACACTTCTGCTGGAACTGTGCAGCCCCACCATTCAGCCAGGGGTTAGGGTTATGGTTTTCAACACGAGGCATGTTTTCAGCATTAGCGCAAAAAAAGAAAGAAAAGAAAAAAATATATAATTGGACTACAAAGCCAAACCCTTCCAGCTTGTCTGTGTGTGCGTGTGTGCGTGTGTGCATATGTATGTGTGTGTGTGTGTGTGTGTGTGTGTGTCAGGGGCAGACACGGCATGTTCCGAGTGCCTGCAAAGCGCTGGAGCCTTGGAAGCGTCCAGGGACGGTGGTCTCCATCAAAAGCTTGCTGAAGACAGACTTCCTTATTTTATTTCCCGAGGAGGAAATATCGAGTTAAGTTGCCTCGCTGTGGAAAAGGAGCGTGCTGCAGAGGTGGCAAGCCAACCAGTGGGAGTGGAGGGAAGTGGAGGAGAGAAGAAGAGAGGAGAGGAGAGGAGAGGAGAAGCACGCTGCTGGGCTGATGGGCATATGTTCTCCCTTCCCTCATATGGCTCTCTCCCTCTCCCCCTCTCTGCACCACACTTCTGACAAGCCCATCACTTCCCTCTGCCCTGTTCTGCCGCTGCAGGGCACGGCGTGGTCACCTGGGGCCGACCGCTCAGCTTGCAGACTCCCCGCCTCCGGCCAGACCACTCTGTGGCCAGACCCCACAGCCCATCTGATTGGCCCTCTAATGCTGCTTAATGCATAGAGTAAATTATAGGTTTTCAAATGTACTTAAGATTTGTACCTCGTAACATCTGAATATCACACAGAATGGGACCGGCCCTGAGGCTGGCGCTCGATTTGCACTTAAGAGAGAGAAGAAAAAAAAAACGGGGGGAAAAGTCGTAAAAATGGACAACGACGGAACATTCCATTAGCACATGTAGTTCACCTCGTGTTGGACAAGTTTTAAGATGTCTGCTCTCAGGTTTCACAAGCTCACTGGCTTCTCCAAGTCCATCATGTCACTGGAGCCCTCTTTCGGAGAATATAAGCTATGAACTTCGTTTTTTATGACACCCGAATGAAAACGCTTCGTGTCAAAATGGCTTTTCACTCCACACCACTCCCCCATCCGAACGCTTTTAATAAAAGGCAGCACAACTGCTCAGCGGCACAGTGGCACCATCCCCTCCATTCCCTCTCCACTCTCTCGCCACTGTCATGCAGACAAAATGACACAGGCGAGAGGCGCTATCAATCCACAATCAGGAGGCGTCCAGCACAGCAGGCTGTGGCCTCTAGCTGGAGCCAACCATGTGTCTGTGTGTGTCTGTGTGTGTCTGTGTGTGTCTGTGTGTGTCTGTGTGTGTCTGTGTGTGTCTGTGTGTGTCTGTGTGTGTCTGTGTGTGTCTGTGTGTGTCTGTGTGTGTCTGTGTGTGTCTGTGTGTGTCTGTGTGTGTCTGTGTGTGTGAGAGAGGTGGCGAGTGAACACTGACAGACTGGATAAAGAGATGGAGAGGATATAGAGAGAGAGAGAGAGAGAAAGAAAGAGAGAGAGAGAGATGGATGGATGGAATGGATAAAAAGGAAAATAACTTGGATAGAGAAAGTTAAAAGAGAAAAAGTGAAACCTAGGGACACATGACTGTACACAGATGAAGGCCCACTTATCCACAGACAGGACAGTACAGATGAACAGCAGACAAGAGGGAGGGGGATTGCTCACTCCATCCCAGGACAGAGAGGCCCTGCTCAGGCCACGAGCGCCACTCTCCACCAACGCACTCACCCTGAGGACCCCGTGCTCTTGCATACACCCAGCAGAGGCCTCTTCTCAGCAAAGCTGTCCGTCTTCAGGGGACCTGCACGCACAGAGGAGGGGGGGGGGGGGGGGGGGGTTAGAGGGGGTGGTAAACGACAGAGAGGCATATTGACAAGTGGCCGGGGGAAAACAAAAACACAAAGAGAAACATTCATTAGCAGCATGAGCACGCAAAGGCTCTTGTCTGTAAGCCAGGGCCAGTCAGCCACCCACCCACCCACTCCAGCACCGATCCAGAAAAAAAAAAAAAAACTGCCACTACCACCACAGGAAGTATGTTGACTACATTACAACAGCTGCTCTGTAATCAAATTAGGCTTTCGGAAAAAGAGAGAGAGAGAGAGAGAGAGAGAGGGGGCGGGGGGGTCAGAGGACAAAATATAAACAAATAAATAAATAAAGAAGCCACTTCTTTCCTGTCAACTTAGAGACTCATCTTCTCTGACCACAAAGTAATTCTGGGTTCGCAGGAAGACTTATGGAGGGATCAAATGAAATTAAAATACCAGCATGCAAAACATTAGGGGAGAGACAGTGAACAGAAACACCACTCAGTGCAATGTGTTGAACTCAAACCATCTTTGCTCCGACTAGGGCTGCAACAAAAACGAAAAAAAAAACGAAAAAAGTCCTTCAAAGCTTTGGAGGAGCCTTTGTCTGACTGTGTTCAATTTTGTCAGGGGGTTTGGTGGGGATTACAGCATGGCAAATGGCCGGTAGGCATATTTCTGGGTGGAGAAAACATGTTGCATCAGGGCCTGCAGATCCCATATTTACCTAATTTTACTGATTTTAAAGAGGGGGGTAAGGGTGAGAGTGAGGGTTGAGGAGTGAGGGTTGGGGGTTGGGAGTGTGGGGGCGTCCAATCCTGTCCAGATTGAACAAGATGTTAGGCTTTAGCGAGGCTGTAATTTGGGATGGCCATGCCATGACAGTAATCAGATTCAGGAACGCGGAGATCCCGCGGCGTGGCGTGTGAGCACAAATGTGCCGCTCTCCTCTGCTTCCAACGCTTTAAAGGGCCTCGTTTCCCCCCTCGCTCGCTTTCCCCTGCTCTGTCATCAGCCGTTGCTGCTGTAACTGCTCACGGTATTGAATTAGAAGACAAAATATGATGGCTTTTGGTGGCCGACAGCTGCCTTCCATTTCGACGTCACAATTAAGAAGGGGAAACAAACCACTTCGGCCGCTTTTCAAGTGGCTCGGGAGAGATTTGTTGACTGCGACGGTTCGGCTTTGAAAATGACAGGGTATGCATGCGGGAAAAGTGTTTCTTTTTTTTCAATCCCTCTTTGTGTTTTGTTAGGCTAAATATTAAAATCATCATTTGTATGTCTGCGTCTGATTAAGTGTGCGGGAGACTGAGGACAATGTGTTTGCTTTTAGTCTAAACAAAATGTCCTGTGTGCCTATAAATGTCCTACTCGCAGATTGTGGGTCGCTTTAGTGTAACTCGTACAATTAGAGGCCTGGGAAGAGAAATAAACCAAAATGCCACTTCCTACCATCCTGACTTTCAAACTCCTTTGACATTTCATCTAGATAGAGGAAGACGAAAGGGGTAAAAAAAAAAAGTTTGGTCCAGATGTCGGTTGGTTGGTTGTCAATGCCTATCTTAGCCTTCATGTCCTATTCATCTGGTCAAGAATTAATTGTGGAATAAGGACATGTCATTGATAGAAAAATCGTTTTCTGCCTTTGGGAAAGCGGAACTTCCCCCTTTAATCGAGGAAGGACCTTTCCTTGCTAAAATCAACACCTATTTTGAGGACTTTCCAAATCCGCCCACCCAGGCACCCCGCAAGAATCAATTAGCCTTTTAACAGCCCGCTAACAGAGCAACACTGTTTGGCCCCCCCCTACAGATTGCAATCAGTTTTCCCCCAGCAACACAATCCGTTTTATTCTGTGCTGAGAATCACTGCGCTCATATGTGGGATATCTGCTGCTTCTTATTAAGGACACTTGCTTTTATCCGCATCCAGGGGTCTGTGAATGTGATCATTGTGCATTGTTGAAGTTTGCCAAAACGCAGAAACACACAGCAGCAGTCAGGGGTGAGAAAAAAAATGAATTGCTACACACAATCATCTTTCTATGAGTATCGTTAAGTAAGTGATGCTAATTCTTGAGAGGGCATTTTTGAAAGACAACGGAGTGTTTTGAAAACAACGTTTTCAAAAAGATCTGCATCCGCACTACAGCGTTTTGAGAGCTCATCAGTGTCTACACGGAAACACAACAGTGAGTGCTCGCTAGGTTGTTTAAAACAGCCTATAACTAAACAAGATTATTATCAAAAACACTACGAGATGAGAGAGATCCTAGAAATCATTTATTTTTCAGCATCAGCAAAACATTTGAGTGAACAGAGTCTTACCCTCTCTAAAGTTGCTAGCATTAAGCATCACTTTATATCAAACACACCCCAGAAAAGACTTTGGCCGCTGATGTTTCCAATAGATCACTTCCTACTTATAGAAATAAAACAAATTGGCAAACAACCATGCATCTGACAATCAAAAATAGATTGTCGTCATAATTTTCAATATGCTCTGTTTTCGCCTGTCCACCAGCGACGCAAGAATTGCAATTTCAAAAGCCTCCACTCTGGAAACTGGAAATGACGTTGTCATGTGGACACAAGGCCAAAACGCAACAAAACATCTCACCGTTGTCGCGTGACCAATAGCAGGTCACATATCAAACCTGTTAAATCCATAGGGCTGTTAAGAGGATTACAGAGATGTCACAACACACAAATAAATGAGACCCTAATTACTCAGAGGTGGAGCTGCTGCTTCTGTGTGAGATATAATTACGAGTCACACGCAGACCCATGAGCAAGGCAGGGAAGAGAAGAAAAGGGAAAGGAGAGGGGGGAAGAGATGAAGACAAGGGGAAAGAAGAGAAAGAGGAAGGGTAGGAGAAGAGGACAAATGCAGGGAAAGAGAAAGAGAGGAAAGTGAGACAGAGCATGAATGACACACGGAGAGGAAAGAGGAGAGAGAGTAACAAAAAAGAGAGAGAGAAAGAGAACTAGAGAGGAGAGAAAGGAACGTCTCCATGTCTGGCTTCAACAGAGCTTTGGCAGAGGGGCTGGTCGTGTCTGTGAGGTAGCCAGCTGACAGGAGGCCAACACTAATCTTAAAGCACTGATTTTAATATTAGGATGGGAAGCAGCGGGGCTCTGGCATTGACTCCATGCCATAACGGAACATGAGGCAGTCTTTCATTTGAACATTTATATATTAGAGGACAGAAACTACTAGCCAGAACTACATCAATTGTGTCGTATTGTGGATCAAAGGCCGCAGCACTATAGCCAGAGTGAGATTTCTGTGACCTTTCTACTGAACTTAACTTAAATAAGTAAGTAATAATAAGTTAATAATTTCACAATAATAAATACAAAATCACCAAGGTAAAAGGAAAAAACGGTAAAAATGGAGCAAAAATGATTAAATCTAATCAGCACGTTTCAATGGCAAACATTTGTTGTGAATGCATTACAAAGGAATCAACACACCATTCCCACAATGAAAGGACACGTACCTTTCAGCAAGACTCAGGAAGAGACATTAAACGTTTTAAAGCATCATGCAGGGACCATGTAGCTGCATTACACCAGCACAAGTGCACTAGCTCTCATGCTTTACATCCAGGTTCAATGTCAGACAGGTCCCCTACCACACAGCTGATTAAAAGGAGCTTTAAAGAGAGCAGCAGTTAATGGAGGCCTGTGGGTCTGCTGTTTAGGATGGCGGTGTGGTGCTGTGGTGGGGTTGGCAGTGCTGGGTAGATACTTACTGATATGGGGAGCGGGCAGAAGCCGGGCGGCCCGCACTGGACCGTGGCGCACTGAGAACAGCTCCTGTGCCTCTCCACTCAGCTGTGGACACACACAGACACACACACACACACACACACACACACACACACACAAACAACGTCTGATTAAAGGTCAGGCAACCACCTCAGAACTCCTCAACGTAGTGTACAAGCTCAGTGTGTGAGTGCAGACTGCACAGTTGACAAGGGTGTGCGATAAAGGTTCCAAATCAGTTTATATATAAATTAGGGATGCAAATGATTAATCGACTTTAGATTAATTGTCGATTAAGAGGTTGCTCGATCAAAATGTATTAATCACGATTAATCGCTAGAGGGCGCTAGCGCGAGAGACCGGTTGAAAACAAATGTTCTCTGTGTAATGCGGTATTGAAATACAATAGTTCCACTAGCTCACTCAGTTATCATTTGAACACCGTGCATGCTGCTGTCCTGCATGGCACCACCAGTTCACCTGGTCAACCTAAAATCACAGCTACACTGTATTATACCTTCTCTCGCTTACTGCCGCGAGTTATGGCTTATAGTCTTAAAACTCAGGTTAGCTAATAGCTCGTTAGCGGGCTAGCTCACTGAGACTTCATAGAGTTAGCTACCTAGCTCGTTAGCGGGCTAGCTCACCTTGCTATGAATGTGAATATCTCTGTCTACTCCCGCGCTAACGTGTGCCCGCGAGTTTGGCTCATGAGAGTTAGTAAGTAAGTAAGTAAGTAAGAGTTGAGTTGGCTATTTAGCTTGATAGCGGACTAGCTCACTCAGGCTTAATGATTAGATACCTAGCTCGTTAGCGGGCTAGCTTACCTTTGCCTGATGGCTTGTCATTAAGAATGTAACTACTCTATTCCTCACTACCGTGAGCGCAAGTTAAACTTCAGAGAGTTGTGTTGGCTATTTAGCTTGTAATAGTCTAGATGCAGTTTCTTCATAATCTATAGGCTCAATAATATTCTGTTTGGCTCTATTTAATTTCTTCTATTCTTTTTTGTTTTATGTCTGTTTCAAATGCAAGAACTGAGCCAGTCCATAATTATTATTATTTTTTTTTAATTAATGAATGGATTTTGTTATACCATAAAAAAAACTTTTCTGCTTTCTTTTCCTAATGCATAATTACTTGAGGAATGTATAATAGAATAGAATAGAATTATCATAATGTAGTGTAATATAATAATAATAGGGCCTATTTTTAAAGGCCCTATTGAAGCACTGAAACTCAGGTGAAAAACGCCGCTTATCAATTAATCGAAAGTCGATCGATAAGATTATCAACTAATGATTAATGAATTAATCGATAATTTGCATCCCTAATATAAATATATGGCATTGTCTGTACAAAGTATGCACAGTGTGAAAAGAGAAGTGTGTGTCTATGTGTGTGTGTGTGCATGTATATGGCATGAAGGAAAGCGGGTGACAGGTACCAAAAAAAATCATAGCTCAGGGGTATCGTATGACAGAGGTGCATGATGGGAAGAGAGCACTTAGGGTGCTGTGGGCAATCAGTGACAGTGCGCCCAGCATTAAGACCCACTGTGGCGCAGTCACTGTGTACTTCCAGAAATCTTCCCTTCTGAAAAACCACTCGGCAGTCCATTTGCCCCTGTCTAGAGGGCCACATGTAAAACAACAATGAGGGGCGAGAGACGGAGACTGAGGGCCTCCGTAGCACTCAAAAACATGAAAGCAGGTTTGTTTACAGATTGGGGAGAGAAATATCAAAGAAAACATTGTTTAGGCTATGGCGGTGGAGAAGCGGTTCCGCTGAAAGACTTGCTCAGGGATCGCAAAGCCAAACACGACAGCCTGTGTATGTATGTGTGTGTGTGTGTGTGTGTGTGTGTGTGTGTGTGTGTGTGTGTGTGTGTGTGTGTGTGTGTGTGTGTGTGTGTGTGTGTGTGTGTGTGTGTGTGTGTGTGTGTGTGTGATGGTAAACTGGCTTTGGGACCACACAAGGGAAAGCGGTGTCAGAGTTATCTGTGTTTAAGGACTGGGTGAAAAAAAAATGGTGGCTTTTAACACCACCACTTTCATGCAAGACCATCTGGGTAATAATTCAGTAAAAGCAAGTACATATAGTTTAAGTGTTTTCATAATAGTTTGTAATGTGTACATTATGACATATAACAATGCTTGACATACTCCTATTGCTACTAAATGACCATAATTAAAGTCTTAACAGGGATGTACACAATTATTATAATGCATAATGACGCCTTTCTGATGAAACCAGTGTCATGTTACAAATATTATTATATTATGTGTAACTTAATAACTTTGAGCTTAACATTTGGGTTCCAACATTTCTGTTTGTAATAATAAACATGTATGTATACTTGTGAATGCTTATATCAAACATGATGTGATAAAATAAACATTGTGATAGCACTACTGATCCTCCTGTATGTAATTCGTTATAAATTACTACTTTTAAGAAATACACTGTGTGTGTGTGTGTGTGTGTGTGTGTGTGCATGTGTGCGTGTGTGCGTGTGTGCGTGAGAGAGCGGGTAGGTATCATTTAGTGTCTCCTCTAAAATAAAGACTTGTACACATCCTCCTCACAGCCAAGAAACAGTTAAGCGCTGTGGCGTGGGAGCTCAGACTGGTTTGGGTAATAAGCTTCATGCTCCATGGGGTCACCCATTTAGAGGGACCTTATTAAGACGCTCCTTATAATCAATACAGACATACTCCCAATTACACCGGCTCTTGGGGCTACAGAGGCCTCGTAATGCAATGATGGAATTATCAATGCCACTGATAAACTTCGTGCAGCGGAAGGCTAAAGGACCAGCAGGGAGGTAGGGGGGGACGGAGGTAAGCACAGAGACGGACGCGGTCACGAAAACAGACAAGAGACAATGTGGGGTGAGAACAAAGGGAAATTTGTTTCATGCTGCAAGAAAAATAATCTCCAGCAGCCGGGCACAATGGGCTTCACATGGCAGAGTCGAGGGAGAAGAGAGGAAGTGAAAGCCAAACTGTAAAAAGAATACAGGCTACAAAGCAAAGGTGTGCATGTCCTGGAAACACACCAAAGCTCAATAACTCTGTCTTTCCATATCCAACTACAATGAAACCAACTGCCGCGCTCTCTCTCCATCGCTCTCTCTCCATCTCTCTCTCTCCATTACTCTCTCTCCATTACTCTCTCTCCATCACTCTCTCTCCATCACTCTCTCTCCATCACTCTCTCTCTTATTATCACTCACTCTCTTTCCATCACTCACTCTCTTTCCATCACTCACTCTCTTTCTATCACTCTCTCTATAACACTCTCTCTCGCTCTCTGACCCAACAGGTCTAATCTGCTTAGATTCTACCTGACAAGACAGTTGGCAGTTTCATTTAGATGCGATTACAATATTTTCATTTCACTGATGACTGTTTGCATGGATGTAGACATGGTGTGTGTGTTTGTGTGTGTGTGTGTGTGCGGGGCAGGTCTCACGCACGGCAACAGAGCTTTCAATCGCTCAGCCAGCCTGATGCGGCAACTGTCTCTTCAGGTTCAACACCCCCCAACCCCCCTTCGCCTGCTCCCCCACAGCTATTGTTTTAAGAGTTGGAGGCTTTGTCATCCTGTGTGTTAAATTACAGAGAACATGCATTATCACATTACTGGCCATAATCCACGTGTCCAAAGCAGATAAGCACATCCTGAGGATGATCGCTCTTTTGCTCAATTAGTAGCCTTTTCAGAGCGTGGCCCCGGCAGATCAGAGCGAATGTTATTATTAACAGCGCCCGCAACAGACTTCAGCAGAGGACTGGGACGGGGACGGGGGATAGGGGAGGAGGGGGTCGAGCAGCAGGGGAGATTAACGGTGAGATGTGGAACACAGCAGGTTTAGAGGAGCATCCTCTCCACTCACACGCGCCTCTCTCCTTCTCTGTCTATCTGTCTCTCCACCGCTCTCTCTCTCTCCCCCTCTCTTTCTCACTCGCTCTCAGGGTCCAGGGTGGCTAAATCCCTGCGGCTGCTGACAAATGGCACGCTGGGAATAATGGAATTTGGCTGGATTGTGAGGTTTACATTAATGCTACTGTCATTCTGCATTAGCCCTGACGCTCGTCCAGCCCTCATCTTGCCCTGTCCGCGGCCTCGGTGCACCATCCATCCGCCCATCCATCCATCAGGCAGCGGCTTGCTCTGCCAGCCACAGTATTGTTTATCGCTGCAATATGCAAAATTGCTTCTTCCTCTTGTTTGTCTGTGGTTGTGTTTGGGTGGATGTGTGTGTGAGTGTGTGAGTGAGAGAATTAGAGAGAGCGCCCACGTGCATTTTTGTGTGTGTGTGTGTGTGTGTGTGTTTTATTTTTACATTTCATTCAATTCATGTCAATCCAGTGTCAAATACTCAGCTCTAACAGTCTAGCTCTAATCTCCCTGTTCAGACTGCACAACAAATGCACAACACACATGAAAAAAAAAGAACACAAAAGCAGGAGGCCAAAGGGAAACAAACGGTCATTGTTTGAATTCTTGGATAGCAAGGGCTGTCCAAGTAGTAGACTTAATTTAAGCACACAAACAGACATTCGCACAGATGCACACAGACACACACGACACAGGGGAGAAATAATTGTTCTTTTGGCTGGATAATTATAAATTCAATATAGTTTGAATAATACAGGTTCCGGATTGGGAGACAATCTGAAATGTGAAAAACTGCTGTGATGATAAAAACGAGCATAACTCGTCCCAGAAATTTTCAGCCTTTCTCTGAGGACGCCAAAGCTTTTCCAGAGGCAAAGAGAGTTTCAAAAGTCATTTAGGATTTCTTTTTCTCCATCTTGTTCACATGGATATTGTCCGAATGCCATTTTCGATTTGCATGGCCATGTTCTGTCTCAATGACAAAAACTACTGACAATTTCCAATAAAATGTCAAACCAACTACACAAACACACACGCACGCGCACACAAGACACATCTTCTTGACAATGCAGAACCAATTAGCCCTGTCTAATCAGACTGTTATTTGCAGCCAGTCTAAGGCACCTCTTAAGTCCTGACCCCGTCAGTGAGGAGATACCACAAACTAGCTTAAAGAACTAACACACACACACACACACACACACACACACTCACATTCCTGTAAGTGTGAGTTAATGCACACATTCGGAGCACGTTACTAAGTGAGATCTAACATGCATGCACACACACACACACACACACCCCCATTCCTTCCTTCCTCTACTCAACGCCATTATGGAGGGTGTCGGCTTAGCAACTGTCACACACACTTCACAGTCACTCATGGCCTGATACTGAGGAGCTTTCAACACTTTCCCTGCCCTGTTCAAAACAGACTCCCTTTATAGGCTTACACAGACAAGAATATGTCAGACTGATGTCAAGGCAACCACTGACCAATTAAACACTGACTTTTACTTTTCCTCTCATGTTCATCACCAATAATAAATAATTCCACATGTGTGGTCTCCATATTTTCCATGCAGTTTGAAAACATATATTAAGACAAAGCTACTGCTTCTTTAATTTCATTACCGTGTGGGTAATATTTTCCTCTTTCAAATGAACTGGCTAATTGCACTACCATAAGCACAGGACATGGGACAGAGAGTTCCCTGATATTACTTCACAACCAGGCTTGGGCCGCATTGCCCAACCATGAACAAAGACAAACCTTTGTCTAGAGTGACACCAAGTGGACATTGGCTAGAACTACACCCATTTCAGTATCAAAGCTCCTGTTCTAAACCAAATGTATCATTTGTTGATTGTCCTGGTTACTTCTGCACAATCACTTATCATGATGCCATTCTGATGACCCATACGTCAGTCATGCATGGGGAAAAGGACTGTGATAACAGGGTACGTGACACATGAAAACAAAACAAGTCTTCATGCACACAGATCTCTCTCAGATATTCCAATCCATTCCTATCACATGACTGTAAGAGAACAAAATGGGTGTCGACACAAATTACAGACACATATTAAACAGAAATGTGGCTGTCTCAGAGTATTTGACCAATTAGCTCATAGCAGTTAAATCACCCCTGCTTGCAATCTTATTTGTCATATAAACAAAGCAGTTACTGTTATGGACTGTTAACCAAATTATGTCAGACTTCCCATGACATACATTTGTTCATTCTAAAGTGCAAACATTTCGACATTTCTTCACACTTAGCGAGACAGGGATCAGTTGATTTCTCCCTTTTCGAGTGAGGTAAGGCTCTAGAGGATCCTTGTTTTGTTTGTTTGTAGTGTTAAAAACATTCAGACTTACAAAACAGACTTTTTATTCTTTGAGGGAAATCTAATCAAGTGAATATTTGATAAAGAAAGATTGTATACTCACAGATATGCTCCAGATCTGCATGCCATCGGAGTAGCCAATCATCAGACACAGTGGAGGGTCGTTGCCACTGCCCTGCATTTCCAGAAACTCTGGGGAGCGGGCCACGTCTGCACAGAGACCACAAACATCAGACCAGGACTTCAGTCCACTTTCATTCAAACATTACCATAAACTGGATCGTCACAATACAACCATGTAGCATATACTTCTAAAATAGTCATCACTAGTATAAAGAAATGCTCGAGGAATTTCTTGGAATGACTAACAGATATGACAAAAGCATATGACAAGTCTATGATAAGTCTCTGTAGGTACCTTAATCACCACCTTCTTCATGCAGAGAATATCCATATCCCCTAATGCTGTATTTGCATTTTATTTGTGTTTCTCGAGTGTCAGGTCCATAGAAATTACTTGGTTTTCACTGCAATCCACAAATGTTTTACTGTTTCAACATTTTGAGCCAACTTTTATGGCACTGTGGGGTAAAAGCATGACTTCCTCTGTTAGCAATGGTTGCCAATTGTAACAAAACTAAATAATGTTACCCAGTTAAAGCAAATAACAGCAAGCTTATAAAAATGATGGCAATGGCATAGTGATCTATCTATGAAGCCACTGTAAATTTAAACTGCACTGAAACGCTGTTTCGGTCATTATTATGCTTTAACCCATTTATAAAGTCTTGCTTTCACCGTTATGACCGGGTCACTGTTAATGGGTGTTTCAGAACGTTAGGTGCATTCCATGACGCCCCAGTTAACATCGCTGCTAGTGGGCACTGGCCTTAAGTGTACCACAGCAGGTCTTAGATCAGTGTCAATGCAATATTCCCAAACACGTATACGAAGGTGGGGCTCAGATAAGCACCATAATCCAAACAGAAGTTGATCTTGACCACTTGAGGAGTAAACGACATTAAAACAGGCAGAACATTGCATCCCTAAACAGCCCAGCTGTTGTGAGATCACAGTCCCAATCTGGCACAGGCACACTCATGTCACTGTGGAATGCTCTTACCATCACTTATGTCTTTAATGAAAAACAAACCATCAAATAGATCACAGGTTGCCTCTGCCCAAGTATCTTTGCTCAAGACTTGAATACCTTGGTGAAACAGAGTCCTGGTTCACACTCTTACTGTTGTTAAGTATGATCTGGATACAGCATGTAGAGTTGGAGGAGTGGGGGGGGGGAGGGGTTAAACTGCTTTTTCAAAACTCGAGGTAAAGGCTTTAATGACTGCTAAATAATTGGAAAGTGCTCTTGTCTGTGATCAAAGCTCCAAAGTACTTCAAAAGTGCCTTGTAATCTACCACAGAAGGCTTAATGATACAGCCAAGATGCTGATATAAAAATACACAGTTTGCACTGTTTGCACAACCATTTGCATAGGCTATACACTTTGGATCAGACCTCCCTGCGAAAATCTAAAAAGAAAAAAAAAAAAAAATTAAAAAGGTTTCACAGCAAGACCTCACCAACTATATCGCACGATGTGGTGTTTTTAGTGTTTGTAAGGTTTTTGCATTGCCTTTTGATTGCTTGTTTTTGACCAAAACTCCTAACTGCTGCTTTAAAGAGGTGGTGTACACTCTGACCTGTAACCTAAATAATAATGCGGCTACAGCTACAACCAGAGCTACTGTTCAATGCCTTATTGAATAAATGCATTTACCCTATTCATCCTAATCACTGCTATTGGCTCATGGAGAATAGGATCTATCCTAATCATATGTGGCTGTAGAGCAGCTTTTACATTACTATACATCAGCCTCCCTGTTCCAGAAACAGCAATCAGCATCTACACGGACATTGAAGAGGTCATGGTATTTGAACCTGAGGCTTTTTAGAAAACATACAGAATTGTCCTTTTGAACAAGAAATGCACTAGAACAAAGTTAATGTTGCTCTGGTCAATTCACTCTCGTATACCCCTCCAATGCAGATTCTTTTGTGTTTCTGCCAGCTGTTTTGTTTCCCAACATATGTTATCATCATCAAGTCCAATGTAGCAGTTTCCCATCAAAAAAGACACATAGTATGTGAATATGATTTAACAATGATGGTAGCACTATCAGCTTTTGACTAAACAGACCGTGCTAGCGTACAATGATGATTCTTGGCCTTTACGTGTTCTACTTAATTTCTGATGCACCAATACTAACATTCCATACAGTTTTAGTATGACTAGATTTGATTTTTAAAAACATTTAATTACAGTTATACTTTATACTTTATACTTTTAAAGATATTAAAGACTGACTTACATCCGGCCATTATGGCATCATAATAGGGTCATTAAACTGGCTTCGCACCTGTGCTTCACTGACACCTGCGCCAAATCCAAGGAACCTCTTCTTTCTGTCCCTCTCAATTTAACTGTAACTAGGAACATTAAGACACCTTCCATTCTCTCCTTTTTTTCTCTCCATCTCTCCATCTTTCTCTCTATCTCTCTCAGTCTACTTTCTCTCACACTCAATCTCTCTTCTTCACTCCATTTTGATCTCCTTTTTCAATATTTGTATTTCTTTATCTCTTTATCCAGAGCCACTCTTGTTCACTCTCCTTTCCTTCTTCCACTCTTCTTTCCTTTATTCTTTCCTTCTTCCATTTTTCTTTCCTTCTTCCACTCTTCTTTCCTTCTTCCACTTTTCTTTCCTTTCTTCACTCTTCTTTCCTTTCTTCTTTCCTTCTTCCACTCTTCTTTCCTTTCTTCTTTCCTTCTTTCACTCTTCTCTTTTCTTCTTTCCTTCTTTCACTCTTCTTTCCTTTCTTCTTTCATTATTTCACTCTTCTTTCTTTTCTTCTTTCCTTCTTCCACTCTTCTTTCCTTTCTTCACTCTTCTTTCTTTTCTTCTTTCCTTCTTTCACTCTTCTTTCCTTTCATCTTTCCTTCTTCCACTCTTCTCTCCTTTCTTCACTCTTCTTTCCTTTCTTATTTCCTTCTTTCACTCTTCTTTCTTTTCTTCTTCCTTTCTTAACTTTTGCATTTCATGCACTGGTATTTCCTTCAGGAAATGCATTTTCTAGTTTTCTTTAACTCTTCTGTAATATACTATGCCACGTGGTTATCTGCATCGATTTCGACATGACAGGAATACAGTGAATGTAGACTTACCATTGATATCTGCTTTTTCAAACCGCACCCAAACAATCTTCTCTTTTTCATCAGTTGTTGGGGAACCTGTATATGCCTTCAAGAAATAAAAAAGGACAAAGATGAGAAAAACTCTGAAAAGCAAGCAAGTTTTATTTCTGACATTGGGGCCAAGTACAATCACATGTTGCAAAGAAAAAAATGACCAAATTAATTATATATATATATATATATATATATACAGCGGGTGAAATAAGTATTGAACACGTCACCATTTTTCTCAGTAAATATATTTCCAAAGGTGGTATTGACATGAAATTTTCACCAGATGTTTGTAACAACCCAGGTAATCCAAACATACAAAGAAACCAAAACAAATTAGTTCAGAAATTAAGTTATGTCTAATAATATGAAATGACACAGGAAAAAAGTATTGAACACGCTTACTGATATTTATTGAATACTTTGTACAAAAGCCTTTGACAGCTTCAAGACGCTTCCTGTATGGAGAAACTACTTGTATGCATTGCTCAGATGTGAGTTTGACCCATTCTTCAACACAAAAAGGCTTCAATTCTTGAAAGTTCCCTGGGCCTCTTCTATGAACTCTGATCTTCAGTTCTTTCCATAGATTTTCGATTGGATTCAAGTCAGGTGATTGGTTTGGCCATTCTAGCAGCTTTATTTTCTTTCTCTGAAACCAATTGAGAGTTTCCTTGGCTGTTCATTGTCTTGCTGAAATGTCCACCCTCGTTACCTCTTCATCATCCTGGTAGATGGCAGCAGATTTTAATTAAGAATGTCTTGATACATTTTTTCCATTCATCCTTGCTTCAATTGTGTGACATTTGCCAGTACCATATGCTGAAAAGCAGTCCCACACTATGATGTTCCCACCTTCAAACTTCACTGTTGGGATGATGTGCAGTGCCATGTCTCCTACAAACATGGTGTGCATTATGTCATCCAAAGAGTTCCATTTTGCTCTCATCTGACCAGACCATATTCTCCCAGTATTTCACAGGCTTGTCCAAATTTCGTGCTGCGAACTTTAAACGAGCTTCAACATGCTTTTTCTTTAGCAATGGAGTCTTATGTGGAGAGCGTGCATACAGGCCATGGGGGTTGAGTGCATTACTTATTGTTTTCTTTTAAACAACTGTACCTGCAAATTCCAGGTCTTACTGAAGCTCTCCACGAGTGGTCCTTGGCTCTTTGACAAGTCTTCTGATAATTCTTTTCACTCCTCTGTCAGAAATCTTGCGAGGAGCACCTGGTCGTGGCCAGTTTATGGTGAAATGATGATCTTTCCACTTCCAGATTATGGCCCGAAACAGTGCTCACTGGAATATTCAGAAGTTTAGAAATGCATCTGTAACCAATGCCATGAGTATGTCTTGCAACAATAAGGTTGCAAAGGTCTTGAGAGAGCTCTTTGCTTTTACCAATCATGAGTTGCTTCTTGTGTGACACCTTGGTAATGAGACACCTTTTTATAGGCCATCAGTTGGGATATTAATTTGCACTGACTAGGGGCCAGATTGCCTTCTAATTACTGAAAGATTCCAGCAGTTTTTTTGGCTTTCCATGCCTTTTTGCACCTCCCTTTCTTCATGTGTTCAATACTTTTTTCCTGTGTTATTTCACATTAATACACATTACTTAATTTCTGAATGTATTTGTTTTTTTTCTTTGTATGTATGAATTACTTGGGTTGTTACCAACATGTGGTGACAATTTCATGACAATAGCACCTTTGGAAATATATTAACTGAGAAAAATGGCGACGTGTTCAATACTTATTTCACCCGCTGTATATATATATATATATATAATCCATGGCGGTTGTGTATGCTGCAGATTAAGAGAATGGATAGAGCTTTCCATCTTCAACTTTCCACCTCATGGAACAACTGACTAGTCCTCACAAGAAACATATGGCTATACCACACACACACACGCACACGCACACGCACAGGCACACGCAAAAATATATCTACTTATCTATAATTTCGGGGTGCACAATATACTGTACATATATTTAGTACAGCGGTTAATATTCCATTTCAAGCCTCAGCCTGCCACTTTCACTGTTAAACTCCCCATGATCGACATGACACTCACCTGAGGGACGACATCCTGGAGGAATGTGACCACACTCTCCATGTATGACTGCTCACTGAAATTGCACATTGACACTCAGTAACTTACCACTCTCATGCGACATGAATGCATCTTTTACTCAGACACAAGGTTTGAGGTAACACTAGTGCTGTACAAGCAAACAAAATGAAGACTAAAACTTGATCAAACTCCAGTGCTTCAGCTGATGGGAGTTTATTATTTATTTTAATTATATCATTTTGTATTATTATTTCTTTCTTTGATTTCCATATCCCTCTGTCATGTCATGCCAAGGGACAACGGATGAAAACTAGCTCACCAAGCTAATTCCGGTGCATTTACATTTTCTGGGAAATGTTTATCAATGTACACTGTCCCTTAGTTTGCAAATAAACGCATAAATGAAATGGACACTGTTCCACATAGATATAGTGAGTAGGTTAGATTTGGATTGCTTTTTTTAATTTATAAGCTGTGAATAAGTGAGTCTGAGCAAAAAGCTCTGGCCGTTTTTCACCTTCAAACCACATCCTAACAGATAACTATATTATGAATATATACATGTAGATTCATGTATGTTCTTTGGTTACATCAAACAGCCTTAGGAGCACTCTCCATACAGTGCTGTTCAACAAGCAGTAGGTACTGCTTACTGACTGAAGCACGACTTGTGAACAAAAGCTTTATTACACTAGGTCTCTTTTGCTCGTAGCTTGATTATTCTCTCCCTTGTACATCGTTTAGATCAATGTAAAAGCTCTTTATCAGCTCAGCCAGGAAAATGATCCAGTGTGTCAATTGAAAACCATGGTATTTAAAGAATAATAAGACTACCTTAGTATGAGGTGGATGACATGTAATTACCAGCATATTTCTGTCAGTAATTGTAATTGTGGTTTTTTATTGGTTTTCTGTCTATCCTTCTGATACCAGCGAACTGAAAAATATTAGGGAGCTGGCCAGTTAACTAATGACTACTGACCAATGTGAACCTACAAATTCTACATGGAATGTTTTCTTCTTCTCAGTGAGCCTGCTGTTATAACAATTTATAAAATATCATGCATGTTATTACATGAAAACACAGTTATATCTGGTTATATGTATATATTCTCTGATCATGTTCTTCAGAAATGACTTACGTAGCAGCCTGGGCACGAACCACAACCCCTCCAGCACAGCGGCTTGGTCTGCGAGGGGAGTCACTTGCCATCCTGTTGACAAGTTTTTGACCTGTACCAGGAGGAAATTGACATGATGATTCTGAACTATACTGAGTAGCATCTCACAATGTCAGAATTCATATAGCTCCCTTTCTAAATCAATGTCTCAAGACTATACCTACAATATTTGGGAAATTACATTATAGTGTTGTTGTTTGCCCATCATATAATCTCGAAGGCTGACTATAAGTTAACTTATTTAAGACCTTAAACGAGTTTGATGAGGTCTCCTTCGTGTAAGGTTGAATATTATGTATGATAGGTAGTTTACACCAAAAGCCTGTGTGTCATGCAATGAGCCAAAAAAGATATGTTTAGGTTTGATATGTTTGTGGGAAGTGAGTAGTCTTACAGCTTACTATCACTGCAAGACAGTGACGTTAAACACTTCCTGGGATAACGTTATTAAGCTAGCTAGCTTACTGGCTGACTTACTAGCTGGGAAGCTAACTGTATGTTACATTAGCAGGGTTTTTAAACTGACAGCAAGGTAAGGTTATTGCTGTAACATCTGACGTGGCATTAAAGAGGACACAACCAGCAAATTACAAGTTGTACCACAACATAACACTTAAGAAAGCAAGCCAGCAGGCTGGCTAATGAGCTATCAAGCTATTACAAATAACTCAGAATACTTTGCAAGCAAACTAGCTAGCTAGCTACCGCTAGCAACAGTTCTCCTTTGTAAGGCATGACATTGTACACTCGTATCAATATTTAAGCTATGGCAATGTCTGTGAACATGTCTTACTATGCAGCAAGCTAACCAAAAGAACGTTCCAAAAACAAACCTTAATATGAAGCAAATATGTGTTTTCAGTCTTGTGTGTTCAACCCAGAGGTCTTTATCGAACGCCTCAAAACAGTACAGCAGAAAAACAGCGGAACTAACTAGGGTAGCTACCAATCAGAGAACCAGAAGAGCCTCATGTGACAAATCAGGTCAAGAAGTGGGCGGGAACGTGCCTGTTTTTAACCCAATCAAATTAAACTTCAATTCGTTCATACTGAATGCTTTGATGAACACCCATGGTGTCAACCCAAGAATATTAACCTTTTTGTTTGATAAAAACACGATTAAGCCATATTAAAGCCAACAAAAGAATATCATTAGTTTCGAAAGCAATAGCTGTCTTTCTTCACGACCTGAATCACAGCCATCACACTTTTTTTGTGTTTGTTTACATCGACATCTTGGATGACGTCAGCAAGCATGTTGCAGCATTCAGTCATTTCGCAACACTGCAATAAAAGGAAGAAAGGCTGATAAGACTGGTGGTCCACGCACAAAAGTCAAAACAGGTTGTTTTGATGATATGTATCCTATGTTTCTTAAGAAAAATGTACAGAGATAACCACTGTATATCGAATGTCTGAAATGATGACCAGAACAGTGGTTTACTTTAGGCTACTCTTACATCTTAGGCTACTCTTGTCTCAGTTTTGTCATTATATTTAATATAAATTGAACTGTTGTTTTGGCCCCCAAATCTATACGACAATAGGTATGGTATAATATTACTACCACCATGCCAACACCACAATCACCATCATCATCATCATCATGAAGTAGCCTACTTGTGGTAGGAGTGGTAGGCCTTGTAGAGTTCATTGTACCCGAAAGAAGGAATTGTTCCCCGTCTCTGCTCTGTTCCTGTTCTGTAGAACACACTTCTAAAATTAACTGGGATTTCATCCAACTTTTCATTGCGACTTTTCACTACACAATCACGTGGACAGGCTTGAAATTTGCATAAAACGTATAAGATCGAAAAAGAGGGGATAGATAATTACTCCAGTAGCAGGCCATAGGCAGGCATGTTTCTGGCTAATTTGGGGGAACACAACTAGGGTTCTGTCGTTTACTGTAACCTGAGCGAACATCAAGATTTTGCCACGCCCTTTTAGAGTGCGTCCAGCGCATCTATTTCAGCTTTTGAAGGTCGTAGACACTTGATCTCAAAATGACTGGTGTATGCATGCTTATATATACACTAAGGCCCAATCCCATTTCTAATCTCCACCCCTACCCTTACCCCTACCCCTTTGCCCTCGCTTTTTCAAACGGAGCCATAACGTAGGGGTAGTCGAAGGGGTTTAAACTCTAGCCCTACGAATTGGGATAGCCCTTCAACACTTACGTACGTCATCAGTGCGCTGCGTCAGCTGTTACGTTACCGGAGAGCGACAGCTGTCACTCACCAGACATAAACAAACATGGCGCCTGCAGCTGTTATTAACACAATGCAACATTTCATCAAACAAGTTTTAAAACCATGAATTACAAAGAAAATACTTTCATTTGTGTGATGCTTTTCCTGCTGTTTCCGACATTTTTAAAGGGACTCGCGCGATGTTTCTTCTTTAATGATCACGGGTTCGCAATGCATTGGGGGAAATCGGTCTCACCCCTTCGTTTGAAGTGTGCCCTCGGAAAATCTCCGTTTGGAGGGGTGGAAAGCCCTTCCCCTCGCCCCTACCCCTCTGTCCTAACGTGAATTGGGATAGCACTACCCCTCCACGTGAACGCGCAAAACGGAGGGGAAGGGGAAAGACGAAGGGGTAGGGGGTGAAATGGGATTCAGCCTAAAAGGTTTCGATGCTCTAAAACTTTTACTTTTCGAGATATTCAAGAAAAAACTATTTTTTTTTATTTGCGTGGGGTGCAAAAAGTACTCCACTAGCAGGCTCAAGTTTAGTATGAAGTATGAGAGCCATGACTTTTCTCAACGGTTTCTGGCTAATTTGACCATGAGGAACAAAACTGTCGTTTACTGTTACCCGAGCGAACATCAAGATTTTGCCACGCCCTTTAAGCGCGGTTACAGTAAATGGACGCGCGCTAAAAGGCCGTGGCAAAATCTTGATGTTTGCTCGGGTTACAGTAAATTACACCACCCTAGTTTGGTTCCTCATGGTCAAATTAGCCAAAAACCTTTGAGAAAAGTCAAGAACCTGAATCACTGTGCCACTATCCTATCATGGTCAAGTGTTGGATGGCACAAAATGTCCTACAATTAAAAGACAATAAGTGTGAAGTTATATTATTCGGCCCCCCTGACTCCATCAAACTGACCACCAATAGCCTAGACAATCTGTCTACTCTGGTGAAGTCCCAAGTCAAAAACCTTGGTTTAATATTCAAAGATCTTGAGAAGGTCATTCACGCCATCATATCCTCCCAGCTAGACTACTGCAATTCCTTTTATACAGGAATTAGCCATTCGTCCCTGTCCCGACTACAACTAGTCCAAAACGCTGCTGCAAGGCTCCTGACTGGTACCCGGAAAAGAGACCATATTACCCCTATCCTGGCCTCTCTCCACTGGCTTCCAGTGTGGTTCAGGATTGATTTTAAGGTGCTCCTGTTCATTTTTAAAGCCCTTAGTGGGCAGGCTCCATTTTATATCATAGACTTCTTAACCTCCTATTCTTCCACCAGGCCCCTCAGGTAGTCCAATTTAGGGCTCTTGGCATTCCCCCAATGTAAACTTAAATCCAGGGTTGACAACTTTTGCTGATGCATCCCCTAGACTGTGGAACAGCATCCCCCCCGTCTTTAAGATCAGCCCCCTCTTGACTCCTTCAAGTCCAGGCTCAAAACCTACTTTTATTCCTAAGCATTTGGATTATCCTGATTTTAGTTGATCATTTGAATATTTACTTTCTGTTAGAGGTGTTTCTGTTCTTTTGATGTGTATGTGTACACTGTAAAAAATAACTGACCCTATTTACTCAAAAAAATTGTGGTAACAATTTCCACCTACCTTTTTCATGTCATTTTTACACCGATTCCCCAAATATCCTTTACTACAATATATCACGTTAAGCTTACAAAGATTTTTTTAGGTACATTTTGACCTTCAATTACACAGATTTTCCAAATGTCCTTTACTATAATATATTACGTAAAGCTTACAAAGTTTTTTTAGGTAAATGTTTACCTATAATTACAGATTTTTTTTTAAATGCCCTTACTATAATATATTATTGAATGGGGAGGAGGATCCAGTGCCCACCAGGTGCATCCCCTGGGTTCTTTGTTGAGTGTGTTGCTTCTGTTTTTCTATTAGATTTTTTACTTAATAATTTGTATTTATTTTTTGTGATCTTATTGCTTTGTTTCTGTTTTTTATTTGTTTTGATGTTTTATTGTGATTTAATTGTAAAGCACTTTGGTCAGCGTGAGTTGTTTTTAAATGTGCTATATAAATAAATATGACTTGACTTGACATCAAGTCTTAAATTGAAACTACTCGGCAAAGTAAGGATGATCGGTCAAGCAGTTGTCATGCATGGTAAAACAGTTGTAAGCGTCCAAAGGCACAAGGGCCAGGTAACTAAAAACCGTGAGACAATGAAGAGGCTAATCAGTGTGGTGGAGAGCAAGAAGTGGCATTTCGTGGGCATGATGAATCTTATCTTAGTCAGCAGTCATTTCATTATTCTTGTAAATGCCAGAAAGCCATAGTTGCGCTTTGTTGAATAAAAGGAGAATGCCACTTTTGTACAAGTAAGTTGGACTGGAGCTTATATATGAATATATGTTTAATACCAATCATCCGATGTTTGTGAAAGAGATTGTTACTTCCGTGTTATGAGGAGAGAGCCTGGGCCCTGAGGTCCAGTTTGTGTTGTACATATAGGCCTACTTAGAGTGTCTGAAGGCCGCCCATTTGTCTAATCCTTTATAATTTTGATAGCCTCAATTCTACACAGAATGCATTCCAAGACATTTGTAATCTGGATTATAACGTTCTTAATTTGATCTTTGAAACACATTTTCTTTGTTTTTAAGTACGTAATGACTTGATTTGGACAGTGAAACTGACAATACTATATTAAATACCTAATTATTGTGGTGGGAAGTTATTACACACCGTCATGTTATGTTAAGTTTGTCCCCGTCACTGGGTATGAGAGACCTATTTGAAGATTATATGGTGTGTGGCTTTCCCTCTCAATACTCATACTTTGTTATTATTGTTTCATTGACGATTTCAAAGGTATCAAATTAATTGATATTTTACTACGTATTTCCGCTTCAATTGTCCTGACTAACTCAAAATATGAACCGCAATCTCCACATTTCCTTCCTTGTTTTGGATAGTGTGCGCACATATTTGCATTTTCTTGAACTGAATTTTCATTGGGATGTGATTACAATTTGTGAATGAGTTCGATGGAAATCCAGCTAATGACATCTGTGAATTATCTCCCATTCAACTGACTTGCTGTTGATGTGATGGATTCTAGTTGTCGATTTTCCTGATTCAGATTAGATCAGATCAGAATAGCTCTTGATTTCCTTCAGTCTGGTTTATTGTAGATTTCAGAATGAGATCACAATCAGAATCATGTTTATTGGCAAAGTAAGTTTACACAAACTAGGAATTTGATTCCGTCTTAAATGGCAGCACAACGGTCTAGGAAATATATACAGGGAGGAATGGCTATATACAGGTGAAATCGTTTATGTGAACTGTAAACACAACAAAGAGTGCAAAAAAGTGCAGAGATAATTATTAAATATAGGAAAGAGAAATGACGATGATTAGATTTGATGGATTCTAATTGGCTGGCAGCATCCTTAACTCTGATTGACTGCCACTGTCCTTGCAGCTTTCTCCCACATAAGTCGTGTCTACAAAATTAGGAATAGAAACAGTGCCTTCTTTGCAAAGCATGGCGTCATGGCAGCATGGCAAATACATTTCATGGTAAATCAGTAACCAGACCTCACCTCACCTCATTGGTGTTGTTTGAGATAATGCTTCCTTCCTCTTTTTGGGAGGTTTTACATATGGTTACTGTTCTTCCCTTTTTGTGCATACCGCAACAGTCACATCGGCAGTATTCCGTTATGCTTTGACCCACTGCAGTCATGGATACAAGGTAAGTTTTAGTGTTAACTGATATAGAAAAAAATACGTTTTATGATTTTAAGTGATGTTCAATCATCTTTACTGTTAAAAGATGCTTAACTATTAAAGTATAAGAAGACTTGCAACAACAGTTTGTAGATTGTTGATTGAACGAGGACCATTGGCACTGGTCTACATACATAATGTTTTAGATTGACACAAGATCATGTCTATGTTATTTCTCCAATGAAATGGAATTAGGACTTCAGTCATAGAAAATGTCAGGATGGAAAGGTGACTCAAATGAGGAACCAAATCGTATGGTAGGTAAGACTTTATTGATGGTAATAGTTTGTAAAGATTTTATGTATAAAGCATTAACTCTTAATGTAACTGACTGAATTTTATCAGTGACTGCCTGTTTAATTTCACTTTTAGAGCAGCTCTGTTCAACATCTGCCTCTCAATTTCCTTTCTATTTATAGGCTGGTTTGCGTAGGCTAATGGGGAAAGCAAATGAGTCGTCACTGTCTACCCCAGGAAACACCATTTATCATCACTCCACATGCTTGACTGCGTCCTCTGGGGCTTGTTTGTCTAGCACTGCCAGTAAAGGCTGCTCATGTGCCAGCCACAGAGACTGCTCACGCTCTAGTGGTCCTGTTCCTGCTGCAGATAGCCCTTCAGACGGAGCCTCTCATGCATCCCTAGAGCAGAATCCTCCATCCGTTCTTACCAGTGCCTTTCGCTGGAGCCTTGAGTATGACCTGTGTGTTTGCCACAGCACCAAAGACGACCAAGAGGCTGTTCTTATGGTCTCCTACCTTGAAGCAACAGTCAGAAGTTTGCGCTGTTTTCTGCCACCTCGGGACTGTCCTCTTGGTAGCACTGTACCCACAGAACTTTACAGGGCTGTGCAGAGCAGCCACTGCTGGGTACTGTTGATCACGTCACATTTCCTGCAGGACGACTGGTGCCTGTACCAGATGCACCAAGCCTTGTCAGAAGCGCCTATGTCAAACAGGATTATACCCACCGTCCTACACTTGCCTTATTCAAAGTGTCCAAAAGAGCTGCGCTTCTTTTACATGATTGACCTGAGTCAAAAGGCTAGTCAAGACCATGGATATGATCTAGTGTACAAGGCAGTGCTTCAATGTGAGTACAAGAGTTCAGAAAGTTTTTACATCATTGTTTTACAGAAAGGAAATGATTATGACATGTATGACGTGTGGTTATGACATCTACTGTATTTGCAATTGTTTGCTGTTGAATAACATATTGCATTTGTGGTTCAAATGCACACTACTGAGATGTAAAATGCAGTAACCACAAACTGAAAGAGCATTCTAAATAGGCAACTTACAGATTCCCCTATCAACCAAAAGCTCAAATATAAAATACAGGAGCGAAGGAAGCAATGCTACTGTGGAAAAAAAGATAATTATTTCATCTAAGAAAGGTAGAAATTATGAAAGTATATAGCATTAATATTGATAAATCAGATTGGTGTTTAGAGCATGTGCAATATGACAAACGGAAACAATATCTTTAGACACGTTGAAGGGAAAACCATAATACCATGAAAGTATTGAATGGACATTGAGCAGCAGAGAGCAGAAAAGAGCAAACATTTATTTTTCTGTAGATTATCCCTGGACTTGTTAGAAGGTAAATTCAGTATACAGAGAATGCCTCATGCCTCTTCCTGAGGAAGACTTCAATGCTATTTTAACATTGCAGTCTCATAGCCAATGCTACATGCTCAGTAATGTTAGGATGTGCGAGCATTCCTCTTGTAAAATGTACATTGATCCGTTTCCAGCTTTTAACTAATAGTACATCCGTCAGCAAGTCAGCAAGTGGTCAATACACTAAAGATCCTCCATGTTATGCAGCACATTTCTTCAAAAAACAAAGCGCATATGTGGACGGATTGTTCCTTTCTTAGTCTCAGCCAGACTTGATTTGTATTCACTCTTTTTGGACACGAGTCCACACTAAGGGACAATTTATTGAAAGTTTGATGGAGCATATTTTTGCTTTTTATTTCAGATCTTGAGGATGGTTTGGAAAAGAACAAAAACCAGAGCATAGTCTCCACAGCAGCCCTTTCTGTCACAGAAAATGAAGATTTCAGTTCCTTAAAAGCAACGGATGCAAATCACATTTCAACCACAGCAAAACAGAAGTCCATAGCCAAGTCAGCTGATGCGTGTAAAATCTTGTGATATATTTGTTCAATGGGTTTATGAAAAAGTTGCTCCACTAAATACAAGTTGACTGCAGAATTGAATGCCATCTAATGCAGACCCAAAGAGCTTGTATTTTGCTTTATGATATGATGCATACACTTTCTCTCAGATGCATTTTGTAGCAATTTTATTAAATTATGCTAAAAGGTTTCATAATGGCCCATTATGCGTCAATTTCTTGACAATTTATAGTTTTATTAGTTTACTTATGTTTTCATATTGAAAGAGTCAAAAACAAACAGTGCAACTTTCCTTTATTCTATTCTGAAATCTCACTAAATAGTATATACCTTTATCCAGTGGCGGCTCCTGAAAAAAATATCAGGGGGTGCAATGGACACTTCCGCAAACTCCGCTATATAATCAAGCATTCACGTTTCCCAGGTTCTCAGCATTGGTATGAATGGCGTGGCAACATGTTTTCAACCGTGTCAATTTCAGCTCTACCCAAAGAAATCACAAGCATTTTTTGGAAAAACGGCAAGATCTCAGATCGAAGCAGGCAAAAGGGTCTGCAATATGCTTATATAGGCTACAACCACGACATTACATGCCGTGTTTGTAGACAGACAAATGCTAAGGCTAACAGGTTCATTCCAGCTATGTTTATGTGTTCTATTATCTACACAGTCGCCGCTACGCAAACATGTAAGGTGGTAAAACTGAATCGTATTTTAAGCAAGGGTTTTCTCACGTTTTCGATGCAGTGGGCAGATTTTAGCGACATAGCTTCTTGGAACAAACGTAGGTGCTTCTGTTTACGTTGCTGACATTCAGCTGATGGGGGGGTCGTCCACATTGTTTGATCCACAGCAGGCATTTCTCTCTCTGGGTCTTGGGTTTCGGGAAGGGATAAAATGTTACCCCTCCCTCCAGCCTTTTTGGATATCGGCTGTCAGAATTACACACTCCATAAGCGCATCGTTTCATTTTCTCTTCTCGAGCAGACGTCTCTCTCATTGACTTCCATTCATCAAAATGGCTCGCTTGACTGAGGTCCCGAGCTTAGTAACCGTTGCTATGCTATGATTGATCAGTTACAGTTTTGGGGAGTGGTCGCGGAAGGGTCAATTGTATCAATTTGGTGTTAGATGATTAACTCATACAGCGATACCTTTTTGTCCACTAGATGGCAGCACACAACAGAAAGATGCTACCAAGCTACATAGAGTAGAACATAACAGGTGGAAAGCAATGGAAGGACGTTGCATCCCGGAACCTTCATAATATTATGCAAAAATAATGTGGCTCCACAACAAATTATTCCACTTATTCATTATTCAAATAACTCAATCGTGTATGTAAAATAGCTTAACAGGACACATGATATGTCCAGTAACAATATAAAGAAGGGGGAACATATAAGTCATAACCAACAATATTTATTGATTGTATTAGCTTACAAAAGGTAGACAGCGAAAACAGAGCTTTTAATTCAGAGTGGAATCCTCCATCATCAAGTCATCTAAATGGACAGACTTTTTCATGTTCATTCTTCCCACAAACAGTTTAAAACCAGTATATCTCATATGTTCCGAGACTGCCGCTTTTAATAATCGCCACAATGTGAATCGCCACGATGTGAATCGCCACTATGAGACGAAGCACACAATCTAATAAACGATCTAAAAGCCCAATATGATCGATCCACCAGAATCCTAACACATCATTCACTGCCCAACAATGTGCTAACGAATGTTCCCTTAGAGTTGCTTGGATTTTGGGTCATGTTGTATTTTAACTCACTCATGAATGTAATGTTAAACAAGAATTGGACTGCTGATGCTGGAACATGGAACACCTGAATAGACAGAAATAGTTACACAGATTTTCAATGTTGAAAGGCTGCACAAGGCAGAGAGGCCTTCTCAGGAAGGCCATGAGACATAGAGAATCTATAGGCCTTCTTTGAAGAAGGAAACAGGCGCCTCTGAAAAGGTAAAAGAATGAAGCGTTATTACTATCCAAGGGATCATATAGGCTAATTTATCACCAGTTGATATCACTCAGTTGCTAGCCTGCTGGTACTAGTCTAAACTAGCATTGTCCCATTATGTGGGCTTGTTAGCTTTATCCTTCCAGCTGCTGCTTACACACTGGTCGAAAGATTGTGCTGTATTTTTACCTACTTATGACTGTATTGCTGAATAATGTGTATATTGCTGGTACTGGAACATGGACATCTCAACAGATAGAAGTAGCAGTTAGATGAGAAGGCTGCCACAAGGCAGAAGGGCCTTTTGTGATAAACCATGTGGCAGACACCTTTTCTGATAAATCACGTGGTAGAGATACCTTTTCTGATTAACCGTGTGGCAGAGATACCTTTTTCTGATAAATCACGTGGTAGAGATGCCTTTTCTGATAAACCACATGGCAGCCATGACAGGGTCACAGGCCTTCAGATAGGCGCTTCTGAGAGGCCATGATGAGACCATAGGCCTTCAGAAATGCACTTCTGAAAGTCCATGACTGGGTCACAGGTTCCTCTAAGACGCTTCTGGAAGGCCACAAGAGGCCACAAGATAGGCAGTGTCTAGTCTCCATACCTTAAAAGGCGAGACACCAGTTATCACAGGAAACTGTGCAATATGCACGCTGTTAAAAATAGATGTAACAAAGGTTCTCAATGTGGTTAATTCTGATTAGGTAAGCAAGAACAGGGGTACAGGGAAGAAGGGAGGTGGCTAGATAAAAAGGGCCTACTGTCAGTATTTATTATTTTAGCCTATGCTTTGTAAACTGTGGTGTTCAACTGTGGCACCTTCAATGTAGATCTGTAAGCTGAATTTGCATAATAACAAGCAGATTTGTCTTTTAAAAACCCTGAGCAGAGGGCAAGTTTAATTCTTAAAACTTGGTTTCCTCATTTTCTTTTCTAAGGTAAAATTGTGCTGTTGACTTACATACGCTTAAATGAAACCCATTTTATTGATGTCTTTTTGGTTGTCTTCCTTGGCACATTTGGCATTGAGGTAATCCAAAAATAATGGAAAGTAATCAAGTCACTTTATCCAAAGCGACGTACAATCGATATTTTAAGCTTGGCCTACCATTAATAACACAATTGAATAGTATGCCCTTTTTCTTTATTTTTGACACCATTGCACTTTTATTTTCTCTATTTCTGAACTGATGATATTTGCTATTGATTTAGTCTATTTTTGAACTGTTATTTGTTTTTGATAAAGACTTAGAACTTATCGTTATTTCAATACATTTGACAATTTTAAGCTTGGCCTCCTAGTTTTTTGGAGCAATGAGGGACAGGTGGGGCTTGAAAAGGACCCCTTGTTCAAAGTGGGGAATGACAGAGAAAGTTTGAGAACCACTGCCTTACCCTTACCAGGGATCATACTCCTTGGGGCAGGTGTCGGTAAGTAACTTGGGCCGTGGGCCAGTTTTATTTTCCTCGCCACAAGGTGGCGGGCCAGAGTTTTGGTTACTACCTATTTAGACCCTGCGATAGGTGCCCCTTACGTGATCTTGCAACAATTAGGCCTGATGGAGATCATTTCATTCACTGTTAATGACTTATATTAATATATATTAATATATACCTTGTATAAATCATGTACTTATGTAAGCAGGAACATGGCTTTTCTGTGTTTCTGTGTGTGTGTAATTTATATATTAGGTGCCACTTCTGCATTTGTACAAGAGCATGTTAAGACCAGAGGTGATAAGCTTCTTCCGACCTTGTGCAAAACTGCCATCCTTGCAATATAGGGAGCCTCGGACGTCAGAGATCCACCAGATGGTTATCCTTGCTGAAAACTAAACTTCTGTCTAGATAAACCTTTTGTGATGTATTTATCAGGACTTTCAGCCTTGAGCTGGGAATGAGCTCGATTGCAATTGTTGTTTGTTAGGTGGTGGGCCGAAGCCCCGTGTCTGTTCAACTTTGTTATTTAAATTGGGTCAACGTGGATTTCTAAAGTTTGGATGATTATGTTATTTCTAACGATAAACCAGTTGTGGCCAGGAACATTATAGGCACAATGTCAAAACCATAGTGTAAAAGTTTGTTAAACTCACCGGCAAACACAGTTAGCTACTAAATCAGTCCAACTAATCACCAGTGGTGGAGGAAGTACTGAAGTTTAGTCCTGAAGTAAAACACTGATCTCCAAAAGAAACTGGATAACGCATCGCATGGTTTCTGACAGTTCCAAAGTGAGGCCACACGCAAATCGTGGCGGCCATTTTGTTAGGACCACTTTCCTGCTTGAGACCAATTATTATGACGGGCGATGAATATTATATATAAGATATTTAATGAATTTGCATATTAAGCCTTATAGTAATTTCAAGTTTTCATAAACCTTGTTATAGAGCTTGTGTTTGCTTGAATAAAAATATTGAAACTTATTCCTCTATCGTATTTTATTAGTGTTGATGATTAGAACCTGGCCAATTGGTAGCTTTCCATAACTTTCAATAACTGCATTTATAAACACAAGTTTAATGGATATTTGCATGCCAGGAATTTATTTGTTATTTGTTTATTTGTGTAGAGTGGAACAAATAAAACTTGTGTTTATACATACAGTGAAATGCAGCACGTTGATACAATCGTGAATAATGAATCTATGTCTAATTCATATACGTATGCAGTTTCGGAATCCTGAGGTAACTAGGGTGAATTTTCACCAAACATATTTGGGTGCTTGTGACCGGGATTCTAACAACCTCGTCGACTCTCCACACTGGGCTAATCATCAGGACCTAAACCGTATGGAGGAGTACGAGACTCTGTTTTTCTAAAGACCTCCAACTTGAATCGGAAGGAGACCAGGGCCTGCCAGCGAGGAGAGCCGAGAGTGAATTGAATTGGACTATGGGGGTGGACTCCGAGCTGTTTGTGAGTATATTGTTTGTTTGTTGTGCATGCACGCTAGTATAGTTTTTCTTGGGGTTGAGACAAACTTTTTTCCTCTTTACAGCAGGGTGAAAAGAGGACAAACCTTTCCTGGTTGTCCTGTGTGTTGAATGAATTGCTAGAGTTAGTGAGACTCCTGTATGTAGTTTTCATGTTTTGGAGAGCTCAAAGTAAAAAGTATATAAGAACTGTTCACCTTCCTAAAGCCTGTAAAGGAGAGCTAGCTAAAGCCTCTGAAGGAAGGGTACCGATCGTTTTGGAACGCGAAAGGTTATATGAAAAGAAGACCTGTTGCCATGGTTCCCCTTCCTTAAGCCTGTAAAGGAGAGCTAGCTTAAGCCTCTGAAGGAGGGGTATAGAAGGAAGGGTACCGAAAAGGATAGCAGACATCCGAAGTCTCCTGGAAGTTCTGGGAGTCTCCCGCATATTGATAGCAACTCCCTGATGCCCGCAAATTACTTAAAATCTCCCTGAATCTGGAGCGAGCGAGCAAGACCGCGCACACGAGACAGACGTGATCCAAACTAGTGATGTGTCGGTCGTGAACGATTCGTTCATTTTGGAGTTCACAAGGACTCGAGAGTAACGAGTCCTCTCAAAAAAAGATTCGTTCTTTTTCTCATGACCGCGCATCGGGACTGTTGCATAGGCTAAGCCAAACAGAAATGAGTCGTTGAATGCAGCTCACGTGGAAAATGATCCAAAGATCCGTATCCGAAGACCCAGTCAGAAAAAGAACTAATCATTTCTGTTTCCTCTACCAGTACTGAGCCTATGCAGGTCACGTGGAAAAGGATCCAAAGACCCATAACCGGCAGATGAACGAATCATAGATCCAAAGACCCGTATCCGGCAGAATAACGAATCATAGATCCAAAGACATGTATCCGGCAGAAGAACGAATCATAGATCCAAAGACCTGTATCCAGCAGAAGAACGAATCATTGATCCAAAGACCCATATCCGGCAGAAGAACGAATCATAGATCCAAAGACCCTTATCCGGCAGAAGAACGAATCATTGATCCAAAAAGACCTGTATCCGGCAGAAGAACGAATCATAGATCCAAAGACCCATATCCGGCAGAAGAACGAATCATAGATCCGAAGACCCGTATCCGGCAGATGAACGAAATATTGATCCAAAGACAGTTCATCTGCAGGATTCGTTATACTTTTTTACGTTATACTTTACTTATACTTTACTTACAGTTCAGTGCAGGGTAATTGTTTGCTAATTTAAATGCTGGTTTACATGCACTAACCTACATGAGAATATGATACGTGTTTGTAGTGGACGCATTTAGGCCAGTGAATTGGCAATAAAATGTTGAGCAACACCCCCCCCCCCCCCCCACTCCAAACCGCGTGAGCATCTGTGTAGCGTGCCCACGACATAGCGGGAGAGGGACCTGGAGACTGTGCGTGTGTGTGTGTGTGGCAGTGTCGGTGTGTTCCTCATGAAGCATCCTGATTGGCCTGTTTCGGTAGGTCAACAAATCAATCTTCAGTGTGGGCGGGCTTTTATCTCTTCTCCCGAACCAAATTAATCAGTTCAGTGTCAGGGTAAAAATGACCGGGGGCAAAAACAAGCCCGGGTCATGTAATTTTGGCTTTCGAACGACTCTTGATTGACAGTTTCTATACCAACGATAGCATTACGTCACCCGGCCCCTTTTTGGAAATTAAATACCTCAATAACGCGATTTACCCCAGAGCATCTGGCATTATACTACGCTACCTGAGACCAGCTTGCTTGTATTTTACCTGCAATAAACCAAGCAAAACAACCATGTGCTTGATGTTTGACTGTGTTAGGAAAGTTGTTGACCTGCTAGTTTGATAAATTATCAAAGTAAGCACATTTCATCAGCTAGCATCTTGTAGCGATTGGCAATTCCTCTTTTGTTTTGCTTAAATTTAGAAAAGACCTTAATGTGTTGTGATTATTAGACATCTCTTACGGCACCCACAATTACATGTTAACAAAACAGGGAATTGTTTGCACAACCTTTTACTATAGAAAGACTCTTGAGACTCTCCGACTGATAGCCAAAAAGTGGCCGGGCTACGTGGTGTCCGGGTAACGTAATGCTATCGTTGGTATAGCAACTGTCCCTCAAGAGTCGTTTGAAAGCCAAGATTACATCACTTTTTACCATGACAGCTGGTTAAATGGCTGTAAAAGACATGTTGAGGTGAGTTCAACAAGTTTTTGCTCTAATATATCTCAGTTCTTCCATTCAAATAAGCAAAGTAAAAGGCATAGGACGTAGGAAAAGTGCCTAGACCTACATAAAGGCTACATGTAGGCGAGTTTGTAAATGGTTATTTAATTTATTCTTTGTTCTGTTATACGTATACTGTATTTCGACATATACAAGTACAGTCATGTCATGTGGTGAAATGTCGTGTCCTTGGCCTTTTTTTGTGGGGGGGGGGGGGGTGGTCGGGGGGTCGATCTCTCCTTAGAGAGATACAATAAAAAAAGAGGTAGAGATACTCCTGTGTGTTATTTTTCTGTCGGGTTTAGATGTACTTTTTACAATGAGTAAAACACAGATAATTATAGTCATCAATTTCGCATTACTAAGATGCCTTGACCCGGAACCAGTAGGGGACTGATCACCCCAGGGAAATTCCCTGGCCTCAACCTCTTCACAAAACGAGTGAGACGGAGGACCTCTGGTCCGGCCCGGGTTGACTCAGCATTGCCATCTCAAGAACAAACTATGAGAGTCTGAAAATAGAAACATAACTTACCCTAGTGTGATGAATAAGACAAAGGTAATAGATTAAAACATTTATTAAACAATGGTGTGTCAAAGAAGTGGTGTACAAAAATAGTATTATGTATAGAATATACACTGTTTAGCCCTAAAAAAAAAAAAGATTTAAAGAGAAATTTAAGCCCGTCACACTAACTATAATAACCTAGACTGATCCATTGGACTAAAACAGGCTGGGTGGGGGCTGAGTGCTGGCTCACAACACTCTGCTGTTCTCCAGATAAGAAGACCTATAAACAACATACCCTGGCGTTGTTAAGATTTTAAGCAGAAACAAGGCCACAAAATTAGCAGCTGTGGTCCACTAAAGTTCTAAAATCTTCAAAAAAAGCACCTCAGTCAGAGACGAATAAATAAATTATATAGTTTCTGGGAATTACTAAATTCTGTAGATAACGGATTCCTAACCATGTGTTAGAAACACAAATGTTGCAGAGTTTACTTAATTCTCAGCCCGTGTCAGCTGGGGAAAGCAGGCATATTAACAGATAAAACAACTGTTGGTCAGTTCTGCAGTCTTGCACATCCATGACACGACAAGCCATTCGTACAAGCCGTAGACTGTAAAAAAGGTTATGTGTTAATGCATAAGTGTGGACTTAAAGTTGAGACCAGTGGCATACTATTCAACATGGCTAGGTCCAGTAGCCCAAGCAATGTCTGAATGTTTACAAGCAGTAGTGGCTGCAGCCTTGGCGGTGCAGGCCTCTGCTCCTATTGTACTTAACAGACACTTACACTAAAAGTTCCACATGCAGTATCTGTTTTTTTGCTATAACAAAAACATGCTTACATGTCCCCAGCCAGCCAATTATCTTGCATGACTGTTTTGCTCACTCAGCCTCATATCACTATTGTCACATCCAGCTCACAGACATGACAAATAACAGAAAGTCCCAAAGAGTTCAAAAGCCAAAACAGTGTGAATTTATTAACAAATACACAAAGGATGAGCATGGCTTCGAGCAGAGCAGAGCAGAGCAGAGTGTGGGGAGCGTGGGGAGCGTGGGGAGCGTGGGGAGCGTGGGGAGCGAGGTTTCCCCGTTCTCCCTCTCTCTGGATCTCTGTCTCAAGCCCCCCTTGGCACCTGTGGAAGGTGCTTTTGTAGTTACAGGGAACACCAGTCCCAGGTGTTCTCAATGACTAACGAGCCAACCACACCTGCTGGTCATCTGCAACACAAACACTGACACACAAGCAGCCAGCCCAGCACTCAAAAGAGGCAGGGTCGTCACACTATTGAGCACTGCGTGACATTTAACCCAGCTACACTTTTACTTATGGCAGAGGACAGATAAAAACTATGGCAGCCAGAGCTGACCTACAAGATGTGCCTTTTCCAAAAGCTGATTCAACTACTGTTTGTAGATGGTTCATGCAAATAAACCTTGAACGCATAGCCACTACTTCCACACTATTCCGCATCGGCAGCACAACTGATTTCCCTGATTGCGGACACACATGCAAAAAACTCGGTTTCATTGGGAAACCACAACGCAGACAAGGCCACTAACCAGGCCGCATTACAACAACCATCTGACACGTACACAATTGAAGAATTAGATATCACAATACTAAAAGATATGCTGCAATATTGAGCCATGGTGAAAACATGCCTAAATAAGTGGATATAAAGCATATATTTGTACTTCTTATTTATATTTTATGAGAAAGATGTTTAATCATTCATTATTTATTTTATTGAGTTAAATCCAAACTATTAAAAGCAAATTGAGAATCCAAGAGTGAAATTAGTGAAATCAAGCATGCACTCACTTCACTGTTTTAAACACAAACCATTTGCTGAAACAGACAAAGAGATTGAATATACATTTGCACACTATATGGCAAAAATGTGGATTAGCTAAATGCTGTCAGAACTCTCTGCTTCACAGGAACCTGTGAGGCTGAAACCAAGGTTGGGCCAGAAGATTGTGTCCTAATCAACAGCATCAAAAGAAAACACTGCCACTCGCCCAAGTGGGATAGACCATACAAAGTGCTACTGTCAACATCTACCACAGCCAAGATAGCAGAGAGCCACCTGAATACATCTAACACATTGTAAGTAAGCCAGCCTTGGAAAGGGACAGAGAATAGGAGCTGTCTTCCTCCACAGTTTTCCAAGGCCGGCCCACTGTGACAGAAATCCAACTACAATGGGGATTCTTTGCCTAAGCACATTTTTGTCTCAAACCTGGTGAAGACAATAACACTGTCCAGTGGGGTGGAAGAGCCTAGTGGATACTGGTAGGGCGAGGCGATCTCTGTGAAGTCATGGGGAAAAATGAAACAATGTGTGGAACTTTCGATAATAACTGTACTGCTCTTCATTTTGGGACTGTTAGCATATTGATCTCAACAGGCACCGGTCTTGGTCAGATGTCCGCGATGGGGCCTACCTAAAGATCATCCATGGTGGGAAACCAGACTGCCCAAACACACTTTCCACAAAGAGACTGTTAACATTGTCCTGTCCATTAATATTCAACAGTCGATGTGTTCTGCACAGGGCCTTCAAGGATACAGCAAAGAGGCCTTGTTTGAATGTTATCAGAAGCCTAGGCGAGCTAATGATACACACACAGTTGACACTCACTATGGCCTACAAATGCAAAGTATACACATGTGTGATGAGGAATAAGATGACATTTTAAATGATTGACTTATGATGGTATAGAGTGATGCTCAGTAATGATCTCTGTTCCGAAAATCCATGTTGTGAAGTCCCTATGCGTTACACACTGGTATGCCCTTAACTGACTACGTACTCCGGTCAGAGTAGCCACGACCTTCAGGTGTAGTAGAAACAGGTTTATTAATGTTTAACCTCCAGTGGGTTGATCGAGTGCATTTAGTGCTTGCAGTAGAATAATCATACAAAGTATTTGTACATGTTTGTGTGGTTTCTGTAGAAAAAAGAAATACAGAATATAACATATACATAATTAGCAATCTGGACTAGTACATAAATATACAGTACCAGTCAAAAGTTTGGACACACCTTCTAATTTTTTGAGAAGTTTTTTCTTTAATTTTATTATTTTCTACATGGTAGATAACACTTTTTTTGTTTCTTACATCATTCCATATGTGTTCGTAGTGTAAATGTCTTCAGTATTAATCTACAATGTAGAAAATAATAAAAGTAAAGAAAACACTTCTCAAAAAAATGTAAGGTGTGTCCAAACTTTTGACCGGTACTGTATGCATATCTGAACAATATACACAGTTAACTATCAATTATGAATCATTTATAATATACAATTCACTATTATGCAATAAACAGAATTGCTATGCAAACCAACTGAAATAATGATACATTACAGTTTTTCGCCATTGCTTTGGGTAATTTCACGAAACAGAAATTACATTCTCAAAACAACACGTGCAAACCTCCAAACCACTGGGACTTGTTCATAACAGATTGGAATTTCTCACTCCTTTAATCAAATTGTAATTACATAAGCACATATTTCAAATGATTTAGCACAACTTTGAAATGGTTAGGTTCAGTTGCCTTCAATTAGCCTAATTACCAATTGAATATATCTTGCTGGTCAAAACTGACTGTTGCTTCTCAGTCAAGTCGAGGTTCTCTGCAAAACATGTTGGGGTAATTTCCTTGTGTAAGTCATCACCTGCACAATAGTTCCCTCCATTGTCAAAATCCTTCAGGCACATGAAAAACATCATGGTTTATACTGTAATATGGATCTCTTGGATCATCGGCTTAATTTTCAGGTGCAATTAGAACTTTACTAATCAAGGGGGAGATTCACACATCTCATCACCGATCACACAGTAAGTTTAGTAAGCTTACAGGTCCTATCCAGGAGTATAAATGCTTCCATCAAATATCTAGAGCTTGACCAAGTTTAGTACAATTTATGAACATGGAAGCACCTGGCCAGGGAAACAACCAATGGCAACTGCCTGCTCGAGGAAGAGCAAGGGTGGATGTCCCAGGCCAGCGCGGAGGCAACATCACCATGTGTGCTGCCATTTCAGAGAATGGTGTAGTCACCCACATTCCCAGTCTTGGCCCATACAACACCCAGAAGCTCCTGGACCCCTTGGACCGCCTGCACTCTGATCTTATCCCTCTACATGAGGGGTGTTTGGTAGGGCCTCACTTTCCTACATTTGTCATTGTGTGGGACAAAGTTAGCTTACAATGAGGCCCGCTCATCAGGGCGTGGTTCGCTGCCCATCCAAGGATGCTGATAGTGCTCTAATCACCTTACTTCCCATACCTCAAGCTTATCGAGGAGTTTTTTTCTGCATGGAGGTGGAGGTTTTACGAGCATCGGGCTCTAAACCAGAGGTCCCTTCTCCAGGCAATGGATGCTGCTTGTGCGATGTCACAGCAGATCAGTGTAAGGGATGGTTGCGGCATGCACGCCAATTCTACCCCCGTTGCATAGCAAGGGAGAACATCACATGTGATGTTGATGAAAATCTGTGGCCAGACAGACATGAGCGCGAGGATGAGTAGGAGAGTGAGGACGAAAACTCAACTCCAGTTTTGCTTTACTTTCCTACTGTATGTGTTGTTATAGGAGTGAAGGCTATACATAATTTTAGTTTTGATATACTTATTTTTTGACAGTATATTGTGCTGTACACATTTTCTGTTTGGCAATTACTGTAACAATTTCCATGGCAGTATGAGTGCAATACAGTATGTGATGTGAAACCTTGTTGGCTTCTCTTGAATTCATCGTTTTTCAGTTTGATACACATAGTATTCTGAAAAGAAAACATCTACTACAGTAACCATTCAGTGTCAAAGGACTAAGCCAAGATTGAAATATGCACATGAGGGATATTTCTATGGTCCACTGCCATACTGACAAAACATCTAAATATTTTGACCTGCAGTGTTTAAACATTGCCAAAGGTACTATTCATTTTGGGGGCACTGGCTATTTGTATGAGAAAGGGAATTAGTTTTGACTGATGAGTTGCCTGTTTTGGGAGAGATATGACCTTTTGCAGGTGTGCCATTGTGTTTTGCTAAACCATCTAGCTTATTTTGGGGGCACTGACTATTTATATGAGAAAATGATTTGGTTTTGAAGCTTAAGTTAACTGTTTTGGGTGAGATATGACCTTTTGAAGGTGATCTATGTAGTTGTGCTGAACCATCTAGGCTATTTTGCCAAATGCACTAAGAGTTTTGAGAATGTAATTTCTGTTTTCGTGAAATTACCCAAAGCAATGGAGAAAAACTGTAATACCTGCTGCACTCAGTAGCCCCTTATACATGCGTCAATGTAAAGCTGTTACATTGCGCCTACCACGATAGAAACTCGCGAACGTGTTGCAATTGCCTCATGTATAAGGGGTCTAGATGTAAACCGTTAGTTTTTCCGCCGATCGTCTGAGCCTTTCGAGAGAGGTGGTTTACCACGTTCATTCGTCTTAGAAAAGGGCGTGTCAAATCAGGCCGATGTGTCATGGGGGAGGCCGTGCGTGACTGGGGGGAGACGGTGACAGGAGGCTAGAAAGTTCACTCCATCATCTCTTTGAAATTCCTTATTCCATGAGTGGTAGGCTACAATGACTGGCTGTTTTAAAATATAACTAATAGCCTAACGAAACAAAATAACCCAGGAAGTTTCATCTTCGAGACGTTAAGGCTTCTTCCAATACTGACAGCTGACTCATAGTTTGCAGGTTTGCGGGAGACGCGACATTTGAGGGATGTCACTTAATTTAAACCTTTTTTGCTTCCGTTAGTGTGTGTGTGTGTGTGTGTGTGTGTGTGTGTGTGTGTGTGTGTGTGTGTGTGTGTGTGTGTGATAGAGACAGAGAGGACTCAGTAAAACATCGGAAAACACCGTGTCTCGTAAGCCTTAAACTATCAATCACCCCCACAATGAAATATGCCATTACAGTCGCGACAAACTTCTTGGCATTGTGGTGCGCCCAAAACGCAAGCTATAAACGTAGCCATCCTAATGTAACCAAAATATACCTCTGCTGATATGCCTTACCTTCGTTCTATTTAGAATTTGTCTTAGCACTATGCAGGAATAAAATAGCATCTACAGTGTCAGGATTCAGGCGCTCTCGCCTGGCTTCTATAACGCGCCCTGCTGCACTGAAGGAGCGCTCACTCGCAGCACCTGTTGCTGGAACGCATATAATTCGTTTTGCAAGGTGCTGTAGTCGTGGGAACGACTGGCCTGGTTTCTCCCAAAAGGAAAGTAGATTTTCCTCTGCTGATCCCGCGTCTATATGGAAGTTTGTAGAGAGATTGCCGGGGAGTAAAATGCTCCCTTTCCGTTACGTCTGCTGCTGGCTAGTAATACAGACAGCCGGAAAGGTTAATAAGCGGAATGAAATAGCTACACATTACACACGCTATGTTTTAATAAAAGCCACGTTACTCACATACTGGTTAACACTGTTTGTTACAGCACATAAATGTTTGTCGCTACATCCAAACTGCGTCACCGTTGTCCCTCCCTGTGCTCCAGCCGCACCATTTTGCTTGCAATGTGCATCATTTAATTGAAATATGCTTATTGGCATTTGTTGCACCTTAATCATTTTCTACAAACATGATATGCTATGTATGGTGTAGTAGACTGAGACTCTATTCACTACTGCACAAAAACTAGACACGTTTGAAAAACTAGACGTTTGCAATGAAGTAGGTTAACTTTCGCCAATATCTCCGTAAGGGAGATGGGTTATGTGCTCAAATTTCCTGGGATCAAAGAAGACGTTAGTATTCATGTGCAAACTAAAAATCACGTCTCAGGATTGCTGCGCATGCAAGTTATTTCGGGTGTCTCAACTGTAACTAATACCACTGTCATATAATTATGAGTCCAGTAAAAGACGGAGCAAACACAGTTTTCTACCGTTGTTGAAACACATCCACGCGTAGACTCGTTTTCTTTCCATCCGAGAGTGGTTATTCAAAGAAAATATTAAGAACTATATGCTGATAGAAAGAAGGGAACTTTAAGCCACTACACTGCCTGTGCCCGATGCGGATCCACGTTGATGTTGTTAGTAAACAAACCAGGTGGGAGCACATCTCCGTGGTCTTTGCGCATGCCCGAGGCAATGTAACCGCTTCACATTTTGCACATGTATACAGGTAACGACAAGAGCCGTTTCCCTTGAAAATCTTCACACCTACACGCGAATACGATACGATAAACTGATCTGATCTCAGTGGCACATGTATAAGGCCCTAGTGTATCAGCGACACTGTACTAGCAATGCTGTTACATTACTTTACCACAAGATGGCACTCTATGACCACAAATGGCCTGGCAGTGAACTCTAAGCTACCAGCGATATCAAAACAATTGGATTACGTAACGTCGTAGACAGGCTAGAACAAGTCTGCGAGAAATGACTAGTTATAAAAGCTAGTGCTAGTAAACACTAACGTAAAGAAAGTAAAGCTAGCAGGAACATGAAATTACACCTACATTGTCGGTAACGCACACGGTAACACAATGTTAACTGTATGCTAGCATGATACATTGAAAGCACGTCCACTCGCATTAGCAGCTGGCACGAGAAATAAGAAGAAAGTTTGTGCTTGTGCGCGTGCGCAACACCTTAGCCCTAACAAGGACGTAAACTCACAGTTCAGAATGGAGTTTTCCACACATGTGATGAAGCTCAGAGTGATGATTTTGAGGTTATCCATTGAAATTGATAATTGACGAATTAAGAAAGATGATTTGTGATTGTGATTTTGAATTATCCATTGAGACGGATAAAAGGAGGGGCTGATGGAGATAATTTCGAAACACTGTTAATGACCTCAGAATATATTAATCAAATGCCTTGTATTAATATATACCTTGAATAAATCATGTACTTATGTAAGCAGGAACATGGCTTTTGTGTGTTTCTGATTGTGTGTCACTTATATAAATATATGGTGCCACTTAGTCTGCATTTGTACATGAGCATGTTTAGACCAGAGGTGATAGGCTTCTTCTGACCTTGTGCAAAACTGCCATCCTTGCAATATAGGGAGCCTCGGACGTCAGAGATCCACCATGTGGTTATCCCTGCTGAAAGCTAAACTTGTATCTAAATAAACCTTGTGCGATGTGTTTATCAGGGCTTCACTTTCGGCCTTGTGCTGGGAGTGAGCCTGATTGCAATTGTTGTTTGTCTAATAAATATACTAATATTCAGATTCAGAGTCCTGGGGAAACTAGGGTGAATTTTCACCTAACAAGGCCTACATGGAGAATGGATAGGTCTACTTAATATAACTAATGATAATAAACCATGTGAATGAGCCCATTGGTGGTCTGTTTGAATAATTTCATTATTTTAATTAACTCTATCTTAGCCCCCTCTGTCAATATAGACTCGCCTATCGTGAATAATAGCAATGATGGACTTCTTCCAGCATTGAGCCTCCTAATTAGACTAGGCTACTACTTGGAGTCTATCTTAGGCTACTTTTATTTTAAAGCAAAGAATCACCTGAGAATGATGTCTTTGTCAAAAAGTCTGAAAAGGAAAGTTGACAACCAAAACACAGCCTATAAAGAAGAATGGAAAGGCAATTTTGCGTTCATCTTACCCGGTTTCACTAATGGAAAGCCCATGTGTCTCATATGCAACAAAGTTGTCGCGGTTTGAAAAACATAAACCTATGTTTTTTTTATTTCACTCTTACGCAATAATCTTGTTCCAACACTTCTGTTGGGCTGAAGTTCAGTTAAAGACGAGTGATGAATTAAGAATGCAATTCATGGTGCCCTGGTGTTCTCTCTCATTTCTACTAAGTCAGCTTGCCTAAAAAAAAAAAAAACTTGGCTACAATTTGGCTGATGGGCCAAAGAAAAATCGCTGGCTGGCCAGAGTTGGCCCAGAGAACGCCTGTTGCCGACCCTTGCCTTAGGGAGTCACCACCCACCCCAACGCTCCACCTCTTACAATGGATAGCCTGTGGCATGCCACAGTAAAATGAAATTGATGTTTAGATAATTGCCAGTGCATCTTTTTGTGTGTATTCTGTGTAATCATATACGGAGATCCCGGGGGGGACAGGGGGGATGTGTCCATAAAGTTGTCCCCCCCAACAGTCATTGTAAATACAAAACAAATATTTTTAATAATACAATAATTAGGGTGATCATTTCTTCTTTTCGAGACCTCTGTGTATTTTAAAAAGGAGTTATAAGGTCCCTGCATGTGAAAGAGATGGCAAAACTTTGTCGCAGGGGAAGGGAGCGGGGTCATCTGCAGGTGAAAAAGATGGCAAAACTCCTTCGCAGGGGGAGGGGGGTCATCTGGAATTTTCCTGTCCTCCCACCAGGAATTACTTTCTGAACTTTTACTGTACATTGTCCCCCACTACAACGAAATGGGATCTCCGCCACTGTGTGTAATAACCTCTCTGTTCTCTCCCAAATAATAGTACCCTTGCCTGCAAATGCTGGTGCCAACATAACCTATAATCATATAAGGCAACCTAGCTCTGTTCCCTCACTGTCTTTGCCTCCTCCTAAACGATTCTGAATTTCCCTAACGGGATTAACTTGATCTTATCTCCACTGTGGGATGCTGCTGCAATCTTTTCACCTGATCTAATTGCAGAAACACCCTGCCTACAGTGGTTCACTTCCCTTTTTCTATCAGGGAATATTAACTTGTGTCTCACTTTTTGTGTATTCTGACTTATGCCAATATCGAAGCACCGCTTCGGTTGACAGGGGATGCCCATGACAAGCGTGTCATCTGACGCAGAAGCGAGAAAGAGAGCCTGTGCGCCTATGCTGCCGGCTTATGCCTGTACACTCACTAGGGCTACCCTCCATTTGATGGCCGCAAAAACGAGGAGCTTGTGCTTCAGGCTGTCGTCTGGGTTTGCAGCCAGGGACCCCATGTCCGTGAGCCCATTGATGTCAGTGCATCGGGGTCCCAGGCAGCTGACCTGGACAAGGCTGAGTGAGTTGAGCATGTTTTGCAGTCCCTAAGCTCAAGACAATTTGTGCACCAGGCCGACCTGGAGGAGAGCGAGGGGAAAAAGGAGGCGACTAGCCAGGCCAAGCTAAAGAGAGTTGTCACCACACCACCAGCAGAGAGCTGCTGCCGTGCCACCAGCTGGGAAAGAGCCCGCCACATCAAGGCTGTCTGCTCCAGAGAAATCTCTGCTTCACTACTACCACTGTAGCAGTCACCACCAGAATCGTCACCGGGATGGCTGCCTACACGCCAGCGCAGATGCTCCATCCCGGCGTATAGAGGAACAGTGCTGCATTGTCAGCGCCGTGAGGACTGAGACACAGCAACTCCAGTAGTGGCTGCTCTGCGGTCTGTCAGAACGAAGGTGACACCTTCCCAGCAGGAGCAAACAGCAGGGCGGCAGTCCCCCATCTGATCCATGGCTCAGTGGGGGCAGGCCACTTTGGATATGCTTCTGTGCCAAATTACCTGTTGGGGGTATTAGCTAGGATTCTGAATGCTTTTTAGGATGTTAGCTCACTATATTACAATAATGTTGCTTTCTGTCTCTGTAGTAAAGTGTTCTTGCTATTCTCTTCTTTCAGTAGACCCCAACAGGCGGCAGTATGTAGAACATTAGCTAGCCTATATCTAGCGGCAAGAAGTCATCAGTGGAGTCAAAGATTTAGATAGAGATTAGAGATAGGCGGCATATGCAACCTTGTCCAAATGTAAGGGGAAATGCTGGTGGGAAGGCCAGGAGATTGGCACTGGAATATCTCGTTTATTTTCAAAGCCCAATGTTGAAAATCTCCCTTATTCTCAAAGCTCAATATTGACAAGTATGCCTCTAAAACCTTATTGAAAAGTTTGACATGTTAACAACATATATGTAACAAATAAGTCATATTTGGGCACCATGACATTTATACAAATTGTGTCTGTTGATCTTGTTTCCAAATTAACTCTGTAACTGTAAACTGTAATTCTCTTAGTAAAAAGTTTTGCCATTTGGCCACTAGGGGGCACTTATGTACTATGTCAGGAAAATGTGGACACCTTGCCTTGAATTTCCCATTGCAGAATAGTTAAAGGCTACCGACAGAACTTTTCACAATACATTCAGTTACAGTGCCTTTTTCCAAATCATGCACCACATTTTTTAACCATGGCTAAATGCACAGAATGTAATGTGTAAGTGAACCTTTTTCATTTCTCATCTATTTACAAGAGAGTTTATGAGATCAATTCTCAATTCAAACTTAGTGAGTAGTTGGCTATATGATCAGCTGATTATTTATTTCAGTTGGCTTATCTGAGGTTTTGAGGACCAGGACACATCGGGGTGGTTCTATGTGTCTCTCTCTCTCTCTCTCTCTCTCTCTCTCTCTCTCTCTCTCTCTCTCTCTCTCTCTGTGTGTGTGTGTCTGGTTGTGTCTGTGTGTGTGAGAGAGCGAGAGAGAGAAGATACATGGAAGTCTTAATTACAGAACTTAATCAGCCTTAGGGAAGTATAATCAGTCGTTTACAGGGCAAGGGTCAGCTCTGCTTCTGTTTCTATGGAAATGCATCTCTACTTTTAGAAAGGCTATTGTCTGAGGGCCGTATAGAGGTAGATTATACATTTGAAGAACTAGCTAGACCTCTTCATTGGAAATGGTATAAACTTTATAATATATATTTAGTTTATTTGTATAGGACCTTTCATACAAAACAATGGAGCTCAAAGTGCTTAACAGCAAAGATGCTGAAAAACTGATTCATGCCTTTATTTCAAGCCGGCTCATTAATGCAATATTTTCTGCTTTGAGGTTATCAATTAGTTGGGCCACCATGGATACTCATCAATTAGTTAGCGGGGCAGGAGTAGCGGACGCCACCTACCGTCAATGACCGTCACAGACCTTTCAATAAAAAAGAACACAACACTAGGGTGTTGAATTAACGGGTTTCACGCAGTGAATGCGTATATTATTTTTAATGACTTGACATGCAGCTTTGTTGCTTTATTGACGTAATATATGCTGATTCGCCAAAGAAACGTGGATACCAGCCACGGCAGGTCAGAGGAGAACCTCTCCAGTGGATACAGAGGGTCCAGGGGATACGGTCCTTCTCAGATGCAGCACATTGGAATGCAGCTAAAAGACGCGCATGCGCCGCTCCAGAACCCCTTGAATTTGGGAACATGTTGTGCCAAGTAGTAAGAAGTCACTGTAGCAATATCGTGCAGCATTTTAACACCTCAATCACCTTATAGGACCTAGTGTTACCTATTATAACAAAGGGAAAAGAGCGATGACAGAGGGATGCACCGCTGAAGGAATTGCATTTTACCGCTGTCGCGGCGGGTATCTCATTTAATTCACAGTACCACCTCTGAATCCAAACCACGGCGCCTCCCACTTAATATTTGGAACCCCCTTTCTTAAATTGACTTGTCGCTGCAGCTTCCGAGGCATTTGCCAGCTGAACTGTCTGTTTTTTTTTTAATCATCATCGTCACCTACTTGTACTGTCAAGTTGCGACCTGTTTTGAATAGTCTAACCAGTTCCACAGGCGGTAAGTCTGATGTATTATTATTTTCCCCTCCATTAGATACCATTGATTTGTGTTAAACGTTCTTCATTGGAAACGTGTTTCAGTCAGTAACGTTATTACAAAACGATAAGATGGTAGAAAGTTGCCAATAACTACAACAACTTCGCGTTTACAAAGCCATTTTATTGTGCTGTTTGCGTGGTAAGTTAACGGTTAAGTACGCAGCTGATTAGGTTCGCTAGCTAACCTTAGCTAAAACCAGCTATCATTGTGTAAATATAGGGTATGTATCGATAAACTGGTTAATCCAACGTCAACATATAATGTTAGCAGGCTCAATAACCTAATGTTAGCTGTCATCGTTTTAAAGGATAGCCTCGGGTAGGCAAGTCCACTAATGTGATCAACGTTACTTATATTGTTACATGCAGTAGGCTTTTCTATTTATCAAATAAAAATAGGTAACAGTAAACAGTTAGCTAGCTAGGTATCTTCTCCACGTTTCTAGTTTTGATGTCTTTACCGCTCGCCAAATGTAAAAATATGCATGAGGACACGTCGCCTTAACAACAAGGTAACGTTAACGTTTTGCTAACGGTACGTTAAGAGTTAAGTGAACATGAAGTAACATGCAGATTTGCCTTGAACTTAACGGTAAGTTATTTAGAGTCGGTTTATGTCGTATGTCCAGCAGTGTTATCTTAGTTTTTATAAAGTTACGTGTACGTTACCTGCTACAATGTGGTAACGTTTCCGATCATAAGCATTTTAAGAGTCAGTTTGGTTTTGGTGACGTTCTTTACTCATTCATGCTGTCTTAACGATAGTTGGTATATTGTGAAAGCTGTCAGTGAGGTTGACGCATAATGGGATGTGTGTGTTTTTGACTTTTAGTGAGATTGTTCGTTGTTAGCTTCATATTATATATCTTATACATTTGTTGATGTATTGCTATTTTGTTCATATGTTGCAAGCCATGTGTAATGTAGCCTGTAAAGATATTCAGCCAGCTCAGTGATCACGTCCATGTAACGGCATATCTGACAACGTTTCCCTTTATACCGTACTACCGCGTGTTGCATAGAAAAGCTGTATCAAAGCTGTCACTCTTTACCTACAGAGGATTAAGATGGCAACCCACATTTTAAAGGTTACAATTTTGTTCTGGTGGGGTTAAGTGCATAGCTGTAATCTATGACACTTTACCATTGAGGCTGATAAACAATTCATTTAATATACTTTATTTTAAATCTTGGTAGTGTGCAAGCTTTAACCACTGGTTGCTTAGGCGTTAAAGTGAAACCTGGAGCATTATGACATACTGGAAACTGAATGGGGAAAATACGAGATCCTTGGAATGGAAAAGCATGGTCCCAGTGTAATATTGTAAATCAAATAAGTAACTGAACGAGACAATTAACTGTATGACTGCACCACGTAGAGCCTGGCTAGTACAGTGATTGACATTTGGGTGGGACCATTTGCTGTTCAAAGTAAAAAATAAAAAAAAAGATGATACATTGTGTCATACTTTTAACATTTAACAAGACTACTGCTAAAATTAACAACAACCAGTGAATCAAAGAAGTGAAGCCAGACAAACGAAAATGAGTGTCATCCAATCCCAGACAGTAGTTTAATAACTTGAAGGAGCCATTTTGAACATGTCATTGTATGCAACAGATTGTTTTGGCTCTATTCGTATAAAAGATTTTCCTTTTACTGAAGTTTGATTGACACAAGGCTTAGTGAGCAAACAGAATTCTGATCCTGTCAAAGCGGTTGTGCCGCGGCCCGCTAGCTATACACTGTTCCCAGAGAACCAGTATTTGTGTGTATATATTGGCCAAGGTTGTCAGTAGATTTGTGGAGCTACGTTTTCTGATTTAGTTTTTATATGATGAATGCATTATGAGTTGCTGTTATGATCGATTTGTGTAATAGGGCTGAACTAGAGTGGGTGGGAAATAAAACTTTGAAGTTGCCACATAAGGACCACAAAGGATGTGGAGATACTCAATTATAGTTAATTAGTTATTCAGAGTTAATAAATGATCTGACTGGTCGGTACCGTAGTATTGATAAGCTCCTGGACAAACGGTGCTAATAGGCTATCTGTATTTATGTAATGATAATGCAATGCATTCTAACATAGTTGCCATTTTTGATGGAGGCTCTGCTCTGTGAGACAAAAGTGTTTGCATGCTACATTTGTCATCATGTAACTGAAAGTTTTTTTGCCCCTAAGGGTCATGGTGGGACTGCCTGGCGGCAATCGGGTTGTTTGATCCTAGACTAGTTGTGTGTCGGATTATGCCTATTTTTTGTTAACCCTGATAATCAAGTGGAAAAAGTCGGGTAGTGTGTGATGATGGCCCATTTAAAAAAAATAAAAATAATAATAATAATATATATTGAGCAATTGCTACAAATGTTTGGGTTACACTACACAATTTTTACAATCTTAATAAAACAAACTTGTTATTTCCACAAAAAAAGTAAGAAAGAGTGTCAAAAATGTAATAAAGTAAAAATGTCATATCTCAAAAATATTTGTTTATGATAACTTTACTGAAAAGGCTATGTAGTTTTTAAACTGCTGATTTTACATGTAAACTGCTTTCTGAGAGGAACACAACCATGTAGTATGAGAGTGGCCATGGTCATTTTGTATGTGGTGGATTAGCATTTTTTGCAAGTTCCGTTTTCTTATAAAGAAAACCAAATCAGAGAATGAATTGACACAATAACCCCGTAGCAGCTAACTGTTTGAGAGACCCAGCAATCGTAATCTTTCAGTGAAATGCGTGTTTTTTTGCCGACTTTAGACCCATTAGATCTCTAAAATGTTGTTGTGACGAGTCAGTGGAGTAAAGGCCAAAGCGGTGGCCCTGCAAATGCAGTTACACCAGCACCTTTGTCTTCAGCCTGGCCAATGATAACTGAAAGGTTTCATTTTCATCCCTCATTTTTGTCTTGTAATCTACACGGCAGTAGCCGACATCCTTATCTTTCATCTTTCCATCTCTTTTTCTCTTCCTTCTAAGCTCAGCCTTGAGATCCCTGCTTTCGTATTGTGCAATAAACAAAAAGTTATTTAATCTCTGTCTGAGCTAATCGTCATCGCTGTTTTAAACCTTCCCTGCTGTTTCCCAAGGGGGCTTGCTTGTGGTATAACTGCAAACCACAAGGTGGCATTTATTCAAATACCGTGGTAAGGTAATTTCTATACCTCTGCTGCCCTATTATCATCAGCTGTCAAGCCCCCACTGGCTGGCTGCAATGGCGCCATCTAGCTCAGGGCTCTACGCTAAGGTTTCCCCCAAGGAGTACATTTTTTTTTTATGTGGAAGTAAAGCATGTCATTTGCAACCTATAGTTCCAAACATTGTATTTTCCAACGTTCAACCCCATCCATGTTCAGTGTTTCCAAAGCAAGTTAGCTGGTAAATTGATCAGATTACTGCATTATTTGCATATTTCAACACATTGGTTGACCTCTTATACATTTTTTATTAGCAGTATTTTATATAGCTAGCTTTACTTTAAGTTTATTGTAAGATATAGCTTGTTAGACTCTAAGCTCCCTGGCCGGTGGACCACAAGGCCATGTTATCTAATGCTCGTTAAATGTTCAGTGGAAAGCGGTGGATATACTATTTTACTAGGCTGGTAGAATGATAATGTAATGTTGTGTTATAGCAGTCTTTTGTGTAAAATGCAGCTGACATTGTTTAGGGCTGGGAGAGTTTTGGGAATCTTTTCTTTGCATTATTTCAATAATTCTGACATTGGGCTATTTGTGAAACATCCAATATTGGAGTCATGGTAATTTACCTTTATGATGTATTAAGTGGCGAGCGCTCTGCCCAGGAATTTCTTTTGTCTGGGAAACATGGGCTTCATTTCTGTGCTGAAAGTTAAAATAGTTTAGTTTTCTCTTTCAGATTGTTTATGGCAAATCGGGTGCAAATGCTGTACAAGAGCAGAAACGGCTTCATATATCGGAAGATTTATTCAATAACTTATTATCTGGAGCTCTGGTGTGTCAGCTTTTTGTATCAGAGAAGTGTATCAGAGCTCCTGTGGGTGATTTTGACTTTGGGTGTGCCTTAGACAAAGGTTCATGTGGACTCATCCCGGGCTCAGCAGACTTGCTGGTGTCTCTGAATCTGACCTGGCCCACCGCTGGTGATTCTGACCTGAGGTGACGTTTACATGTATTGACCTTGTTTGTCAGTATTAGCTGAGAGCTGTCACGATAGACCCATAGCATCCTCTCTTTTGTACGTTCCTGTTACTCCAAACTCGGTGTAGATTTTGGTTTTCAAAGTGTAGCAGCAACAACTGTACTAGAAATTAATCTCATCCTGTTTAACGTTCTTTGAATTATGCTTGCAGGTTTTATAGTTTTATAGCCATTTTCCTGCAGTATTGGTTCTATCCAAATCAGCCACTTTACTTCTTGCTCCCTCTCTTGCTCTCTCTCCCTCTCTCCCTCACAAACACTCTGCTCATGTGGAACAGTAGCCCAACCTGCCTTCATACATCATCAGTTGATTGCTGGCACCCCCTGGATTTTCATCACCTGTGTGTGTGTGTGTGTGTGTGTGTGTGTGTGTGTGTGTGTGTGTGTGTGTTAGAGCAGGGGTTTTCAACGTTTTTCAGGCCAGGGACCCCCAAACTGATGGCGAGATGAGACCCCCTACTATATAAATTGCATAACATTTTGTTTATAATATACTGGGCCTAGTGCCAAATAAACATATCTACCCTGTTATTGTGTATTCAATACTAAGCTATTCAAATAATACAAAGGTTAATATTCATTAACATTTTTATTTTTTAACATTGAATTTAACCTAACATTTTTGAACATGAATTTAACTTAACATTTTTTAACATTGAATTTAATTTAACATTTAACAACATGAAAGGTACAGGGTGGCCGTGCCACTGCCATTTATAAACATACATCTTGCAAACAAATCTGAGCTAACAATTAATAACAACTTATTAAAATAATTCACAGATATATGTTTTTATTTCATTATACATAAAAAAGGGACAGTGTATCCTCAAGCATCTGTCGCAGGGTTTTTCCTGGGTCAAAATGGGTCTTCGCGCGCACAGACTCTGTTAACGTGACAGCTTTTTAGTAGAAATCTATGTAGTTTTTTTCACCATTTCAGAAATAATGGTGGCTATGGTAAAGTGCTGATGTGTGTTAACCAAGGAGGACTTAATTGCGGAAAAATATTCTTTTTTTTATTGTATTTTAAAGTCAGGTACTGTGAACATTTCACCCTCCGCCTTTTGGTGTCCTGGTAAAATGATTTAACAAGTTCATGGTAATTTTAGGCTACATATATTTTTAATAGGCCTACTCGAATTTATTATAGCCTATTAACGAAGTTCAGAGTCAAAGCTATAGTGAAAAGGCCTAAAAGTGTGTTGGCTACAAACACTCATTTAAAAACCGATGGTAATTATCTGGGAAATAGTCTCTAACTGCAGTCAAGTTGTCATTGCTTGTGTCAAACCATTGTGAATTTGTCATCACATTAAAACAGGAGACAGCTCACTCCTTGTAGAAGACTGATGCTCGTAGCTCCAGTGGTTTCCTTAGGTGAACGAAGCTTTTAGAAGTTCAATCGCGTGCAATTCCAGGATGCTTTATTTTCATTGGTTGCTGGGTTAAATCTTACCCAGATACAACAGATACAAAAGATACGGTTATTCTGATAGGCTGTAGCCCATTTCTTTTTTTTTTGATTGGCTCATAAGTGGCACCTCACGGCAGAACTACAGGGGATTCGGGGAGACGTGCTTAATTCCTCCATGGTGAGGGCAGCTCGGCCAGGTCATGTTTGCGCGCTGCGGCATATTAAATAGCCTAGAGTGTTTTTTCAACGTGAGAAATACGATGTGTGGCTGGAGTGCGTGATTAAAGACCGAAATGAATGACTCACGCTCAATGCGTGACACTTGAGAGCCCTGAATTATATTCGAGATGCAACACTAATCTCCTCAGAACGAGCTGAGCTTTCATTGATAAATGAATGCCGTTGTCTGCCTCTCCCGAGGTCCCGCGGTCTACTGCTACTCGTTTAAATGGTTAGACAAATCAATTAGGTCCTCAACATAGCAGATATTTTTTATTAAATTGAAAGAAATGAATACCGAAAATGGAATGTTATGCTCAAAATCACCGTCGACTGTCAGTCATGATGCATGTACGCAGATTGAGTGATTGGCAGCTTGCCGCTCTGTCCCTTTGCGCACCTCACAGTTGCGTATTAATCAGCCAAGAAGAAGACACACTTATCAACTCGTTTACTGATCAAAACAGAACGTTGATTCGGCTGTAGGACTCTTGAAACATACTATTGAGAACCGATTCCCTGACAGGCATTGCATGCGTGACGCATAGATGACAGTTTTTTTTTTTTTTCATCGCGCACTTTTTTTGCCTTTTTTGGCGCTCGGGATTTTTCATTGGCGCTCGGGATTTTTCATAGGCGCTCGGCAAAACGACTTAGGCGCCCTGTGTCGATGGCACACATCCTCCCACATTAGTGAGATATAACTTCTTTTCAATAACTCCTGACTGACACGATCCAACGGATGACGGAGGAGGAGTCTGGCGCTAGCAAGTTGTTAAGATTGTAGTTAGTAGCATGCTAACATTAGCTAGGGGGCTCATACACCTTGCAAATCCTCTCAGACTTATTTTTCAGTTACAATTAGCGTTTTTTGACCTTGTACAGTGTCTATTTCTCTTTATTTTTTTATTTTTTTTAAAATCTAAGCAAAAAAAAATTCAAACTAACAATTTATAGGTACAAACAAGACCAGCTATGGAGTTTGGTCCGCCATCTTTTATTTTTGATCTTCGCGCTCTTTAGACTTGAGCAGAAACGTGATCTGATTGGCGAGTGCCTGTGCTGTCGTATTTGCATGAAAGTTGCTGTGAGTGAACCGGTGCCCAGCTTGAGAGAGCTCCTGTGGGTAGCTGAATGTGTCGATTGGACTGAAAGATAACGTCTCGATCAATTTATACGTTCGCTACAATATGTTGGATTTATGTTAATGTAAATTTAAAGGGAATAAATACAATTCGGATTCGGAAGACATTTAAATTTGTGGGAAAAAAAATTGGTTGATTTTTTATTTTTTTTTTCGAAATATTAAAAAAATTGTCTTATCAACCAAAGATTTCGCGACCCCCCTGCAGTACCTCCGCGGACCCCCTGTTGAAGACCCCTGTGTTAGAGGATGGATACCCGACCCGAGCCTGTCGGAACCTGAAATCACATTTAGGTCCTACATTTTAGGATAACAGCCTCCATCCCGTGGCAGGAATTTGTTTATGTCCGTGACAACGCCATTACCGGTGTCAAAATGGCATCACAGAGGAAGTTAAAGAGAAACTGTCATCTGGAGAGTTTAAAATGATACTAAATGAAGTGAAATCAACTGTATGGAGATATTTCTGCTTAGTAGTCGATGCAGATTCTAATTAGGCTGTTGGATATGTCTTATGTAAGAAGTGTGAGGTTTTAACCTTTCCGAACGTTGCGTCACGACAGTGTGACAGCCCCAAACTTTCCTTAATAGCATTCCGTCACACCGGTGTGATTTGGAATGAGGTGACATGAACGTTCCAATAGAAGCGTAACAATTAGCCTGTATGTGGGTTACTACTTACTTCGCTAACGTGAGCTAACATTGTACATTCAGCCACCTTCTCCCTTTATACCTCTTGAAGTCAATATCATTTTGTTTACTTTATATGTAGTCTAATAATATTTGTGTGGTCCACGTCCAATTATATGACAAAGTTACAACGTTTGCAAGTATAGGGAAGACATGACCTCCGGTACAACAAGACAAGCACAAAAAGTGATATTTTTCATGAAACATTTATTAATCCCTGTAAGGAAATAATGGTACATTAAATATACATAACGGATAATAAAATGTGTGGTACATTACTCAATGTTCAGTCAAATATCATGGCCAATGTCAGTTTGAGATGAAAACCAGCATCGCAGTGGGAATATACCGTACATGAAATGCTTCACGAGAGCTGACTAGCTGACTAGCATATTCTCCTCAGATTACGCATAATTGTAGTCTCATCATTGATGCACACAAACTGTGCAGACACCTTTTCATATTACAATCACAGATCATACTTGCGCATTACCAGCGCATTCATATGCAACAGTTTGAAAAAAATTTGAACCACCTTTACCCAAATAATGAAGTCTTTTAATCAGATTTTTTACCCCCACCAAGATCTTTGCATTGACGAGTCCATATTGAATTGGAAAGGAAGGCTGTCCTTCAAACAGTTTATCCCCTCAAAGTTTTGGCATCAAGCTGGCAAAAGTAAATCATGCTGAACCAGGCAGAAATCTTCTGCTTTTTAATTTCTATTTCGCTCTATTACAATTACACAACATATTTCTGGACAGCTCTGTTAAAAGGTTAACATCAACAATAGTTTTAAGTGAAATTTTGCATACAAAAATGCTATTATACTCATGTTCCCCTTTCACTATGCAAACAAAATAACAGGGTATGTCCAGGACATAATTGTGTATACTGCAAGTAGGGCTGCAACTAACGATTATTTTGGTAATCGATTAATCTGTCAACTATTTTTTCGATGAATCGACTAATCTAATGATTATTTCCCATAGCAAATTAAAATAATGACTCAAAATGTTGACTCAATAATAGTAGTGTACATCATAATAATGACATATAATAGTCATACAAATTAAGTGCAAATATGCTTGTGCAAATTAAGTTTTAAAAGTAACATAAAATAGCAATCAAGCCCCTACAGGTGCAAAATAACTCAAGAATAACTGGGCTGCAAGTGACATTCAAATTCAACATATGAAATATTTTTCCACAATCTTTTGTTTTGAATAATGCTAAGTGGAGGAAGTTTGCTATTCAGAACAAACTAAAATACGGGCTACTCTGATATTTCACTGATTTACTACATTGCACATTACATAACTGAAATAGCGTTAGCAAGCATCCTCCATGAGCTAAACCTAACAATAAGTTATAGATGAATGTCTATGATAATTGCTGCTAGATGCTCACTGCTCTTGTGCTCCCACAGCTCATTATTTTTGAAATATTGGAATAGTGCTTCTATAAGATTTATAGTTGACCATCATTGAGAAAAGTGACAAAACCATTCTGTTAGCCGTACATATTTTCAAATTGTGTACATGTATGTATACATGTATAAAAGTATAGAAAGCAGGTGTTATATTTGTCTTCTCTGTCAGTAGTTTGATTTGTATGCTAGGCTATTTGCAGATTCTGTTCCATTTTTCTCAATGATGGTCAATTATTATGAGGTAAAGAAGCACTATTTCGCACTTCCTATAGTGCACTGCAACGCTGTATGGGAATTACTGGTAGCTATGCTAGCGTCTGACCAAAATAAAAAGCGTCGACAATACAAATCCACGTCGACCATTTTTCACAATCGAAGTCGTCGATTTTGTCGACTATTCATTGCAGCTGTACTTGCAAGTCAACAGACATTACAATGGTCACAGACCTGGGGATGTCAGGGTCAGTTGTGACCACTTTAATGTAGCCTTTCCTTGGCGAGGGTCATGTTTTGTATGTGGACCACTGGTACAGCAGTCCCACCCTTTTTCATCATTTACTGAGACACAAAACTGGTGCCTCAGTGACTGGTTAGATCAAACAGGGAAGGGATGCCAAAGTTCAGGGAAAAGATGTCCATGGGTGACCTGGAGCATTTTAATAATGGACAAATGTTGGCCAATGCCAAGATGCCCTATGAACTTCTTGTGACAGGAACTACAGTACTCCAGGCACTCGATGTCCATGATGTACCATTCCCTCCAGACAGGCTTATGAATACCAGCCCCCATAGCATGCCCCCACAACTCCTGAACAGAACCCGGCCCAACCACCACTGCTGCTCTAAAGGCAACGTCAGTCTCCAGGCCTGAGGCAGCAGCTGAAACACACAGAAATACCAGTCTGTTAGTGTAATGGCCAAAATGTAAATACTAGAGCTGTGAAAATAACGCGTTATGATTAAATTGAAGGATTAATGCGTTATTTTTTTAACGCATGCGCAGAATTAGCTTCCAATATACCCTCAATTGACCGTTGGCAAAAGCCCCTACCCTTAGATACTTTTGCTACGTCTACAAAACTCCCAGGACTGTCAACCCATAAGCATGGCGAGGACGGCCGGGACAAGAGCTATATCTGTCAGTGTCAGTGATTCTTTTTGGATCATATCTCGGCGATATCCTCCGGAACAAGGCAAAAGGGACTGCAATATGCAGGAGAAGGATGTATCCAAAACGATAAGATCAACAACGAAGGGAACACAACAATAATCGAAGCAAAAGCATACAGTTCTCAATCAAAAAATGAGAAACCCCACGACCTCTTCATTAAATGCAGCCAGCACAACCGTGTGTAGACTAGCCATGTTCTTTCATCGCTGGGTAAAATCTGTATGTAATATTTCAAGCTAGCGAATAACCTACACAGATTCTTTATTCAATCTCTGGAGAGGTATCTAGCTAGCTAGCTAGGATGGTGCCAATCTATAGTACAGTGCACTAACAAAGCAGTGTGGAGCAAGATAGCGGCTAGTAACGTTATTGTTCAAGGGATATGCGGGCTTGTTGCTGAAAGTATTTCAGTCACTGACACGTTGCTTGTAAAATGATGATCCTGATGTAATGCTATGGCTTTGTATCAGATTACCAGGTTATTGCTCTCAGGGTTGTGCCTTATGCATACCTTGGGATGATCAGGATTAGGTTGCCCATTCACAAAATGCTACATAGATTAAAATAAGGTCCTGGCAACTTGCTGGCATATGCTATCGCTAGCTAGGATAGCTAAGCGTGCAATTTTATAGACGGTCACATTAACATTTTGACTAGGGGTGCAACGGATCAAAAAAACTCACGGTTCGGATCGTTCCTCGGATCAGAGTCACGGATCGGATCATTTTTCGGATCAGCAAAAAAAAAAAAAAAAAAAAGGAAGGGGCTGCTTAAATGCCGCGGTGATGGGCGGTTGTTGAGCCGCCTTCGGTTTCACTCCTGTCAGTGAAACACCGGGGTGATGTCGCTGTAAATGCGTGGCCATGCACGATGTGTTTCCACTGTTGTATGGCTTTCTTGTGCCACAGTGCCTACACACAGTCACAGTTTTATCCACCAACCTCTTTCCTTCTGCATTCAATTTGACAGGGAAGCCAGAATGCTCCCAAACAGGGGATTTAAATGTGGGGCGTTCAAGTTCTTCTGTTCCTCCGCTCGCCATGACCACGCTGTGTTGCAGGTTTTTCTTTATGTTAGCAATCGCTATGTCAGCTACGTGTTACGTCTGTGTGGTAACCTAGGCGACAGGTTTGTGTGGCAGCGCGAGTATATGGAAACAGACGTAGCACTAGAGGCAGCAGTTATCGTTACAGTAGTCACCAAAGTCTAGCCTACTTTTATTTTCCATGCCCACTGTTCTACATGTTGTACGCTGAGGACAATAAATCACAATGAGCCATAGGACTGTTTGCTTATTGAAAAGGGAACTGTTGCAGACTTTTACCCAGAGCGTGTTAAGTAGCTCTGTCCCTGGAACTAGCATGGTTACGGCTGTGTGTGGACTGAACATGCGCACAAATTTTTTTTTTTCATAAATCAATCCGCGGATCATGCGTGTGCCGAACCGAAATAGATGATCCGAACGGATCACGGATCAATGATGATCCGTTGCACCCCTAATTTTGACGGTAACATTAACATTTTGATTTTAACATTAACAAATGTGTTGGAGAGACTAGTTATGTACTCGTAGTGGTAATACTACTAGTTGACATGAAACAACTATTTGGGGGTGTTCTCTCAACTAGATTGCTTAGTTAGCATAGTTCGCTATCTATCGCTAGATCGCTCATTTACTTTTGGAGCAGACATATGTGTGTTTGTCGATGTATTGAGTTGGGAGAATCCTGTGTATTGGGCTTTTCTCTTAAGATGCATAAGCTTTCAGCATTCAGGGCTCTCAAATATCTAGCCACTCCTTCATCCACGGTTCCATGTGAAAGACTGTTCTCAGTCGCAGGACAGATTGTGCAAAAGAAGCGGTCAGCTTTACTCTCAGAGAATGTACGAACAAGTTAGTTTGCCTCACCAGCTGGCCGAAGGAAGCTCTTTGTCATGCTCTCAGTGAAGAATTTGCAGATCACAATGCAAGAGTGAGAAGCCTCATCTCACGGTCATCACGATCGCAGATAACATCATCCCATACCAGCATTGTTCATGCACCGCAGGGAAAGATTACATTCATTCACCTTTAATTAATTTAACTCATCTGGAGAGGCAATGAGATGTTGACCTACGTTTATTAGTTAATTAACTGGCATTACCCTGTCCATTACAGGGCAGTGTCCTAGTGTTGCTATGTCAGTTATCGGACAATGTCAAACATTGGCCATTCTGTTAAACAATACAAATGCTAAGTTTAATTTCTTAAAATCAAATACCCACACGCGTCAACTATCGGGACACATTAAGGGTTGACATGTTAACATTCACTCTTGTGAGTGTCTATGGAAAGAAACATAAGCTCCCACAAAGATATTGCATTAAAGCTTTACTTGTGAAATAGTGTTGTACTTTTTTGTGTACCTTATAGTGTGGAACAGCAGCGTGAAGAATATTTAATTTGGTCTTCAAGTTGTACTGTCAGATTTGTTCTCTCCAAGGATTAACAATTGATATGCTCAGTTTAATAATGGATTAACATGACGTGAACGTTTGCCGATAACACACGCAGTACGAAATTAAACACTGTTTGGATAACTGTCTGGCTAGCTAGAGAATAACTAACATTAGCTAGTTTTAACCAGAGATAACTTGCCTAAGCCTAGGATAACATCAGTGGTGAAAGTAAGCCGGTCCTGTCAATGGCAATAATGTGAATAATGAGTATGTCGATGACCATGTAGGCTTAGTTGATTACAACATTAGCAGAGGAAAATTCCAACCTAACAAGTTCCATTTGGGAGACACAGAGGTGAACTGTCCCCCGCGCCCCCACCCCTTCCCCATTCTCACACAGGATCTGTGTACCGCACTTTCTCAGGGGCGCCTGCAGCTGCAGGGAGCGCCAATTTTCCAATTCCCCACACAGTGATATGATAGATAATAGAAAACCGCTTCGCGGTCCAGATAATGAGTATTTATTTATTTATTTATTTATTTATTGCGCTCGTGCCGCTGCCCACGTGTCATGAAAAAGTTCCGGCTGTCAAGCCCCCACTGGCTAGCTGCAATGGCGACGCGGTGATCTACCTGGCCAATGGACCACAAGGCCATGTTATCTAATGCTACGGAATGAGAATAAGCCATATGGAAAGAAATCGTAAAATGTGTCGGTGGAAACGGTGGATATACTAATTGGCTGGTAGAATAGTATATAATGTTATGTTATAGCAGTCAATTTTGGGCTGAGAGACCTGGGAATCTTTGGGTGTTGGGTGTTGCTTGACATTTTATAGGCAATTCCCTGGCCTAAATACGTCCATGACAAACGCGTAGGTTAGTGCATGTAAACCAGCAGATTAAATTCCTGCATTCAAATAATGTATCATGAAAGTTTGGATGAAATGGTCATTTATTATCACATAAGCATTTAATTATTATCACAGAAGCATTTAATTATCACGGCAAACAATTACGCTTCACTAAACTGTAGTAAGTAGTAAGTAAAGTATAACGAAATCATAATTATTTCTTGTGAATGAATATCATTCACATCTTACTAAACCTAGTCACACGAAACTGAACAAGGTTAATAAGTCCTTTCTGTTTCCTCTTCTGAGCATATGCAGGTTACGTGAAAAATTATCCAAAGACCCATATCCGAAGACCCAGTCAAAATGAACGAAACATTTCGGTTTTCTCTAGCTTCCCATGCTGAGCCTATGCAGATCACGTGAAAAATTATCCAAAGACTTGCATCCGGCAGATGAACTAATAGTTCACCTCCCGACCGTGTCGTGATTCGTTCTTCTGCTGGATATGGGTCTTTGGATCAATGATCCGTTCTTCTGCCGGATACGGGTCTTTGGATCTGTGATTCGTTCTTCTGCCGGATACGGGTCTTTGGATCTATGATTCGTTCTTCTGCCGGATACGGGTCTTTGGATCTATGATTGGTTCATCTGCCGGATACGGGTCTTTGGATCCTTTTCCACGTGACCTGCATAGGCTCAGTACTGGTAGAGGAAACAGAAAATATTCATTCTTTTTCCGACTGGGTCTTCGGATTCGGGTCTTTGGATCATTTTTCACGTGACCTGCATTCAACAAATCATTTCTGTTTCCTTGGCTTAGCCTATGCTACGTTACTCTCGAGTCCTTGTAAGGATTCGTTCAAAATGAACGAATCGTTCACAAACGAAACATCACTAGTGCTGGTGTCTCTGAATCTGACCTGGCCCACCACTGGTGATTCTGACCTAAGGGGAAGTTTACATGTATTGACCTTGCTCGTCAGTATTAGCTGAGAGCGGTCACGTTAGACCCTAAGCATCCTCTCTTTGGTACGTTCCTGTTGCTCTAAATTGGGTGTAGATTTTGGTTTTCAAAGTGTAGCAGCAACAACAGTACTAGAAATTAATTTCATCCTGTTTAACGTTCATTTTCCTGCAGTATTGGTTCTATCCAAATCAGTCACATTTTCCTGCTGGCTCCCTCTCTCTCTCTGTCTCGCTCACAAACACTCTGTACTCACGTGGAACAGTTGCCCCACCTGCCCTCACTCACCATCCGTTTATTGCTTGCACCCCCTGGGTTTTCATCACCTGTGTGTGTGTGTGTGTGTGTGTGTGTGTGTGTGTGTGTGTGTGTCTGCCTGAGATCTGTGCACAACAGGGCAAGTTGATAACAAGTTGTATCATGGCTCTTGGCTGAAAAGTTGCACATATTATTAAATCTTACAGGGAAACCAGTTTGCCTACCTTCAATCAAAATGTGTAAATCTTTTAATTGAAGCTATCAAGCTGAACTTGAGATGGAAGACATATTAGGTAAATGTTAGCCTTGAGGTTAGAGGTTAGCCTTAAATGTTGTTGTTCAGATTAGCCTATATTACTGTTATTTAGAAGTATGCCCTGCATAAACACCAGACCCATGTCTTGGAATTTGATCAGGATATACAAAATGTTAAATGCAAAGTGTAAATATGAGCAGCCCCCAAAATATTTAGTGAACTATAACTTATTTAGGTAGTGCCGTTTGGCCCTATATACATTAACAAGGTATAGAAACCAATACTAAACCATATTGGTGTATGAAATTGCTTTGTAAAAATGGAGGAAAGAAAGAAGGGGGGAACTAAAACGACATGTAAAACTTTCCTCCTTTGCACTAAGACACCATTGTGCGATACGGTGGTGAGTGGCCCAGCTTCCTCCTCAGGGCACACCCACGTGGCTCTGTTGAGAATGAAGCTCTCAGAAGTCACAGGAAAGAGCACCCTGTGAGACCGGAAAAGGGTGTTGCTGAAATGCAACCGTTGAATTCTATACCTTGGTAAAGGTTTTGGCTGTACATTTTTATTCCTTGGAAGTGTGTGACTTCAGGGTGTGTGGAGCTTTGCACGACTTGAGCTGTGTTCACTTGTGTACGACTGACCAGTTGAGATCATTGCCTGGGTGGATATCTGAAAAACCTGCACAGTTGCTAAATGTAAGAATGAGCAATATGTGAGTTCCCACCAGGGTGAGTGCAATTTCTTTTGATTTCATTTTTTCAAGGTAGATGCAGCATTTCTCTTTTTGGAGCATACAGCTTTTTCATGTTGGGGGTGGAAATGTTGTTCTCTGTGAGTAATAGGCTATAGTTATCTAGTGCCAAAATTAACTTAAATGTTGAACAGAGGGACTGGTAGGATAGTTAAACACACACGGCTGACACTGGAAATCTGAATATTTAATATCAAACAATATTGAATTTTTCAACTATGAAAATTGCCACAGTTTTAGAGTAAGACCCTGTTGTAGCGAAAATACAACTGTTTCCAAAAACTTAGAGATAATATTCAATCAGAGTCAGAAGTCCGGAGTCCGATGAACTGAAGTTTTATTTAGTCCTGCAGACAGATCATCCAAATATGAGAGTGGGCGTCCCCGTTAAGCTCTGAATCTAAGACCCAATGCATTGTCTTTTATACTCATAATTCGTCAGTTTATGCATCATGGTCATCACCGTATCTAAAAATGACCCAATCAGAATATTCCCTTATACTTTCACACTTTTTATACTCATTATTAGCCACTCAGAATATTCTCGCTCACCTGTTGCGAGGGAACTTTTGCTTTGGGGAGAAAAGATCCTCCTGCCAATTTTCTTGGTTATCACATGATGAAAGGCCATGTTGGCCTTGAGAGGCCTCATCATTTGTGTGCATTTGTATGGTTGTGTGCGTATGAGTGTATGTGTGTGATTGTGTATCCATGTGTGTAGGTGTGTGTGAATCTGTGTGTGTGTGTATGTGTATGTGTAATTGAGTGTTTGTTTGAATGTGTGTATGTGTATATGTGTGTGTGCGTGTAAGTGTGTATGTGTGTATATGTGTATATAGAAGTGTACATATGCCTGTGTGTGTATGTGTAAGTGTATCTCTGTATGTGTGTGTATGTATAAGTGTGTGTGAGTGTGGGTGTAAATGGGTGACCCCCTCCTGACTGCTTTGTAACTTTCCACTGCCCTGCACCTGCACTCTGGTTTTCATGCTTGACCTTACATGATACCCATCCCTGCGCACGAGCCTAATGACAATTGTAGCTGCAATTCTGCTCTATGACCACCACGGCACTGTTTGACAATGATGTTTGACAATGATAATTTTCAACATAAACGCCCCTTTGTGTCAATTTTGACACACAATACGATGGATATATTTCAGTTTATCTTACTTCATTACTAGTACAGCATGCATTGGCATTAATATGATTATAATTTACTAAACTATACTAAACTATACAGCGATGATAAGCAACCACACACACTTGATAAAAAAATGATACGACCCACCAGATCAATCACAAGTGAGTTCCTACTTAATTATTACTATAATCATCAATTCACACAGGATATAAAAATAGAATAGAAAGAATAGATGCAGTATACTCTTAGAAAAGGTCCAATACATTTGATAGGTGAACACAGATTATAGTACCATAATATGAGGTACATCATATCAGCAAAGCTCAATTATCTTCTCCCCAGGCTACCCCTTAGGGAGATTTAACTTGCATGCATATAAAAAAATGCAGTTACATTAGTGAAACAGAGTATAGAAAAAATTGAAAACATTCGTGCTCTTTTTCAGTGAGGTGAGTTACCACTTCCCTTTAAACCCCAGACTATAAGGCACTGTATCACGTTAAGCTAGCACCTAAACTTCTTAAGGCACTTAAGTTTAACCATAGAGACATATAATAATCTGCAATGATTACTCATAATACTTAAACGTTCTAAATACGACGGTGATGTTCATGCCTCATCTTTATTTTGTTTGAGCGATTTGTTGTGTAGGTTTGAGATGTGACAAAAACGTTGTGGTGCGTCGACCGCCTAAAACGAGAGCAAATTCTTTGTTGTGTAAGTTACCCTATATGTAATGTGTCCAGAACACTCTTGGCTCCCAGACACGTGGGGGAAGTGAAGTGCAGAGTAAGAGGGCAGTGATGACTACCCTTGTGAATTCAACTAGGCTCCTCTAAATTCTTCATCCCCTTCATGTAGTGTACAACCGTCCATATATGTTTCAGTGTGTATGTATGCCATGTGAACGCATTGTGATCCTCAACACCTTCTAACAGTGAGGGAAACGATCGTTGATCCTCTTCACCTATTGCAGGGCAATGATTTATTCCAGGAAAAGGGAAAATGGACAATGGAAAACGGGTAGGTCCCGGGGTATCTTTCACTGGCCGGGGACATCAGGCAGTGGTTGGGTCAGACCTTTTGCACAGGGATCAACACATCTCTCCTATTACTCCTTCTCTGGGCCCACAAAGGTGCTCACAAAGTAATCCGCCTCCAGACTGCTGAAGTCATGGTAGTATGCCGTCACCAAGACTGTGTATGTTGTCGCTTGGGTCCTTTTCCTGCCTCTCCTGTCGTTGGTGTCCTGGTCCATGCTAATTTTGACCTGCACCATTCTCCCAGGGTTCCCTCTCTGCATTGGATAGCTCTCCATTTTGTCTCTGTTGCGTTGGTGGGACTGGAGTTCTGTAACACAAATTGAGATGATACCATACACTTAACCCTTGTACTCTTACCGCTGTTGGAGTGGCCTGTGTCACTCTGTATGGTCCCTCTCTCCCGGGTTGGATACTCGTTCGCCTGAAAATCTTTACATACACCCAGTTTCCAGGCTGAGCCAGGCCACAAACGTCCACCTGTGGGTTGCTTATTAATTCTTGGTTCATCATCTGTAAATAAATAATCTTATGGATTAAAAACAACTGTTGCACATCATTTCTGATTTCTCGCTGGAGATGCTTCAGGGGTGGACCCCTGCCATCCCCTTGAATACTGGATAAGGGCATAGCCCTTTTCGTGGGCACTTCATGAGGTGTGATATGTGTAGTGTGATTTCTCTGTGATCTCATGTGCATCAGGGCAATGGACATTGCATCGAGCCAACTAAAATTTGACAATTTACATATTTTCACTATTTTTAACATCAGGATCCGGACTAGGGCACGCCTCAACCCATTGTGAAAAAGTTTCAACTGCTACTGGTACATACCTGCGTTTCTCGATTTATTTTTAATTTTTTTCTTCCCATATCTATACTATCGAATTACTACATGTTTAAATGGGCCTTCAGGTATTGGAATACACCCCTGAGGCTCTGCTGCCATTCCTTGTACTAAGTCTCACACTGCCAGTCTGTCATCAATGATCTCTTATAAAAAATAACTAGAACCCCTTATCTAAAATGTTATGTCATACCTCCCCCCTTTGTGCATTGAAATAATGCGCATCAGTCATTAACAGGCCAAAGAGTTTGCGTGGAGCTGCCATGTGGACACTCTGTACCCGTTTTATCCTCCTTTTTAAATCATTTGAGCTTTTCCCCATATTTTGGAGCAGAATTATATCATTGATGACCAACTTTGGCTGTAACGTAATAACTAGACCCTGCATGGTTCATAGGGTTTGTCAAAACACTGGGGCAGTCCCCCCTTCTACACAACAAAAAGGTAAAGTGTATGCAATTTACACACTGTGCTGCTACTCCAAGGCTTCTGTACCCGTCTTATTTTATACTAATCGCAAATTAATTTAGCTCAAACCACAAACATAGAAACTTCTGTCAAACTTTGTCACATAGGTCTTGTAAAGGACTTTTCAGCTATGTATGTCTATTTTCTGAACTTCATACCCTTATAAAACAAGAGGAAACCACTTAACTTTCCCCCACAGACTCATATCGGGACATGTGATGTCAAAGAAGGGCTATCACGGTGGCTTGCAGCTGTGTGGCACTGATGCCTGCTCTTTCTTTGCACATAGCACTTTTCTTAAACACATGCCTGCTCTCTCTACTGTACTTTTGATTCCCTCTGCAACTGCTGCTGGTGAAAAATAGGGTACTGCTCCAGTGCTCCTGGAAAGGCAACTTGAAATCAGGTTTTAAGTTTAAGCTCCATAGGCCTGACTGCTTGTACTACGTCAAAATCACCCTTTACCCACCCCTGAACTGGTACTTGTTACAAAACTTGTTTCCCTGTCTCTTTTGCTAGGATCATTATTCTCCACTTTTTAAATTTTACCTGTTCTTCGCGCATCGGCTCTTCTGCAGTGAGGGGCTTGTGATCTTCACCATCCCAGCATCTGTATCCCCCCCCCCCGGGAAAACACTATACAGACAGCAAGGACTTCTCAATGGGCAATTTATTGAATATATAGGGTCATGTAGTCTAACATGTACTGTGCGTGGTGTTAACTCAGTTATCAGTGGTTGTCCATGCAATGTGTGTGTGGGATAGAGTCGAAGTGTATGTTTTGTCAGCACTTGTTTGAAACTCAGGGTTTTTCGTAATCTGTCCTATCCTAATCGCTGCCCCTGCTGGACCTATTATGCCCTAGGGAGAAACATAATGTCTGCTCTCCAAGCTACTTCTTTGATCCACTGCTTTGCACTGTCCTGGTTTGGATCTAAGTCAAACCCAAGAGAACAATGAGGAATGCATCTTGGACGCCTGCTCTTAGGCAGGCGACTTAAAATTACAATGGTCCACATTCCATCTTTGATATTAGTCATCTACTGGCTCTTGGAAATCACTTATCTAGTATGCCTGTTGTGGCTGCAGCTGCTCGGACACCCCAACCTCTGGCCCCCCGATGTCATCCTGGACGTCGACTATCTGAGGAAGCCCTGTAATCCTGCACATAAAATCAAGTCGTGTCAGAGTTTTGTCAGTAGACAGTTTTACTCTGTTGTCATTAATGGTCGGTGGTTGCATCCACTCAACCTGTTGTGCTCTTTTCATCATGGACCCCACATGCCTTGCTCGAAACCCTAGGCCTACCTTGAGGGTTATATGTGGCATGGAGTCTGGAATATTGTACATTCTGGTTAATGCTGACTCTTTTAATTCAACTTGTACTCCCATTCCCTCGGGCCCTATGATTACATATTGGGCCCTCATCTCAAGTGGTTTTCGAACAGAAACCACCTTTTTCCACTCTTCATGCTTTTCCACACTGAAGTTGTCTTCCATCATTATGGTGCAGTGTGCTGGGCATCTCGGATCCCTCAACAAGGGATAGTTTGCATTTATCAGAGGTTTCCAAAACTTCCAAATTCTTTCAACCCAGCCTACTTTGATTAATGTTATCCAATAGATCGTTTTACTAATTGGAATCTGAGGGGCCATGGCATGGCAGGGTTCTTGGCTGATCAGAGAGAGTCCATTCGGAGTGTATTCAATTTGGACTCCCATCCGGCAGAGTATATCTCGTCCCATTAAATTGATGGGAGTGTGATCTGAAATTAAAATTGGTATTTTTATTTGTTTTCCATCTAATTCTACTGTCACCGGAGCAGAAAATGGTATTAGCTGCACTTGTCCTGAGAATCCAATGGTCTTTGCTACTCTACCACTGTTAGACCTGGGGAGGTGTTGGGCATCAGCTGTGGCTACACAGCTGTATATTGCTCCAGTATCAACCATCAATGTGACCATTTTACCCTCTATATTAACCTGCAGCGTAGGTTCTTTATCAGCTTGGCTAGATAACATTACAAACTGACACTCCTCACTAAGATTCTCTACACCCCTTCGAGAGTAAGCACCCCCATACGGGGAAACCGGACCACTGGGATTTTCCGTCGGTGGCTGGGTGTCTCCCTGTCCTCCCTTCCTCCCCTGTTGTGTGCAGTGTCTGGACATGTGTCCTTCTTGTTGACAGGTCCAGCATACGATTGGTCCATTTGCATTTCCGCGGCCACCATTGTTGCCTCCTCTGCCTCTGCCTCTGCCTCCACCTCGGTTTCTGTACACTTGTGGTTGTGCCTCCCACGGTTGTGGTGGTTGCTGCCACTGGGGATATGGCTGTACCCAGTATGGCTGCAGTGGTTGTGGAGGTCCGTAGGCATACTCAGGCCGCGTTGGCTGTGGCGCTCGGGGTGCAGCTCGTGTAGGTGCGGATGATACTGGAGATTCTGTTGGTGCCGGTGCTGGCGCTGGGTGGCTTTGAACTGGTGCCTCAATGACAGGCACCTGGACAATCTTTTTTTGTCCTTTAGCATTATCTAGCTGTGTTAGCACCAGCTTCCTCTGTGTTTCAGTGTCTTGTTTACTTGTGTTTTCTTCTGCTTTCTTATGTAAGTTAACAAAATGAGTCACAGCCTCTCTGAACTCACTACGTGACATTATTCCAATGCGGTGGTCTTTGTCCAGTTCAGTCTTTACTGGAGGAGGGAGGGCATCAAGGATCGCTTTCCTCATCAAATGTCTCATCATCAGATTGGTCTCTGGGTCTGACTCCATCTTCATTCGCCAGTTTGCTTCTGTTCTTTCAACAAATGCAGCAGGGCTTTCATCTGTTTTCAATGTATCTACTGCCATGCTTGTGAGAGAGAATACGGTAGGGTAAGTTTCCCTTAATGCGTGCCACACCTTGTTTCTGTATTCATTGAACGGCACGTCATCTACCATTGGGTTCCCCATCACTCCTTTCATGTCGGCTTTGTCAAAGATCGTCCTGGCAGTCTCTCTTGTCAGAATTTGACTCAGAAGCACTTTCAGGTCCCCCAGACATAATGTCTTTCCCTCAGTCTCATTTTCGAACTGTGTCACCCAGACGGCTGCAGAATCTTGGAGGAGAGGAAGTCTAGAGATTAACCCCGCCACGTCTGTATGACCCCAGGGCTGGTAATGCTGCACGGGACCTTTAGTGATTAAAGGCAACATCTTGCTTCCTCTTTTTACTGGAGCTCCCTCTTCTTCTTTCTCCTTCTCTTTCTCTTTTTGCATTAGAAATTGTTCTAGGTGCTTTACCCGACTCTTCACTTTTTTAAGTTCCTTAGTCTCTTTTTCAGACTCTTTCATAACCTCTTTCTTTGTGAGGATTGTTATTGGGCATTGGCCTTTAGGCTCTGTGTCCTCCTCATCATCTGCATCTGAGTCAGAGTATTCTCTCAACTGCTTCCAATGCCTTGTTATTTTTCTCTTCATTTTCTGCCCCAAGTGACTGCTTGCTGCCTTCTTTATTGCAGCTGTGATTATGAATGGAAGCACTGGCACTTCTTTGACCACTACCTCTTCACCACCACTGCTCTCTTCATCATCCGTGTCACTTCTCTCTCTCACCTCCTCAGGTGCTGTCTCTAAATCCTCCAAGTTCCCCTCCATGTGGCTTGCTGTTATGTTAATACGCACTGATTTACCAGTGCTCTTATAATTTGTGGTCTCTTTTGCCTCATTGGTTCTGTCATCCTCAGCTATTTTCCTTTCTAATTCCTGCAGAAGTCTTATGTTCCGACTATCCTCAGTTATTTCTTTTTTCATTCTCTGCAGAACCCTTAATTTCCGATCTGCTTTTTTAAATCCCTGTTCAGTTTGTACATGAGCATTTTGTGTCTGCTTGATCAATGCCATTTTCTTTTCTATATCATCCAGTAAATAGCTGGCTTTCTCCAGCTTTCTACCATCCAGGATCCAGAGCCGTTGGTTCTTGCACAGCTGCAGCCACTCCTGCTCTCTCTTTTTCCAAAACTCCTCATTTGCCTGCATCCCCCTTTTAGTCACTGCTATTTTGGGGCTTAGCTCTTTAGTGAGTGTGTCACTTAGTTGCTGCGCTTCTTTAGCCAATGTCATCCTTAGCTCTCTTATCTCAGCTAGCTCTCTCTCTCCCACTCCTGCCCCTCTGTTCTCATGGGCCTGTTGCATTTCACCTTCCTCCTCCTCATGTGATAGGAATATATTTTGCCTTGCCTGTCTCCTACTCTGCTCTTGCAAATGCTTCTCCTCCATTCTCTTCTGTTCTGGTTCTGTAAAGTAAGGATAATCAAATGGAGACAGCTCATATGTGCGCTCGGGTAGTATTGCGTCATCAACGGCTCTCTCAGGCTCTTTTCTCAAATGCAACGGAAAACCCTGAGCATCCTCTCCCACATTGTGTGTTATGTGTTTGTCAGCAGTGACTGGAGATGAGTGCCTGATGCACTCATTATCTTGTAATGAGCTGGTGACATGTTCTAATCTGGTTATTCGTTGTATTACTTCTTCTATCATATACTTCACTTTGCTGTCTTCACTTACTTCTGCTGTACCAGCGAATTGTACTAGTGGGCATTGTGCTACCTCATGCAGCTGTGGGTATAGCTTCTTCTGTGCTCTCACAGGCGAAGTGTACGCGGGGGGGCTACTCTGCACTCCCTCTGGAACTTCTGATGTGCATACTCCCTTTTCCATTCCCACCCCAGGCTGTTGTGATGGTATTGCTGTTTCTTTCTCTTCTACCTTGTCCTTGAATATTCCCATAAATGTTTTTAATGATTCTAACTCTTCCTGTCTCTTCTTTTTTCGTGCTTCACTCTTGTCTTTCCGTTTATGATCCTGTATTTTTCCTTCTGTTTGTATTAATAATTTAGAATCATATGAGCCTTGTTGAGGCCACGGATTTGTGTCACCCTTGGTTCTGTCATGCCATTTTAAGCAGTGGCTTTTAATCGTGTCTGCCTGCATTGGGTATTTACCACACACCTCTTCTAAAGGGGGCTGTTTTCCTGTTCCCAACGCCGCTGCTGCCATGTTCAGAAACACACTTTACTCTAGAAACTCAAAATCACTATGTAGTGTAGGCTATTATGTTTTTCAAAATTAATACAAAAATGTACTTTTAACAGTTACTTGCTGCAGTGTTCACACACTGATACACTTCTCGTGGCACTGCTCGTATGATTATTTGTGGGTTAAGAATCTTAACTCCCCTCTCACCAGGGACGTGCAGTGAGGTTCGGAGCTGGTGAGGCACAGAAACCGGAAGTGATTACGTCATTTTGAGCTCTAGTTTAAACTATATATATAATGTATATATACATGTATATATGTCTATGGTTTTAAAATTGTCATCTGATCAGAACTGAAAAAACGTTGTTTTATTGTCTAATACCATTATTTTCAAACGATTGTTTTTTTTATTGTATTATGATGAGTTATTAATAAGATATTAATAGTTGCAAGCTAGTGTATGTAGCCCTCCCACCAATGATATGGCTCATTTCATTTTGTCTGGAGAAAATATAACTACGGTGGTGGGATGCTAATTTAAATGACCATTTAACCAACTCGGACAGCTTCGAAAAAACAATTCCATATTTATTTACACAACATATTAACATGTAAACAGTTAAACACCGCATACATAGCACACAATACCAAAATGTTCTACTGGCCAGTATAATTTAAAGTTGGTGCACTTTCGTTGGAGCTCATAACCGTCAGTTTGAGGTGAAACAAAATTAATCCACTCACGATTATCAGTATAGATCAGTGGAAATCCGTTGTCCTCTTCTTGAGTGAATGCAGTCAGTGGCTAGTTTAGCTCAGGATTAGCACCTACCTAGTCTGCTCACAACTTCAAGGCAACTTTCATGCATCAACAGCCTTTAGCTTCTTTAGGTTCGTGTTGCGCATGAATATGTAGTCCCGTTGGGAAACGTGAAATACTCCAATGCAAATGTGTAATACTACTGTGTTAACTTAAAATACTTAAACGTTCTTAGTTAATTCAACATGCCTCCAGTCTTGTTTGGACTGAAAGTTCAGTTTTGAGAACTGCTTCAGGTTAGCAATGCAATCTTCCATTTTCGCTGTCAAACTCAAGTAGAGAAGTGAAGAAGAAAATCCAACGTCAGATTATATACCCAACAAGTGCCCTCTCGCTCGCCACCCTTCTTGAATCCGTGGTAGTGCGTGCCTCCCTTGCAATATTTTTCAATGCGTTTTCAGCTCAACTCAAAAGGTTCTACGCTTGCGCACGCATGCGTAAAACCCAGTTTGGAGTGATTTCGCAATCCTAGGGGAGGCACTGCCTACCCTGCCCATAGACTGCAATGCATCTGCCTCCCTTGACCGCACGTCCAATGTTCATTGGCTGATCACTGGGAACCGGAAATGCTCAAATTCAGCGATTTTGATAATAAAAATGCTCGAAATGATCGGAATCATGCAGAAATTACACTCGTAACACAGATAACTAGAGAAATATGAATATGTATTTTATAATACATAAATATATATGATTATTATACAAAAAAAAAAATACATTTTTTTTTAATATTTTTTTTTTTTTACTTTTCAAAATGACAGGTGAGGCTCTGCCTCCCCTGCCTCCTATGACTGCACGTCCCTGCCTCTCACCTATATGCCCTCACAGCGTAATCAATCGTGCTCTTGTACTGGGACTGATCTCACTCGCACACAAGTCGTTCGTAAGCGTCTAACTGTTGCTGTACTCTCCTTTGGTTACTCTGTGTCCACGTAAGCAAACTTGTGTCAATCGGACATGTAATGTATGATATATGATGTGGAAATACCATATATATCTTCTATAATTCCCACTGTACTGGCTCACTAAGATATTCAATAGTCAAAAGTTATTTTAATACTGTATTCCAGTCAACAAATGGCCATTCCTTAACTATCTCATCAAAACTCGGAGAATCTGCTCCGACACATCCACGCGGTAGACACACCCACACTCTCAATGGCGCCTACAATGTTGAATGCAATACGTACTTCATTTGCTAATGCATCTTGACGTTACAACATCATCCGCAACAAATAAATGGTTTATCAGTTTAACTCACTTTAATCACTCCACACATGAAACTGTGGTCAAAACATATGATTTCTTAATACATCTGATGTTTCCAGCAAAGCATTGCAATAGGCTATCTTTCATAAAATCGCCCGCAACACATGTATTTTTTATCTTAGTTGATTTAACCGCTTTCACAAACAACTCCTCGCAAGGATCTAAAGCATACGGAAGGTCAAGCCCTATGTTTCAATGTTAAAACCACCAATATTCACAGCATTGCATCAAAAACTCTTTACCGATGTATACTGTTCTTTCTATTCACGCAACGCATACGGGCAGTCAAACGCTGTTTCAATTGCAAAACCACCAATATTCACAGCATTGCATTAAAAACTCTTTACCGATATATAGGCCTAGGCTACTGTTCTTTCTATTCACGCAACATCATTTGTAGCATTGGCATATGCGTATTTTGCCACTTCTAAAGTTTCGAGAATAGATTCACCCATAAATTCGAAAAACTTGCATTCAACCAGAAAACGACAGCCTAATTGTTCAACAATGCCCCGTCCATTGCCCGTGTTTGATTTGTATGTATCAGTTTAAATGCATGTGTCTATAATTTCTGTTTCACAGTTTTCTCAGTTTTTCTCTTTATTTCAACATCACACACACAATACTTTGACTAAGGGTACTTATTTTGACTAGAATTTCTGAATAATGCACCTGTTGCGCATCCTTCAAGAACTTCTTATAGTTCGCACGGATTTTTTTACCGGAGTTTTACTGATGCCTCATCCCGCGACTCATGTACCCTTTATTAGGCTTGCTGGAATAATTATCGGGGAGTCTTTATTAGTTGCCCTCCAGCGCCTTATGCTTTCTCAGACTCTTATTTAACTTTGTCACACTCATTCATGCCTTTTCTTTATTCTCCACTTAACTCTGACGTTCCGTGGTTTCTCGTTGCTTCCACCATTCAAACACACAGATGCCGTGACAATACACTAATGCGCTGATTTTGGATGATTTTGGGTGTGACTGCCTGTCGCACCCGTAGTTATAATAATTGTCAGTATCGAATTTCCTTCTCAGATTACTTGCTTGTTTTATTTTAATAAGTTTATCATTGAGATCACGGCAGAAAATCCACCTGAAGTTCGTCTTTTGCGTGAAACAAGGCACACTATTACCACATTTATTTACTATTTATTTATCCGACAATTTTACTAAACGGCCATGGCTTATCACCATCCACAACTGGTTGTCTTGGAAATGACTCACGGATCGCTCCTCCTTCAACAAGATATGCAAACGATTTTATTAACGTTTTATTTTAAAAACACACTTATAGGCCTAGTTGTCTTAGCTAGAAGGAACAGACACGTCTCCTGTACAACTCAGTTCGATGTCTTAAGGGTTAGGGTTACACAATAATAGTGGTTGTCTCATAGGTAGCCCCTGGCTCCTCGCACACAACAGTCAGACTTTTCTGACACAATAGTAGTGGTTGTCTCCTAGGTAGCCCCTGGCTCCTCGCACACAACAGTCAGACTTTTCTGACACAATAATAGTGGTTGTCTCGTAGGTAGCCCCTGGCTCCTCGCACACAACAGTCAGACTTTTCTGACACAATAATAGTGGTTGTCTCGTAGGTAGCCCCTGGCTCCTCGCACACAACAGTCAGACTTTTCTGACACAATAATAGTGGTTGTCTCGTAGGTAGCCCCTGGCTCCTCGCACACAACAGTCAGACTTTTCTGACACAATAATAGTGGTTGTCTCGTAGGTAGCCCCTGGCTCCTCGCACACAACAGTCAGACTTTTCTGACAATAATAGTAGTTGACTTATATAAAATAATTTAGGTCTGCTCACTTCAGTTCATCCCCCCGGCCTTTCTGACTATAAATCCTTTTTAGGTTCTTTTTTGGTAGGCCTATGGCACCCTTCTTCCTTTCTGGGTTTTAGTCTTAACCAGCAGAATGACTAGTTAAACAGAACAACGCTGTTCTTACCTTTAAATTGTGCACTTCTAGTCGCCCTGCCGGCTGACCGGGACCCAGAAAAGAGGGAGCTTTCGTCCTTGTTCCAATCCCACTTCTGACACCAATTATGTTGTAGCGAAAATACAACTGTTTCCAAAAACTTAGAGATAATATTCAATCAGAGTCAGAAGTCCGGAGTCCGATGAACTGAAGTTTTATTTAGTCCTGCAGACAGATCATCCAAATATGAGAGTGGGCGTCCCCGTTAAGCTCTGAATCTAAGACCCAATGCATTGTCTTTTATACTCATAATTCGTCAGTTTATGCATCATGGTCATCACCGTATCTAAAAATGACCCAATCAGAATATTCCCTTATACTTTCACACTTTTTATACTCATTATTAGCCACTCAGAATATTCTCGCTCACCTGTTGCGAGGGAACTTTTGCTTTGGGGAGAAAAGATCCTCCTGCCAATTTTCTTGGTTATCACATGATGAAAGGCCATGTTGGCCTTGAGAGGCCTCATCATTTGTGTGCATTTGTATGGTTGTGTGCGTATGAGTGTATGTGTGTGATTGTGTATCCATGTGTGTAGGTGTGTGTGAATCTGTGTGTGTGTGTATGTGTATGTGTAATTGAGTGTTTGTTTGAATGTGTGTATGTGTATATGTGTGTGTGCGTGTAAGTGTGTATGTGTGTATATGTGTATATAGAAGTGTACATATGCCTGTGTGTGTATGTGTAAGTGTATCTCTGTATGTGTGTGTATGTATAAGTGTGTGTGAGTGTGGGTGTAAATGGGTGACCCCCTCCTGACTGCTTTGTAACTTTCCACTGCCCTGCACCTGCACTCTGGTTTTCATGCTTGACCTTACATGATACCCATCCCTGCGCACGAGCCTAATGACAATTGTAGCTGCAATTCTGCTCTATGACCACCACGGCACTGTTTGACAATGATGTTTGACAATGATAATTTTCAACAACCCCTCCCGTGGGCTTCCATTGGGCAAAGAGAAAGACTACAAAAGACCGCCTGCTTACATTTCGTGATGAAACCTAAAGTAGAGAATGCATGTCATTTTATAAGTTGCCAGGGAGTGCGACGGCGCTCCTCACTTGATTGAAACACTTATATCAAAAAAGACGGAGAAGCCACATGAAAGAGCAGAGAAGCTTTGTGAATATTTTGACGAACACCAAAGGACGAAACAGAATTACATAGGGAATGGGTAATGAAGAAGAGGAGATTAAATGGTGTTTGTGTACAATGTTAGTGCAATCATCTAGCACTACCTTTTTGCCATTCGGATTATTTTCCTGAGTGGTATTTTTTAAAGCCACTGAATTCCGTTCCTTCACAGTTCAGTTCAGCTGAATTGACATCCAGTTGAAATTGGCATTGACTCATCAACGGCCTCATCGATTTGAGATTTGGAACCAATATTTAAAATAATGACATTACTAATGTGATGAGGATTATGTACTGTTTTCTTCATTCATACGCATAAACAGACATCTAAACACCAATTTGGTGTGAATACATCTGATTACATCACCCCTTCAATAAACAAACTAAGCTGAAACAACGTTTGGTTTGGCATATTGTTTGCTACAGAGGAATTAAGCCAGGTTGTGGAGGCCAGTATTCAATATCAACATCCAATAATCCTTTTCAGTGGGGATGTACAGTACTGTGCAAAAGTTTTAGGCAGGTGTGAAAAAATGCTATGAACTAAGAATGCTTTGAAAAATGTAAACAATAAATGTTTATTTTGTATCCATTTACATGGTAAGACTGAGCACAGCAACAAGACACAACGTAGTTATACTGCATCAGCAGGGTCTCTCCCAGACAAAGATTTCAAAGCAGACAGGGGTTTCAAAATGTGCAGTTCAAGCTCTTTTGAAGAAGACGTTGAGGATCGTAGACGCAGTAGTCAGCCAAGGAAACTTAATGCAGCTGATGAAAAACACATCAAGCTTAATTACCTTCGAAATCGGAAGATTTCAAGCAGTGGCATCAGCTCAGAACTGGCAGAAACCAGTGGTACCCAGGTACAGACATTTACTGTCCGGGGAAGTCTGGCCAGAAGTGGTCTTCATGGAAGAGTTGCAGCCAAAAAGCTCTACCCCGACAAGGAAACATGGCCAAGTGACTGAACTAAGCACGTAAACATGGAAACTGGGGTGCAGAAACATGGCAGAAGGTGCTCTGGACTGATGAGTCAAAATTAGAAATATTTGGCTGTAGAAGAAGGCAGTTTGTTCGCCGAAGGGCTGGAGAGAGGTACAATAATGAGAGTCTGCAGGCAACAGTGAAGCATGGTAGAGGCTCCTTTCCAGTTTGGGGCTGCAGTTCTGCAAGTGGAGTTGGAGATTTGGTCAGGATGAATGGTGTCCTCAATGCTGAGAAATACAGGCAGATACTAATCCATCATGCAATACCATCAGGGAGGCGTATGATTGGCACCAAATGTATTCTGCAGCAGGAACATAACCCCAAACATACAACCAATGTCATTAACAACTATCTTCAGCTTAAAGAAGAACAGAAAGTCCTGCAAGTGATGGTATGACCCCCACAGAGCCCTGATCTCTACATCATCGAGTCTGTCTGGGTTTACATGAAGAGACAGAAGAATTTTAGGAAGCCTACATCCACAGAGGTTCTGTGGTTAGTTCTCCAAGATGGTTGGAACAATTTACCAGCCGAGTACCTTCAAAAACTGTGCGCAAGTGTATCTGGAAGAATTGATGCTATTTTGAAGGCAAAGGGTGGTCACACCAAATATTGATTTAATTTAGAATTTTCTTCTGTTCCTTCACTGCATTTGGTTAATTTATGAAGAATTGATGAAAATAAACTGTTAACACTTCCATTTTTGAAAGCATTCTTAGTTTACAGCATTTTTCACACCTGCCTAAAACTTTTGCACAGTACTGTAGATTACGTTGTCATTTTAGCATACTTGAGGTTTGGTTTTAGTTTACTGTCATATAAAGTTAGAAATCCAATCAGCAGCCATGGACAGTTTCCCCTAGGAGAAGACAGGGCTAACATGGTACATTCATACATGGAGTAAAAATGGAACAGAGTCTTATCTGCTGTTGAATACTTCTGTATTGCTAATTCTGTCAAGTAAAAATGTTGGGAGATAGTCGTTGGCCAATGGAAATGGAGTTAGACAAACCAGCACATGTCTCTTTTTTTTCCTATTTAACTGGAAATGTCGTCACTTTCTAAGTGGTGATTTTGTGAAGGTGGCAGCCCTGGTTCATGTACTGTTTTCTGAGAAAACTTTTGTCTTCATGAAATGTCACATGAGTCCTCTTCACAACTGGTCACACTGCATGTCCGTATACATTTGAAACTTCAACACTGAATATTCTGCACATCGCACTGAATAATTGCTGCGACACACTGAACAATTTGCTGTTATTATCTTTCTTTTAGGATAGCTGCAATCTGAGCACACTTGGCCAGCCTGTTAATCCTAATTTATATTACAGTGTTATTCTTACCCTCAATTTTGCCCACTTTATACTAGGGGTGGGAATCTCTTGGCACTTCACGATTCGATTCGAAATCGATTCAGAGGTCAACGATTCGATTTTAAAACGATTATCGATTTTGTAATTTAAAAAAAAAACTTTTTTTTTTTTTTAACACATCCATTTTATGTTGAAATGCAAGCTGCATTGGCTATTGCATTGCTCATAGAAAGTCAAAAATTGTGACCATTAAAAGCTTTTTCTCTAATAAAGCAAATAGAGTAGGTAATTCATCTGTTGCTTTTCTTTAATTATCAAACACAAAGTAGGAAGTGATTTTAAACTCTGAGTTGCAAACTCAAATGATTCAATAGTCGAAATCCATCAATAATCGTTTTATCTGTTTCGAATTGATTAATCGATAATCAATCGATAATTGCATTTCAACATAAAATGGATGTGTAAAAAAAACGATTATCAATTCTAAACCGATAAAACAATTATCAATCCATTTCGACTTTTAAAACATTCGAGTTTGCTACTCAGAGTCTTTGCTACACTTCCTACTTTGTGTTTTATAATTAAAGAAAATCAACAGATGAATTACCTTCTCTATTTTTTATTAGAGAAAAAGCTTTTCCTTGTCACAATTTTGACTTTCTATGAACAATCCAATAATCGATGCAGCTTGCATTTCAACATAAAATGGATGTGTAAAAAACATTATTATTATTATTTTTTTTTTTAATTACAAAATCGATTATGAACTTTTCTGAATAGAGAGAGAATCGTTTTAGAGAAAATCGAGAAAAATTGAATAATCGATTTTTTCCCCCCACCCCTACTTTATACTTTATATATTTATTTACTGCTTTTACTATGTTTTATTGTAGGCTATTTTGATCTTTTTGTAGAGCATTAAACAAGGTGATGATTGTGTGACGTTAAAATAACAGCTATGAGAGTGTGTGGCTGCCGATTTTGGTCAAGTTAGTCCAACTTAATGGTAGAAAAAGACGTTGTTGTTGAGACACTGATCAACCTATTTAGAACTCTGTGGGAGGAATTCCATGCATTTTATTGATTAATGTGACACAGAAAGATCCAGCTCTCTGATGTGTCAACATTGGGTAAACATTAATGAATAGTGTAGACCTATCTATAAGTATAGATTGTGTTTCTGGATGTTTAGCCTGCTCTGTTGCAGAAAAGGTCCCAGCTAAAATAAAGGACTGCATAAATACCTTCACCATAGAGTTAGGATTCACTGCTCTAAGCTACATCGACGGAATAGAAAAAAAAATGAATTGATGACGTGTGTCATGTGTTTTGATTATTTTAATTAATCTTGTCTGCTGAGAAATTGAAAATCTTTAGAACATTCTTGTGTTGGAATAGAAAACCATTTTAGAAATCATGTTCATGCAATGTTTGCATGTAGCCTAACAGTTTGCAGCAATCTCTGCCTCAAAGTGGCTGTACATGTGGTCATTTATAGCTAAAAGCAATAGTTCCTTGTTTTCTTTGTGTTAAACATCGTTGCCTCATAGCAAAGTTTGCTAAGCAAACATATAAATCTATATAAAAAAAACTAACTTTTTTCAGTTGCTTGTAAATTCAAATGGACATGCTAAACAGCCAGTCTGCTTGACTGCATTTGTGCCATTGAGTCGCAGTTGCCTTGACCCAGTCTCAATGCTAGTGACATCAGTGGCCCTATAATCCTGTGTAATCCTCTATCTGAATCCAGAGCCCTGATGAACACAGTCCGTAGGCACAGGTTATCTGACCTACATGCCACTGCATGGGGATTGGAATACTCTTGGCAAAGGAAATATCCACCCTTGTCATTTACACCCATAAATCAGAATGCCTGGCTGGCTGTTGCTCTACTGTACTGCAGTCAGTGTAGTAACAGGCATGAGACCAGCCGTAAAGCTGTCTTATAACTCCTAGTGGTCTTTAGGGACCTTGAATGTCGTGCTAGTTTACCGTCTGATTGCTTCTTCGGGATGTGCTAGTCGTTGGTGGAGAGGGGTAAGGCTGTGGTTCTCATGGCTTACGTTCCTTATGTGTGGTACTTAATGGATCAGACAAAGTATGATAGCTGGCAATGGATATGATTGCTGTGATGGGACCAAAAATCAGAAACTATTGAAGGTTTGAAAAATCGCTGTAGTGATTGTATTGATGTTGTTGTATATTGGTTGTGTTGTCAACCGAGCTAAGTTAGCCTAGCAAACATATCGCTAGAAAACGTACAGTTCTTATCCTTTGTATAATGTCTCGTCACCTGTAATTACCAATAGGCTTGAACAGGCTAACACAGCCACACTCTACTGTGCCCTATTTAACATTTCAAACTGTTACCTCAGTACATCAACAGTTGGACAGCCTAAGATTACAGCATTTTACAGGCTGCTATCACTGTATGAGGTGAGGTATGAGCGCAGATATAGAAATATGAAGTGAGAGGAATGACAAATGATGCAGCCATACACAGTAGATGCTCAGCTGATGTGGTCTTAACCTTTCCTCAATCCTCAATTGTTCCTCCCACGCAGATTTACATGTGCAGTTCAGAGATGCCAAAGCGGAGGAACATGTGAAGATGTACCTAAAGGTGGAGAAAAGTAAGTACAAATACATAATAAGAAAAAACACACACACACACACACGCGCCACATGCCACACACACGCGCCACATGCCACACACACAAGCCACACACACATAGTTCTTGAGTTTGTCTTTCATAAACTCTATTTCCTCTTTCCTGCTTGGCAAAGTTATTCTACTTACTGGTTGAAACATCATACAAATAAGTAGATAATAAATATCTAAATCATGTCAATAAGTAATCATGTCAGCAGTGTGGAACTACTTCACGATATCAAAAGATGATAGTAGAGTTGCTGTGTGGCATAAATGTTCATCGGAGGTACAACGAGGAGGAAACAAGGCAAAGAGCTTCAACACTAACCTTATCAGTCATCTCAAATCTCGTCATAGCCAAGACGTGTTCAAAGAATATGAAGCCGCTACCATAACCAAGAAAACTATGTTGTTTATGTTATGAGGGGAAGTAATGGGGCGAATAGGCATAGCCATATGTCTATGTGAATAGGGGTTCAGCTTGAGATCGCGATGCGATCACGTGGGACAATGACGTCATCAGGTTGCGTGAATCCGTGCAGACGAACACCAGCCCCCGTACCGATTCAAATCTACTCACTTTCTACCCCGATTCGAATCGTTGCAGATACTGTGTGCGGATAGAGAGTGTTCGTCTACATGATAGGGCTATCTGTATTCTGAACAGCAAGGACGCAGACAAACTAGACTTTGCCTGTATTGGGCCTAAGCCTGCAGGAGGTAATGCTACAGTCACTTCAATATCAGAGGCATTTGAGAAAGGACTGTATTTGTTGGTTCTAGTCTGTTAGAACACCCATGAGTACCAAAGCAGTCTTCTTTATCTACCTTTAATGTGCATTCATCAATTTCCATTACATGACGATGCGTGTGATAGTCTGTGGTCTGCAATGAGAATAGGGACTAATCAGCACTGCACTGAATTACATTAACATGAGTTATAGCTACATGATTACAATAACACAACATATATTACTAGATACATATCATAGCGGACATTACACCAGACAACATGGATCTCATTCATATCTCATCCAGTCGAAATCTTAACAGGATGAACCTATCCTTATTACATTGAGTCAACATAAGAACAGAACATAACTTAATCTCCTACTAATCGCTACTTATGGCAACGTGCACACACATGCAGCCCAAATACACAATCTTTCACATTAGTTACTTCATGAAAACCCGTACTTTCATAAGGTTTGCTCACAATACCTCAAATCTAAATCTAAAAAACTTTAAAAAAAAATAAATAATATTAGCCCTAAAATTCCATATCGGTGCATCTCTACAAATAAGTAGTTTACAGTTACTGATTACCCTTTTGGTTTGGTTCCTGACTTTTTACTTATTGGTAATTGATATTTGGCATATTAGAACAAGAATCTGTATCCTCTGCACGAATTGAAAGCTTAAAAAATTGGACTTGTCGAGCTGCTGTGTCATTTCTACCTGCCGGTGCATCCATGGTGGAATATGTATGGTTTTAGAATACAGTGTATTTACTGCAGATTGTGTTGTCCATTTACAAAGTAATCTGTCTCTGTAATCAGAAAATTGCTTTGTCAACATTAACCATGTCATTCACTAGCCAGATGTTAAGCATCAGACCTTAAGCACAAGAGCATACTGACTCCATGTGCTGCAGTGCATGCCGTGCCTCTCACTCATGTCATGGGTGAAGGATAGGTACTTTTTTGGACCGTAAGGGTGTGTGTGTGTGGGAGTGCTGGGACGAGTCCTATCCTTCTCAGAGGAGACTCCTCTTAAAGCATGTGCGGGTCTGTTAATGGGAGCTCCAGAAAGGAGTGTCAGCACAGGCAGTGTTTAGCTTGGCCTCAGCTGCCTGACTTTACGGTATTCTGGGAAACCAGCATGGGAGAAAATGTACAGCATGCCTGCGGAGCCAAACTACTTCTGGACAATCTGACCCACATTTTTACAAAGCCTGCCCCGTCGTCATTTCAGTGCTGTGCATTCCTGTAGCAGGTTAGGTTGGCTCAACCCCTTATGGGAGCAAGCATCATCAGGGCCAAGAAGGGGGGGACAATAGCTTACCACTTCCTGTAAATAATGTCCCTTAATATGGGAATTTGGAAAATGTCCCCCCAGTCCCCTCTTGGAAATACTAATCTCTTGAGGGAGGAAATCACCTTGAGCTCTGCTCCGTTCAGGGCCTGACCAGGGCTCTAATGTGGAAGTAAAGTGCTTTTCCATGCATCTACAGCAGCACACCCATATCTTATCGAAGCAGAACACACACTGTGGGCCAGTATGCTGTGTTAACACGAGCACTACTGGCTTGCCTGCAAGATATAATTTACAGTTATCATGTGCAGCCTCTGAAGTGCTATGCATTGTATGAGGCCTCAATTGTTTACAAGGGCGTATTATATAATTAATATAATTTTCACCATCAACGTGGTTTCCGGTTACATTGCTTGACTTACCCTTGTAATATTAACCTTATGAACACTCCATATACCCACAAGGCAATTTTAGAATACTTGCATGCTCTCCCCATTTTATCCACTATTTATTTAGAATGTATCATGTGTATATGTTTATACCATCTTTATGTTTGTATGTATCGTGTACATTTGCCACATGTATGCTAGCATGCTTATCCTGATACGCCTGCCATGTTTCTGACTCTCTCCTCTCCTTGTCTCCTTCCTTCCCCTTGGACACCGCCCAGCCCGGGAAGGCTTCTTTTATCTTATTGCATCCTGCTTGCAAAGGCATATCCAACTTTTTATAACTGTTCGGCTCATGTGATGGCTATTCCTCTGAAATGCCCTGGGCTCTGTGTTTGTCGCATTATTGGCTTGTCTGTTAAATTAAAGAAAAGAGGCCTTAGCCTCCCTACAACACAGTTACAATGCTGTGGTCAAATGTCTATGTGAGGCTGTCAGACTAAAATATCAGAATCTCATCCATACAAAAATATAAAAAGTCTTTTGTCTTTATTTGAGCTCTGTTTGTTTCCAGCAGGGTGCATTCGACTGGTTCCCCTTGTGTTGCTGCTGCTCATTTCCTACTACTGCTTCACCTTTTACGCTCAGAGGTAAGCTTTGTCAGGAGAGCTGTCTGTGAGGCGCCGATCAGGTTGTGGTTTGCCGTCCATGACAATCGGTTTGTTTTTTCAGCAATGGAAGCACCATTAAGTCTCCTGTTCCCACCAAGTTCCTGTGTGCGGATTGGATGGTGCAGGGGAATAAATGGGAAAGCCTCAACTTCACGTGAGTTTGTGTGTGTGTGTGTGTGTGTGTGTGTGTGTGTGTGTGTGTGTGTGTGTGTGTGTGTGTGCTTGCGTACAAAAGGGATGTAAAGGAGTGTGCTTGCATGCAAACGGCATGTAAAGGAGTGTGCCCGAGCGGATGGTTTAGTCAGACTTTAGGGATGGATGATTGCACTAAGTCCCCTGCTCCTAACAAGTTCCTGTTCCCAGGAATAAATGGGAAAGCCTCAACTTCACGTGAGTTACTGTGTGTGTGTGTGTGTGTGTGCTTGCATCTAAACGATATGTAAAGGTGTGTGCTTGCGTGCAAACGGTTTGTAAAGGAGTGTGCTTGCGTGTAAACGATATGTAAAGGAAGGTATATAATTATATAAATTAAAAAATGTATTTGCAGCACAAACAACAATAGGCTACAGTTTACAGTTGATTCAGGGCGTAACATCAACAACAGCTCTCTCGTTGACTTTGTTTGTTATTCCGTATTGACAGCAGTGAAGGTAGGCGCAATGGATACACTTTTAAAGAGAGTGCATCCATCTCCACAGTAACGAACATCGGAATCGAATTTAGCAAATAGAAAAGTGAGCCATTATAATGACCTGTACCTCCAGTATGTTGCGAGTTCTGCAGGGAGACGTTGGCTAATGCAGCCATGGTGCCTAGCAAGTTGGCAAGGCACCTGGAGACCAAGCACCCGACACACCACAACAAAGACTAGAATATTTTGAAAGACTTAAAACACAAATACCACACAGAGCGAATGCTTTCTACCGTGCGTGTGTCTGAGAAGGCACAAAAGACTAGTTTTTTACTTGCCGAGTTGCTTGCCAAATCTAAAATGCACACACTTCAGAAAAAAATCCCCCTCTCTGATAACACGATCAAATGTTGCATTGATGATATGTCGGGGAACATGGAATCTGTACTGAGTGAGAAACTATGGCTAAGGGGGACATTTGCGCTTAAAATAGACAAGTCCACTGATGTTAGTGGCCTTTGCCAGATGATCGTTAACGTGAGATACAGTATGTGGATGAGGACAAATTTACAGAGAACTTTATTTTGCAAAGAACTGGACAACCATGCTAAACTTAATGGGACACATGTGCCCGTCTTTGACTGCAGAGTTTGTTAATGGGAGGAGGGATTGTGGACAGTGCAACACCTGAGGCAAAGGCTGTCAGTTGAACAGGACCTCCGTGTTGAACTGTCAACAATCCCTCCTTGCATTAACAAACTATGCAGTCAGAGACAGGCACATGTGTCCCACTAAGTTGATAAGTTGTCTGAAGGTTTGTTCCTGCTATATTTTGTTACTGCCAGCTAATTTCTCGATTATTACCCATACGTTTTGGCTGTGATATAGTTGTGAGAGGGACAGACGTTGTCTGTTCATATTCTGTTCACTATTTATTCAAAAGTTCTATTAAATGAGTTGAATTAAAGAGAGTGGTTAATTTGAATATAACAAAAATGAGATAAACCTCACCTTCTTAATGTAATGCCTTTAATAAAAGCAGTTATAGCCTATTCAACACATCACAAGGTTAAATCAAATGGCCTAAAGTACAAATATGACATAAAAAATAGGGGTGCCGTGGATGGAGAGAGATATGTTTAGAGGTGCCGTGAGCCAGAAAAGTTTGGGAACCACTGTCATAGATGCACATTACACAACATAATCACATATTCCACCATACATATACTGTATCTGTCCATCAGAACATATCTTATAATCAGTGATCACGCTCTGCGGGAAACCCCCGCTTTACGTGACAGTAGCAATACGTTCTGACGCTCGGTAAAAATACAAAGAGACACACAGAGATGAACAGCTCTCAATCCAAACATTGATATTAGACAGCGTAGGTGTGAGAACCTTTGTATGTGTTTGCTATCTCAAGTTTGAGTTCCTCGTTCATGCAAAAGAAAAAGGTTCGAGGCAACAATTTATAAATTCTAGACATTTCTTAGCACTTCTTTTATAATGTATTTTTTTCTCCCTTGCTTGGGTTTTATCAGTTTGTACAGCTGGCTATTCCCTAGCGCAGTGGATAGGACAACGCTGCTATAACCCACCTGGGGCTTGACCCCTGTAAGTTTGGAGAGGGGGGCTGGTGTTTTTTTAAACCACTCATACCACACAGCTGGACAGCTCTCAAAATGCTCTGAATCCGAGTCTGTGATTTGGCTTTGTCAGTGTCATTTTGCTGTTGCCATGCATTTAGTATGCATCAGGAAAGAGACTGTTTCCCTGTAATCCGAGTAAAAGGACTTTTAACTCTCTCTCGCCACTGCATGCATTTGCAGCTTTCCCTTAATACCTTAGTAGTTGTTGTTTATTTTAGAGAGAGGCAGAACTGACACTGAGCCAAAACAACAAGCAGCACACCCCTTTAACTCTACATAGCAGCACACCCCTTTAACTCTACATAGCAGCACACCCCTGTAAGAAATGATAGAGGTTTCTGATGCAGCAATCTTTATTCCAATAATGTGCAGTGACGAAGCAGCCTTACTCCGGATTCAGCGGTGTAGGACTGAATAACAAGCATCCACAATTCAAGCCATATATACTGTTTTTAAGACCACTCTTAGTCCTAGGCTTCTAATGTAAATTACCTAGGCTTGTAATGCAAACAGGTCTGGCAACCTTTTGTTGTTGTATCTGATAATCTGGTTTCTCTGTCTGAGATGGTTCTCACTGGCCTCCCCCATTCCCATACTATGATTAATTGCAGTCACTCACACCTCAGTTTGCTTCCTGACCCCAGGTGTCTGAGCAATACCAGTGTGGGGACTTTTCCTTTGTGACCATGATAAGATAACCCTTTTGGATATTCTGCTGGTGGTCACAGCAGCTGCTTGATCATGAATCTTACACCCCTTTAGCTCTACAAAGCACTAGATAGCCGGTTGCATTTAAATCTGTGTTGAGACTTTACGGTTTAAATGGCTCCTCATTATTTATGTCATGCTTCATGTTTTAGGCTTATGTCCTATTTTTATGAATAGGACTGTGTACACTGTTGTAATTGTGCCACTGGCGGAGCAGAGGGGCTCTATAGCGCTAGTGTTAATGGCTCACATGGGACCAAGCAAAAGGATACAGACGCTATACTGCATCAGCTTGCCAAAAATAGTACCTCAGACAATATTGGCTATTGTAGAGAGAAGAAAACAGTGTTCAGTGTGAGGAATTCCACCCAAAGTACAAACACAAGGGGGACATACAAAGCTGACACAGTGGTCACATGTCCAAACACTGACCCTGGCCAGAGTGTGTTTGTGTGTGTGCGTGTGTGCCGTGTGGTGTGGGTGTGTTCTAGTTTGCCTTGCTTCTAGAACTATGGCCATTACTTGTGGTGTGACATCATCAAGCATACTGTTTGTTAGAGAAGGCTAATTGAAGTCAGCTTTGTGGTAAACAAGGTCTGGTTGGCCGCAAATTAGGAATGGTTTGTTCTTGGAAGCTTGGTTTGCATCCTCACGAGAGCACTCAAGGCATACCCATCAGTGAGACCCGGAACTGTCTGAATCGATTATTTTTTGGATTGTTCCTGATGTTCACAGCTAAAGCTGGGTTCCAACACTTTTGGTGAAAGACTTGCACTTTCAGACTCTCTTTTTTGTTTAGTCTAGTGCTAAAACCAAGTTTTATTTAAGAAAATCGCACTCACTCCCATGCCAAAACTGTTTAGAAATATTGCATCTCCAAACACCATACATTTGCATTTTAGATACCATTTCTGATGGCTTTTCTGGCTTTTGTTCAAACTTTAAACTGTATTTAACAACACAAAAAAACTATGCGGATGCTTCAAAATCATATTCATTTCATTTCAAAGACAGAATGAAAGGTTATTTTTATTTTTACTCAAAAAAGGCAAACTGGTTGGCCACAGCCATTGTTAGTACTTTAAATCAAATATTTTTGAATAAGTATTGAAACCTGAATATTTGTGAATGCTTGATATGCAGGAAATATTAATATCATAAAAACAGTAAACCTCTGTCAGTATTCAACCTTAAACTTTATCTATTGACAAAGATCTTCCAGGTGTGGCTGGGTCAGGCGAATGTATTTGGTGATTGCCACTGGAGAAGCCAGAGCAGCTCACTGAAACCTGTGTGTTGTGTGCCCACTCGGCCATTTAATCTGCTTTAATAAGCTCCTTCTGTATGTTTTGTTCTTTGTCTCTAAATACAGCAGCATCACCAGGAAGACTGACCTATTTTTAAAACTGGAGGATTTCTTCTGGCGACAACATCTGTCAACGCAACCATTGCCTTATGGTATTAAAGGCAGTGGTATGTTCTCTCTCTTTCTGTTGGTCCTTCTGTCAAGCCATGGATGAGAATTATGTAATCTGATAACCCTGCATGGCAGTCTGCTATAGCAAGCTCAGATGGTCAAACAGTTGATTTTATAAAGGTATACATTTTCTCTTTTCAGAATCGCTCCTGATGAAGATTTTAGCGGTCACTCTCAATTACAAAATGCCTTCCACTATTGATAAGTAAGTAGCGAGTTGAGAATTGGAAGCTAGTAGTGTTTGGCTTTAGCCTGGATACCAGACCGAACCCCGCCCACAAAATGTTTTGGTCTGGAAGTTCGGTCTGGCACTGCTCCGTTGGGGAGAAATTATTCCCGGTTGAAAACATGACAGCCAATCAAATTGTCAGGGCGAGCTACGATGATGGACAGATGGCTTGAGTTGAATTAACGGTAGATTCGAAATCGTACCAAGATGGCGGCGTCTCGGGAGCCTGTTAGTGGGAAATATTTTATGTGAATTAAGCTATCTACACGACTTTTTTATGTCTACATTGACTCGGTTAGTTGTGTACTATGTGCAACACGAATGTTGTAGAGTATTGCAGGTCTTAACTGAAGCTCTCTAGACATTTATTGTTAGGTTATTGCTAACGCTTAGACCAAAAATCCATTGAAACACATAGTAGCTGGCTAGCCTCGCTGCTAATAAGTATAACGTGAGTATGCATATCTTACAGATATTGACAGCGCATTCATTTTGAAAGAGCAACAGAGAAACGCGATTAAAGCATTTGTCGATCGAAAAGATGTTTTTGCCGTCCTTCCTATGGGATCCGGTAAAAGTTTAATGTATCAGATGGTCATACTACGTTGCTCTGATTGGTTCTAGGTATCTAATTGAGCGAAAAGGCAGTTTCTTTCCTGGTTCGTTGAAACACGCCCCATAATCACAGCTCAATGGAGCAGTATCAGACTCATATTCTGACTAGAATTATGAGTATGACATTGTCAGGCTAGTGTGGCTTAGTAGTTTGGTTGGTGCATCAACAGTTTTAGTAGTTAGTAGTATTTGCAATGCACTTGTTTCAAAGTCAAGTGTAGTCAAAACAATAATTGAGATAATGCAGCGATAAATTAGCCAAACACACTCTTATAGACTAAAAGACTCAAATGTATTATTATTATTTATTGTTATTATTTATTTTAATTTTTTTTTATAAAAAAAATTACAGCAATGCTAAAATGTTTGTGGGCCGACAATCTGTCTTTGTTATGATTAGATGTAAGTGTTTTGTTGTTAATATAAATGTTTTTTTTCTTCCTGCAGTCTGGAGTGTAGAACTTGCGTGGTCATAGGGAATGGATTTGCCATCAAAAACACCTCTCTCGGAGCTGCTATTAACAAGTATGACGTTGTTTTCAGGTACGGTAAGAAATGTGCCATTTTTTCATTAATGAAGAAAAATGTGTTTTTTCTGTTCTCTAGAGTTAAGTATTTCAGAGTGATTTATCAAATTTTAGGTGTGTTTTTTGCTCTCTAATTCACTCCTGTCTTTCTAACTCTCCCCCTGAAATACCAGTGAAATGCCAGTGCTACTTTCCCTGTTAAATGTTGGCTTGGCAGACCTTCTTAAAAGGCTGTTCCACCTCCCCAGCCAAGAAGCTCATGTGCGTTTGTAACACAATGTTATTTACCACAGTTTTTAATAGTTTTTAAGCCTCTTACTGACACCCCCCCCCCACCCCCCTCTCTCTTTTTTTACAAGCACCAGTCATTAACCGCCACCTTTCACCTCCCCCTGCATGTCACCCTCTTTCCCACAAGCTAAAGAGGAGAAAAACCTGGTTCATTGACATTTCCCTCAGCATTACATACAAACACCAATGAGGTCAAAGTATGGACAAAATTCCAGATAGAGAGTGCCGCTTCTTCCAGCCAGTAACTAGGTTGTAAGCAAGAGCATTAGAGCCCATTACATGTTTCATGTGCAGACGTTACACTGAGGGCTGAACTGTAGAAAGATGCAACCTTTTCGCAAGAATTTCATAGTGCTTCTCTTTAAATCAGGAAGTGGCGAGATCGTTTCCTTGAAGTGTTTAATAGTTTCTTATCACTTGCAGAATATGCGTTTTTTTTCTAGATAACATGGCTACTGTCTTAAAGGAAGTTGTGGGTAGACTCTTTAAAAGCGAATGTGCACATACAAAGATGAAATGATAAGACCTGTGTAAACATTGCCACCTGAACATGTTGGATAAGATGCCGTTATAGCTGGCGATGAAGGTTATTCTTGAGAGTTGCGTCTGGTTGTTTGGTTTATACATTGTGCAGTTTCTCAGGAAGATGATGCAGAAGTGGAGGTTGTCGAATTGAGCACAAGGTTCACTCTTTGGGGGTTAGGGTTGGAAGTTGACTGTTTGAGGAAGATTGTGAAATAAGGTCTTCTAAGGCTGTGCTCACACTCAGTACTCCAGAATTGGACAGGGATGCAGAATTTGTGTTTTTTAACTGCATTAACTGAGACAGAGTTGTTGATTTTCTTCCAGTTATCAGTATTTGTGTCTCTTTGTCTTGTTACATTTGGGGACATTCCACAGAAAAGGCAACACAACCACACAGCAGTATTGCTCAATCAAAGATGATGTTGACACTGTGTACCCCTCCCCCAACCCGACCACCTCCCTTCTGGTGACTTAGGTTGAACGACAGTCCGGTGCGAGGCTACGAGCAGGATGTGGGCAACAAGACCACCCTTCGTATCTTCTACCCCGAGTCGGCCTTCTACAACCCCAGCCTCCACGACAACCCAGACACGCTCCTGGTGCTGGTGCCGTTTAAGCAGCAGGACCTGCGCTGGCTCAAAGAGATCCTCTACGATGAGAAAAGGGTACGGCATGCCTGGACTCGCCCCGACTTCCCTTCGCTAAACTTTCATCACTCTAATTTTTCCGCCACTGAGCTGTGTTTTAATATGCCCTCTCTGTCTCTCTCTCTCTCTCTCTGTCTCTCTCTCTTGGGTGTGAATGGACACAGTGGGTAATAAGCACGTTTGTGTCCGGCTGGTCCCCAGCCACGTCCACATCTAGCTATTGACCTTTAAGAGGTTGTAACAGTGGCATGCACTTATTAAGTCCAATTTTCATACTCCAGGTGTTTTGTGAAAAACACCACCTCTTACTTCCTGTATGCTAGCCCTTCCACTCACGATGTTCCCTGCCCACCCTTATGTATGGCTTTTCTAGGAAGTCAGTTGCTTAGGGAGTAACTCTGTTGCACTGTGCACCATGCATTACATTTAAGGCATTCATGCTAAGGACGCTAAATCAATAGATTAAAGGTCACTGACATGACCTGTCATGGTAACAAACTGATGAAGGTCTTTTTCCCTTCTATCTCCACCTCCTTCCCTCTTTCCCTTGCTGTCATGTTTGCTCTCTTTCTCTCTCTGTCTGTCTCTCTGTTAGGTGAGGAAAGGCTTCTGGAAGCCTCCTCCACAGATCTGGTTGGCTAAGCCCAGTCAGATCCGTGTGCTGGACCCATACTTTCTGCACCACACCGCCAGAAAACTCCTCCAGATCCCTTTGCACCCAAAGGTCAGAGAGTGAGCTTGCACCCTCATGATGGATGTCAAAAACCCCTCTGGCTTGTTAAAGGTGGAGTCAGCGATTCTGCCAAAAAGTTGGCTGTTTTTGAAACACACCTGTGAAAATAAGTACACCCCTCTCACTCACGTACGCTTTTTTGGCTGGTGCACATCTGATAGGATGGATCTTTGGGGACCATGTAATTTGTTTTTACCTGCTGTTGTAGAGCTTCGAGTATGGGGTTTGACAGAAATGAAAACAAACCAAAAAATTAGGTGACTTATAATAGCTGACCCTACCTTTAATACTTAATGTCTGATTTTGCATTTTTTGCTGTCTGTTTTCCTTTTCGTAATTAACAGAAAAAGGTTAGCATAACAGAATAACAGCATAAGTGTGTTTTAAGGACTACTACTAATAATAAGTATATTGTGGGATGTTGTGCTGTAGGTGATTACATCTCCGATACAATGTAAGATTCTACAGTGCCATCTCAGGTCCCCTATCTCCCCCTTTCTCTCTCTGCCTCTCTCATAGCTTTTGTCCCCGTCTTTTGACCCCCACCTCTCTCCCTCTCTGTCTGTGTGTGTGTGAGAGAGAAAGAAACATTCTCTTTATTCTCCTTCCTCTGTCTCTCTAGACCTTTAGCTCTCTCTGACATGGGTGCCATGTTCTTGGCATGCGGCCACTCTGCTTAGGCAATGTCTGCTTAGGCGGCGGTGGTTGGCCTTCTGCTGGCAGACTAGTTAGGACAGGGGCCTCACAGAGGAGGGCAAACAAACATTGCCGTCTGCTAGTAGTCACACACACACACACACACACACACACACACACACACACAGTTGATGACACAGGCTTATGCATTCACACATGTTCACTAACAGAAACCCATGTGCACACTCACACACAAATGTAGTCAAAGACATAGACATGTACAGAGGCACAGGAAACACAAGTTTTTGCATATCCAAATGTTCACTAACAAAAACACACAAACATGTTTTTTTGTTTTTTTCCTTCACCTTTGCATTCACTGTTGATGAGATGCAACACCATGCATCTCACCGTCTGGCTGTCTTTCTCACTTTCACCAAGGCAGCATGGGACAGGTCCCAAACTGTGTTTATTTTATCAGGGCGTGGAGAGACACTTCCTTGAGCCCCCTTTCTCACACCGTTCAAGCAGTCTCACGTCCCCTGCATGGCCTAAACTGAATAGGAGGAAAAAGGAAGAGCAAGTGTAGGGGAGAGCTAAAGTAAGAGAGTGAACACCCATACTAAGTCCATAAGTGGATTTAAAGGAATGTCCTTTGGCAGAGCTTTTCCTTAGGGCCAAGGCTGAGGCATAGTCAGACACAGACATCCTTTTTCTTGCAGGAAACATGAACTGAGTCACAAAAGGACCAGCCCTGGGTGTGGGCCTCCACCGCGGTATTCATATCGCTCGCTCGCCTCGTGTTTGTGTTAGAGCCTAAAAGGGAACTAGGACGATTTAATAGTTACAAGTGGCGATGGCAGGGTTAGTTGTTGCTATGGCACAGTAGGTACAACTGTGGCATGTTTATGCGGTCACATTTGGGTTCTCCCACTCTTTTTGATCTAGCTTGAAACTCTGTCAGAGATTTTCCATTTCCTCCCCTTAGTTTGGCACTGTGTGCAGACGGTTGGTGACATTACAAAACACGCAAACCACATTGATGATTAAATCTTCTGCTTTTCAAGATTCAATCAATAAAAAAAAACAGTGTCCCGCTAGCTTACTACTCAAACATGGTCTTTTTGTCCAATAATGTTCTACTACCTGGTAGAGGTCGACCGATATGGGTTTTTTTATAACCGATGCCGATGCCGATACTTAGAGGTCAGGGTTAACCGATAGCCGATACGGGCTGCCGATTTATTTTGGCCGATTTTTAGGGCCGACATCTAAAAGTGTTCCCATTAATTTGCATGCTAAAGCGTCACACTAATAATAAGTAGATGCACACAATTTTACTCCCCTACTAGTGCCCCCGTACACACACACACACACACAGCCTAATACTTACAAACATCCATAATCTAGGAATCCAGAGAACCCCCCCCCCCCCCCCCCCTTTTTTTTTAATGTATTATTTATTATTTTTGTTATTATTATTTTAGTTATTCTTTTCTTCAATGTATATACATATATGTACAGACTATGATTTGTCTTTATTTTAGGGTTGCTGTCTGGGCCGTGGGAGGGGGGAGGGGGGAAGGGAGAATTCTTTGTAAAACTTGAATCCGTCACATTTTATGTTTTCATGTGTTGTTACTTCAAGGAAAAAAATGACAAATATCGGCCCGATACATCGACCTCTACTACCTGGGTTCTGTACTTATTGTACACCGTATTAGTAGGTTTCACAGCACTTGCTGTATTAATACATTTGCCTCGCCCTTCCTCTTATCGCTTCTCCTGTGAGATCCGTGCCCAGGCTTGTTTTTGCCTTCCTGCTATCTTTGGGTGTCAGACTTCTGTCAGGTTTTAGGGGGTGTGTGAATACTGACTGTTGGCCCAACAGCATGAGAGATCTTGAGAAACCAGAGCTAGTGGAGTGTATTCAAATGGCAAATGGCTTGAAACGGGTGTGAGGAAAACAACACCGAAAACCTGCGAACAGCCGTGAAGTGTTTTTTCCTTCCCTTTCAGCAGTAGTTGTGTTAGGTCAAATCATTGGATAGAATCAAGCTTTCCTCTTCCTCTTTACCAGATATTTCACAAAAGGAAGAAAAACTAGAGATGCATTCCCGCAAGAAACTGCTAAATGTGATTGTACAGCAGTAGTAGAGGATTGTTAACCCAGCAAATGACAGATTATACAGCCTTTACACATGAGCATACAGCACACAGATTATACAGCCCAAACACATGAGCATACAGCACACAGTAGGCTTTGTGGTTAGTAAATGAAGGATTATACAGCCCTATGTGAGCATACAGCACAGATTATACAGCCCAAACACATGAGAATACAGCACATAGTAGGCTTTGTGGTTAGTAAATGAAGGATTATACAGCCCTATGTGAGCATACAGCACACAGATTATACAGCCCTATGTGAGCAGCATACAGCACAAAGATTATACAGCCCTATGTGAGAATACAGCACACAGATTATACAGCCCTATGTGAGCAGCATACAGCACACAGATTATACAGCCCTAACACATGAGCACACAGCACACAGCACACAGCACACAGCACACAGACTATACAGCCCTTACACATGAGCATACAGCACACAGTAGGCTTTGTGGTTGGCAAACCCATCCTCCATGCTTTAAGTGTAAATCATGGCAATGATACCTTGATTAGCCTGCTTGCTTTGGAATCCTCAAGATAGTATCACTAAGTCTGCTGGTACAATGAGTGTGAACTGTATGGAAGTCGTAATTTGCCCTTGGGTTAGATTTGAAATGATCAAATTGGTAACCTTAACACCCAGCTAATAGGACAAGCCCTTACATATGATACCCTAGGTAATAAAGGCACAATTCCATTGCCAAAGAAATCAACATAAAAAGGGAAGTCAGACATTACATTGCACTCATGATGAATTTGTTTGTTGTTAACCCTGTAGGTCAAATAGCACTGAACCACTGACAATCCCCTCTGTGCAGATATGCCTGAAAGACAAATCAGTTTTTAAAATTAGTACACATTCTTTATTCATTGTGTGCAATACTGATATGTTACTTTAAAATCCTCAGTGTTGTTTCTGTTGTGGGGCTCCACAGACTGATACACAAAAACAACCAACCAGTCTCACCTACTGTCAATGTAGCCAGGGTTCAACTCTCCAACATAAACAGCCTTTAAATCAAATAAAGCATCTGTCTGATGGATCTGATTTCACCTCCAATAATGCCAGGTGTACCGTGGACCTGACGTGTTGCCTGCTGTAAAACATGCATATAACAGTGTCTGTCAAAGATTTGTATTTGACTAAATACCAGCCAATTTGTTGGCATTGTAGTTATTGGAAAATAAAACTGTGGTCGGGAACATGATCCATGTCTATTGTCTAACTTGAATTGTATTATTAGGCAACAGGGAAAATGTGACCGATCAAAATTGGTCCAGTATTGATTTAGAATGCTTTACCCAGCAACCCCAAAATGGCTATACATGTGTGTGTGTGTGTGTGTGTGTGTGTGTGTGTGTGTGTGTGTGTGTGTGTGTGTGTGTGTGTGTGTGTGTGTGTGTGTGTGTGTGTGTGTGTGTGTGTGTGTGTGTGTGTGTGTGTGTTTTTTTTTAAAGTGCAGTTTATGTGAGTGAACACAGGTGTGTGATGGTTGGAATGACTGTACCAGGTGGTGTGGATGCGTAGGTTTGTGTGCAAGTGTTTTGTATATTTGTGTGTATGTGTCTGCGTTTGAAGGAACAGCGTGGGTGGGTGGGTATAAGTGACTGCATACGAGTGTGTTCTGATGGTGGAATCTCTCAAGGCTCTCGTTGTGTCATCTGTGTAGGTTTTCCAGACCGCCCCCCTCCAGTGGACATGTGAAACTTTTCCTCCCCATTTCCTCTGCCCCTGCCTCTGCCTCTTCCATTAGCTAATCATTTAAGGATCTGTGGTGTAGCCCAGTCAGTTTTTAATGTCACACTCTGAAGAGTTAGACCCACTCAGAGAGGCTGCTGCCACCTACTGTTTGGGAATGGTTTTGCTTATCTCTACACTGTCTTTTGTCATCTGGCCTGCAGAAACCCACCCACCCAACCACTGGGATCTTAGCTGTGTTCATGGCTCTGAACTACTGTGATGTGGTGCACCTAGCAGGCTTTGGATACCCTGAGGTCATGAACCAGAAGCAGCCAATTCACTACTTTGGTTCCTCTACTATGAAAGCCATGAGGGTAGGCACCTGTAAATCATCTGCACCTGTAAATCTCCTCAATCTTTATATCCTACCTCTTAGGATATTCTACCATACTGAATGTTTCCTACAGATTTAATTTGTTTTAAACTAAACTAAGGCTAAGTGGGCCTTGATTGAACTTTATTAACAATGTGATCTCTTCCTGTTCTTGTCAGGGTTCTAACCATGACCTTGGACATGAGGCCCAAATCTTGAGGAATCTGGAGGAGACAGGAGCCATACTATATCTTCATGCTCATTCCTGACACGCACATACAAATGCACATACCAACACACACATACATGTATGCACGCACATGAAAGCACACAAACACATACACGTGTACACCCACACACACACACACACACACAGACATCCAGACCCATACACAATTGTACTTCAGAGCAAAGAAAGTGCTGAAATTCTGCAATCTTTCTCTCTCTCTCTCTCTCTCTCTCTCTCTCTCTCTCTCTCCTTTCTGCATTCACAGATGTTAAGGGACATCCTTACATCTGTACTTTTGCACACATGAACTCGTGAATGTTTCCATAGACTAATGAAAACGCTTGAAAATCAACTGGTACATAAATACAAGCATTATCTACATGACCCCAATGAACCAATCATGACACCACATTCTCTCTGTCTCTCCTTCGCACTTCAACACAGACCAAAGTGCAAAACATTTGATTCCTACTGCGCTGGACTTCTGGATGTGATCAGAAATAATGCCACAATTCCAGAAATTTATGTCTGACTTTAGACAGACTTTTATTAAGAATAATTTGTAATTTAATGTTTTTAGAATGATTTCTTTTTAATCTCTACCACTGGATATTTTATTCTATGAATTGTTTAAGTTTATATTAAAATGAAATCAAATAAATATTTTTTTTTTAACCTTTTCTCTCTGTCACTGATTTTCAGTCACGACCTATCATGGGCATTGATAAAATCAGAAGACAAACTCATGAAGACAAGCACCTTGACGAGCTAAAATGCTCCTGTTCATCATATATAAACAACCCTCCATCTTTAGTCAAAGCATAAATGCACACAAATCTAGTTCAATTAAAAGTACATAAACTGGAAATCCAGGTAATTTGGTGTGGTATGACCATTGGTGAAAGAAAGGTAAAAATGTAATTATCTAGTTTCTTGACTTAGAATAGTTTTTTGATCATTTCACGTTTTTAATGTTCAAAGAAAAGAATGACTCAAAACATGTAATTCAGTGCAACGACTGATTATTTTGTAAAAATATGTAGGAGGAACATTCTTAATAATTTCAACTGCATGAGTCTAGCATAATTCTAGCTAAAGAATCAAATAACCGCCCAAAAAAAGAGGAGTTTTAAATTCTTTATGCCTTGTCGGAACTTTGATAAGTCTTTGTTAGTTTCTGTACAAGAAGTTGTAGCAGCAAAATCAAAATTAATTTGAAAATCAATTCTCCATTTTCTATAAACCAATTATATTTTGAGAGAAAAAAGTATACAGATTCATTCTAAAAGTAATTGTATGTAAGTATTGTTTTTTATTGCACTGAATGACATGTATAGCTATGTATGTATTAATGTATTTCACTTGTACTAGTTGCACTAATATTATGTCAATATGCCACTCCAATAGGTGTATGTTCAGACACGTTATGGATGACCACGCTTTGGCATAAGTAAAACAGAATGGAAAGACCATGGCAGTCTCATTCTTAAAACTGTTCAACTTTTCTATGAAAGGCAACATAAAAGGCATGAATGGCCTTACCTACATTTGAAATCAAACATTAAAAATCAGTGGACATGTATGTCATACACTACTTCCTGTTGTCAGAGTGCGGGAGCAGACAGTAAGGGGAGAGTACGTTGTTTTTATTTATTTCACATTTTGGAATGTCTCATCAGCCAATCAAATTTCTTCTAGATCTATAAGGTGGGCATAGTCTGTAGGAAATGTCATCCACCAAAACCACCCCACTGTATAAGGACGACTCACCCATAGATAGACAACCGTCTAATAGTTTCTGAACGGCTGCTGTGTTTTGCTGGGCTTGATAGGCCTTGCTCGTTTTGTGGAACTATTGTTCTACTTCAAAAAGCTCAACCCTTTAACTAATATTTATAAGTCAGATGAGTCTGCGTCCACTCAAACGCAGTAAACAAAGAATAAGCCAAAGTAGGACCATACTATGTAACAAAGCGTAGTTGGCCTGAGTGAGGATGACACACCTGGGGATGAAACACATACTGCATAGTTGTGTTTGTGGCCACCGCTTACAGCCAAGGGTGGGTTGTCTGCGTTGCTGGGAGAGAACGACTGTGGGCCATACGTGTTCCATCCAGAGATGCAAAGATCCACTTCCACTCTCCCAAACTATAGCCACGCTTGACTGATTATGTCTGGGTGGAGACGCCATTCATCTGGTGTCGGTCCCCCTCGACAAATTAGATATGCTTCTTTGTTCAAGTGTTGATGAGCCCACAGTAATACTTGCATTTCTAGGTGGTGAAGGGTTTGTGACCACATGCTGCCCTGACGATTGACATACGCCACCACCGTCCAATTGTCGGTACGTATAATGTGGCAATCCTGTGTATCAAAATGTTTTTTAGCACTTGTAGCACTGCCTCCATCGCCAGCATGTGTTGACAGCCTGACAATGACACGTCCAGTGGTGGAAGAAGTACTGAAGTTTAGTACTTAAGTAAAAGTACAATTACCCAGGAAAATGAAAGTAAAAGTAAAAGAAGTACATCAACAATCCTACTTAAGTAAAAAGTAAAAAGTACTCACTTTTAAATTTACTTTAAAAGTAAAAGTAAAAGTACTCAAGCAATGGGTTGTCTCTCAATGTCAAGGCTGTGCCATTTTGGTAAAGAAAGAGCGACTGGTAATAAATGCCTCTATATATGTCACTACTAGTAATAATTATAAGCAACAACATTTGTTAATTGGAAAGGTTAGTGTTCTTATTGGGCCTACTGTCTATAATACTGTTCACACTCTATCTTACAATTCTGCGGATGACAATTTATCTACCAGGGATTATTTGCAAAGTTAATACCATTAAGCCAAACCAATAAAGACACAATTTTACATCTTTTAATCTTTTATTTTATTGTAAACGTGTAAAAAATGGAAATATGTAACATGAAAAATAAATAGAGTTGTTAAACTGGTCAATGCAGAGTTTTTTGCTCTATTGATTTCAGAAAAGGAAAAAAAAAACATATAGAGTAACCCAAGACTAGGCAATAAGTTTGCATGCCAGGCAATAACCGGTCAATAAAAAGGCAAATCTTCACGTTAGCTTGACATTGCTAAACTACCAGCTTTATCTTACCACTACGTTAAATAAATAATCAAGGTACAATGGTGTTATTTTGATGCTATTGCTGTATGTCAACATGTATTTTGCTAGATAACAGTATAAAAACATGTCAGTAACCGCATACGATATGCAAAAGTCATAGACATTAAGTAAGGGATAACGGCCGACGAGCTGTGCAGTTCTACAAAGTTAATGGACGCTGCCGGGCAAAGAACTCCACGACGCGCAGCGGAGTGGTGTTGGTCCGCGAAGTCCATTAACTTTGTAGAACTGCACAGCTCGGAGGCCGTTATCCCGCTTATCTCCCGTTTACAACATCCAAATTTTTTTTTATTATTATTATTATTATTTAGAATTTCCTTTATCTTTAGGAAATTTAATATGCATAATAACCTGATGAATTCTTGATTTGAAGCCTAGTGCTCCCGTTAGAGAAAGTAGTGCCTGGAACCGGCTGTTTTCCAGAGGGAGATAACTTAGCTTATCTCCCTCTGGAACGAAATACTGTTTTCTGATTGGCTAATGGGGTGTACATTAAGTTCGTGGAACCGCACACCTTGGACGTAGTCCCAGTAGAAAAGTTAAATCGCCGTTCCATATCAATGCTCTTGAATGGTTACCATTGACAACTAACGTAACGTTTATTTTTTGACAGCTAGGATAATTCGAACAAAGATGGCGGCGTGTTGGGAGAAGTTAGTGGGAAATGTTTTATATGAATTAAGCTATCTACACGACATTTTATATGTCTAAATTGACTCGGTTAGTTGTTTATGTGCTACACGAAAGCAAGATGCTCTTCTCCCAGTTCAGTGCAAACCGCAAACAAGTTATGTGCTGAATAAGGAGAGTGGCGTGTGTATCAGGCAATCGTTCAAGGAAATGCCCCAGGGCAGCATCCACGCATTTTGAAATTGTACCGGGAGCTAACGAAGATCCGAATGGCACTCTGAAGCACTGATACGCAACACCCTGAAATGAGTTTGTGCAGCCCCAGGATTAGCTCATGATCAACAATTTTTTTTGGATTGGTAAACCTCAGCGGAAATCACGAAAAGATAATGGATAATGACCGCTGGACAATACATTATCGCTTACATATACAGTGGGGTTGAAAGGCGTGCAAGACCAGCCTTGCCAGCCTCGGCTGATGAGGAGTGACTTGACTGGCTCTGTGAGCAGTGATGTTAGTTGCCATAGAGCATTAGAAGGGAAGAAGAAGATAAGTCGAGACAGCAGCAGTGAGAGGAGTTACTGAGAATACATGATGAGGAAATGTTAGAAAGAAGGGGTTAAGCCATGGTGGCAACCTGGCCCAACCAGCAAAAATGTGCCAAAATCCCCTGCAATATTCTTCTTTTGGAATTCAGTGAGATATCGAAATGAGATTCTGGAGCCAGTGGCGATCCCATACCTCCAGAATCTGGGACCTAACTCCATCCTCCAGGATGACAACGCTCGCCCCCACAGAGGCAGGATCATCACAGAGTACCTCCAGAATTTGGGAGTGGAGAGGATGGAATGGCCTGCCGTGAGTCCAGACCTCAACCCAATTGAATACTTGTGGGATCAGCTTGGGCGTGCTGTACGTGCCAGAGTGACTTTGGCTGACTTGCGGCAAAGTCTGGTTCAGGAATGGGATGCCATCCCACAGCAGTGTGTGACCAGGCTGATGACCAGCATGACGAGGAGGTGCCAAGCTGTTGTGGCTGCGTATGGATCTTCCACACGCTACTGAGGTCCCTGACAGTGTAAAATGAATAAAGTGGAAAAATGGCCAATATGTGTTGTTTTTTTCCTTAATACTGTGGGAGAATCATCCAATCCACCAATCAACTCAGAACAAGAGTGAATACCAACAGAAGAATATTGCAGGAGATTTTGGCAAATTTGTTTGGGCCGCTACCCACACAGTTAGCTGTACCTCGTTGTACCTTGTTGTAAAGGTGACTAATCAGGCTTTCCAACAATATACAGTACAATCCAATACCAATTGGTATTATAAAAGGGTAAGAAATAATCGACCGAAAAAATGTTTCCAAACTTTTTTTGAGGTGTTTATTTTCTAAGGCTTGCATATTGCAGTGTCCTGTGATAACAGTTTACATTTAAATGAAGTCATTTAGCAGATGCTTTTGTCCAAAGCGACGTACAAGGGAGAGAACAGTCAAGCTAAGAGCAATAAAACCTGGTGTAACAATAAATACTACTTTTTTAAAGAAATAGAAAACGACATGGAAAGAAAAAGAAGTGCGGGACTGTCACTGCATGAGTGCAAGTTAAGCCAAGGTGCCAGTTAGGAAGGGAGGCGCTCTCTGAAAAAGCTGGGTCTTCAAGAGCTTCTTGAAGGTAGAGAGGAACGCCCCTGCTCTGGTAGTGCTAGGCAGTTTGTTCCACCAACGTGGAACTGCAAATGAGAATAGTCTGGATTGCCTTGCTTGCACAGGCGGCAGTGCCAGACAACTCTCACGAGATGAGCACAGCGTTCTGGGTGTAACATTTGCCCTTACAAGAGCATTTAGGTAGGTGGGAGCAGAACCAGCAAGCACTCTGTAAGCAAGCATAAGTGACTTGAACTTAATGCAAGCAGCTACCGGCAGCCAGTGGAGTTCAATGAGTAGTGGGGTGACATGAGGCCCTCTTTGGTTGGTTGAACACCGGATGCGCCGCCAAGTTCTGGATCATCTGTAGTGGTGTCACCACGCAAGACGGCAGGCCCATTAGGAGGGCGTTGCAGTAGTCAAGTGTGATAACAGGTGTCTCGCCTTTTCAGGTATGGAGCCTGAAGATTGCTTATCTTGTGAACTTGTGTGGCCTTTCAGAAGCGTCATGGCCTGTGACCTTTCTGCCATGTGGTTTTTAAGAAAAGGCATCTCTACCTAGCCTAGTGACACCAGCCTACGTATTTCTGCCTGAATTGATTTCAAGCTCATACTCAGTCTGGCCCAACCCCACCTAACATCGTTTACAGGCTTCACCCTACAACCGCACCAATCAGCGAGCAGTTCAGAGCTGTGACGCAAAACTCGCCTTGCCGAGTTGCTTGAAGTCCAGCGGAGTTTGTAGTTTACCAGAGACGGAGGAAGAGACATGAAAAGCTATCGGAGAAGTTGTCTCAACTCTCGAGAACATCAGAAATTTAAAAGGAGAACAAAAGGATTGTCTTGTAAGTTTTATGATTGGAAAGGACGTCATAGCTCTTCTCCCAACTGGCTTTGGGAAGAGTTTAATCTACAAGATGGTCCCGTTAGTAATGGAGAGACTGGGGAGACGTTGCTGATTGGTTAAGGGAACTCCAATTATTTTAAACCTCAAGATATGCACCCGCCCATCTCGGAAACGAAAATGCATGAGGTTGGGCCAGACTGACGGAAAGAAATGGAGTCACAGGCTGGTAATGGCCAGGCTAATCTCTACCAGGTGGTGTATCAGAAAAGACTCCTTCTGCCGTGCGGAAGCCATTTCATCTACCTGCTACACCTCTGTTGAGATGTCCATGTTCCAGTACCAGCAATACACACATTATTCAACAATACGTAGGAGCTGGTCCATGGAGCATCTCAAAAACTCTAAACATAAGGCAAGATCGATCAGGCAGACTAACTGAGGACCAAGTCCCTGAGCTCTTTTTATAGATCTAGCCACCTCTCTTCTTCCCTGTACCCCTGTCCTTGCTTACCTAATCAGAATGAACCACATCGTAGAAAGTGTCATCACCTCATCAATAACTGTCTGGTATGGAAATTCTGACAGTCGCACAAAAATTAAACTGGAGAGAGTGGTGACCAAAGCCTCCAACATTATTGGTTGTGACCAAGGCTTTGAACCGGTCCACGGAACGAAAACAAAAACCAGAAACTTTTGATGTTTTGCTAGGAACAGAAACGAAACCAGAAACTTTAAAAAAAAATATGTTCCAGATCAGAATCGTTTACCTAAAATAATGGTAACCGGTTAATAACGTTATTTTTTCGCTCTTTCACAAGATTCCTAAATGCAATATGATTGGTGATGTTCTCTTCCGGTCGTTAACTTAGATACTAGAGAACCGTGCCACGCGCCGCCAGCTGGTAGCCTTATCGGATCAAATCTATGCACAAGCTGTAGCCACCAGTCTCTCAAACTCAATCTTAAGAAGAGGTAAATATTGTACCAAGTATCTCACACATGTTTGTTTTAAATAGGAATTCTATAAGATAGGCTACGAATTTCCAATGCATTGTTGTAAAAATCTGCAGGGTCAAGTTAATGAAATTATAGCTAAGTTGGACAGTTAGCATTGGCAGTAGACTACCTTGCTATTGCCCAGCATAACCGACCCTAGTTTGTTAAGTCTTTATTTAAAACGTAGGCTAATACGGTAGTTCTCATATTTGGAATTTTAACTTTTTTGTTCAGATGGGAAGACATTGCGAGAATCCTATGCGGCAGCATTATTCATTTGACCCCGCGACTAACAAATCCAAATACAACATTGAGGGATGTACAGTATGTAGATACCATTGTAGTTTTGTAATATTTGTATTGTCTCTGTTGACAAAAATGCACTGATTGGGCCCTGACGAGGTTTGGCCAAATGCTGTTATGTTTTGTTTGCCCAATAAACAACATAGCATACATTTTCCTTGTCTTAACTCATGTATAATACTTACAAAATGTCAGAATTACAGTTGCCGCTTACAAAATGTAGCCTATAGTGCTTTTTTAATGTTTAATGACAGGATAGAGACATATAAGATTATTTTAAAGTCCTAATGATCAGTCTACTTATTTGTATGTCCCGCAGCTGACATGGAACGCTATTAACCGGTTCAGGAACTTTATTTTTTTGTTCTAACCGGTTCAGGAACGTCAATTTTAGGGTTGGAACGAAAACCGGAAATGTTAAAATACTGTTTCTGATCGGAACAAACCAATTGGGAAAAAATTCTGGTTCAAAGCCCTGGTTGTGACCTTCCATCAGTCCTCTCATTGTATGCTGAGCGTAGCTTAAATCGCGCAAAGAATATTATCAGAGACTCCTCCCATCCAAGCCATGACTTTTTTGAACTTTTACCTTCTGGAAGACGCTACAGATCCATGCAAGCTGGAACGACACGCTTCAAAAACAGCTTCTTCCCCTCTGCTGTCAGGCTCCTGAACTCTCAATGCTGACCTGGAGTATTTTTTATTTTTATTTTTTATTTTTGTTTTCCCTACCCCCTTCTCTCCCCTCCTACTGGCCTGAGCTACCTATGACAAAAAATACCACCAAGATTGTTGTGTGGCAATAAAGTTTTATCTATCTATCTATCTATCTATATGGAGACGCATCACGTTTTCTTGAATGCCAAGCCTATTGAGTACATGCAACAGATGTTGCGTGATTTTCGTATGACTTATATTTTGGAAAAGTGCCAGACAGAATTTCCAGAGCTTGATGCAAAAGTAATGAGGTGTCTTTTGCCATTTCCAACTATCTACCTGTGTGAGAGCGTTTTTTCAACACTGGCATACTTGAAGAACAAGTAGGCTACAGGGCAAGACCTGAACCAGAGAATGATATGAGATGTCTACCATTTCGCCACGAATAGACAGGCTGTGTGGACTTCACCATACCCAGATATCACTCGTCTCGCCTCTCTCCTGAAGGGACCGGTCATTTGAGACTTTTTAGTTATTAAGGATATGCCAAAGTCAATAATTCAATGTTATTTATACCTAGAATAAATGTAAGTTTTATTTAGATGTAACTAGCATGTAAGCATTTCCTGGGTGAATATACCTGGTCTAATCCACCAGCCTACTCGCTCCTAAGATATCTGCTGCATTGCATAATGCAGTTTGATAACATTCCCAACAAGGACAGGGAAGACGTATGTAGTTAGATCATATCAGTCATGTTCCACGTGTGGCACTTTGGGTCACTGAAGGCTACAGAACTCAACACCTAGGCCAAATGATAAGAGTAGGATAAGATTTCAGGGTAGAGATCAAATCAAATTTGAGACCAAATCTGGAGAACGCACAATGCCACTGCAACTGCGGTAACAAAGTCTTCATCATCTCAATCACTGTCACAAAGCTTCTCCACTCAGACAGGATGGGAGTCCTCGGAGACTGGTAAATGTTTGGGAGAGCCACGGGTCTCTGATACATATGTGGAGCAGCTGACCTAAGAGCTTACGTTATCGATGAGGCACTTGAAGAGGCTGGGAAGAACACCCTGCCCATTACATGTAAGCTCGACTGTAGTACAAACAAACATCCTCCCTTATTCAATATCCTTATATGATTAAAGAAAAAGATTTGCTCTCTGTTCCAGGATATTTTCGGTCACCGTCATGATGTACTTTGTGTGGTGCCCCGCCATGTGTTCAACTTAATTGATCTGCTGTTACATTGAATGGGCGATGCCTTTCCAGCTGGGTGAGATTGCCTAAATATTATTGGTCCTGTTATTAGGATAGTACCAACATTATCTTGGTGGCCCTCGTAGAGAGAGTATTAGTTCTTATGCAAAACTGCTCCTACAGTTATTCGGCGCCTGCTCACAAGGTAAGGTACTTACATTGTTCTAGTGCCCGTGTAAGAATGGTACACATTGTACCTACAAAATAAAGCCACAGTAAACCCAATCAAAACAAATGAAAAAGTTGCTCACACACACCACTTTCCTCATATTTTGCCTTTGCGTCACCTAATTACAATCCTGACCGTTTGTGAATCTGTTTTTTTTTTGCTGGGCACTCTATACCAAGCATATCACTTTAATCAGTAATCGATCCTCATTTTCCATCCTCTTTATGAGTCCAGTGTTTGTGTGTATGGAACAAGTTACTTGAGCCAGGCATAAAGCCAGTAGACTTGGTCTCAGCTGGATATTTGGTCTTCACAATCACCCACACCTATTTCATCACAGCAATCAACTGTCACAGATAACGTATTATAAAGGAAATATTTATGGATTTATTTTTGCTGCTTGTTTTGCGCAAAGCAACTGCTATTTCACAGGAACCAGATCCTCCCTGGTCATAGTTATCCTTTTTGAAAGACAGGTAATGACAAATTATGCTTTGGATGAATATTTTCAGGAAGACTAATTTGCCTTTAAAATATGCTCCACACTAATATTCAAATCAGAGCTTTAATTTTTTAAGGTAACCCTGAACCCAAACAATAACAAAGCAGTGCAAAAAGGACAGGTAATACCACCTTCATAGATTTACCACACAGAGCTTTCACATAAGCAGTTTTTGTCTGAAGTGACGGAGAAACTAGATTCTTCAGAGATGAAATTGGACAACTCATCTCCTGAAGTGGTCATAGCCAATTCAGTGGCAGTAAGCCTAATAGTTAAGTTGTTAAACAAACTGAGTGCCTAGTTTTCCAATCATCATTGTTTCAATACTTATGTGAGGCATTGTGTGCGTACCTGATAAAAGTAAGTGTGTTTCATGAAGTTATAGTGTTGTAGTGGGCTTTACATTGCTATTAGCAGCTATTCGCGATTATCATAATAATAGCCTAAAAATAGCATAAAAGTATCCATTAGCATGTTCTCTTATAGGTTCTCTTATATTGATTTATGTAATAAGGATGAGTTCATACTGTTCATACTGTAAATATAATACGAATGAGATCTATGTTGCTTAGTGTAATGTCCACTATGATATATGTCTTAATAGTATTGGTTATGTGCAATTGTTATAGTATAACAATCATTCATGTTGATGTAATCCAGTGCAGTGCTGATTGGTCCCTATTCCCATTGCAGACCACACCCATATGTACCATCTCATGCAGTGTAATGCAGTGAAAGCAGAAATATACAGTCCTTTAACCTCAGTAACAAATATTCTACTCAAAACCTCTGTTTTCTTCTCATTGTGGAGTGCTATTTATACCACACCGCCCAACTGCGCCCCCCCCCCCCTCAAAAAAATTCACCAGCCGCCACTGGGTCAGAGATCAACATGCTCTCACAGCAAGTGTATCGTGAAGAGAGCATAGTTCTGAGGGAGGCCAGGGTGAAGTAGTGCTTTGAGAGGTGGAGCAGGTTAATGCTTCAGAAGTACCTGCTCCTATAAGCACAAGTCTGTGTTTAGTGCAGAATGCTCCCCTTTACAATGTGGACATCTTTTGTCAAATGTCTGCATCCCAGCGGTTAATACTCGGATGTGTTCTCTGCGTGGAAGTGCTTTTTTGGAAGGTAGTAACGCACACAGTAACTCTGCCAAGTAGAATGGGTCTCTCTCCCTCTTTCACATACGAATCCCATTGAAAAACAACATGGGATTGAAAACATTTGCATTCACACTCAGTCTTTCAAAACGATAAAGAAACAAGTGTATGTATTCCCACCCAACTATAGCCTATTCAACGAGATGATACAGAGCTTGAACCTCCTCAAGAGGAGTGTAAAACATGAAAGGGCTGAAGCCAGTTTACCTAGCAGAACTTTTCTAGCTCTGTCTAGCGTAGGGAACCATCTTAACAATTGATAATTGCTTGTGTGTGTAATATGAAAAATAAAATTACTCTGATACCAATCCAATCAAACACACACTTCAAAAATACAGTATATTGGCATACATGGAGCAGATGTACATGTGTACAGGTTTGATCAGACATCAGACATGCATACAGGTTACAGGGTGTGGAAAGGGAGATAATAAAGAAGTCGACTGGGTCAAATTATTGAGAATCGTACATGTACTATGTGTATGGTGGATGAATGACAACAGAAGATGAGAGGATGATTGGATGAATGTGAATGGAGGAAGAGTGGATGATTAGAGATGAGTAGATAGGCTGGCATTCTACATGTGTGATGCATTGTGGGCCTTTATCAAGCCTTATATTACTTTGTTTATACATTTTCCTGCTTTGTAAAATTCCACCAAATCAATGAAAAATAAACACTGGAAATTAAAAATAGTGATGAAATAAATGCACATAAAAGCCTGATATATAATGTTTATGATTTAATTTCAATTTCAATGTACATGAATATTATGGGGTGTCTAGAAAGATTACAATGGATTTTGAAGCAGGCGATATATTGAGGAAATATTCATACCATTAAATAACATTCAAAACTGTTGTGCAAATAAAGAGCTGCCACAAACAACTCTCAATGCAAAATTCACTGTCCACAGCTGTAATCAAAGTTTATTTTTCTTTCACTTCAAATGCTTCAATATCTGTTCATTTGAAGTGCCAGTTCTGGCCAGAGGAGGGCGATGAAGCTGTAGCTTTTCACTGAGAGTGGTAATGAGACTGATGCCAGAATTGCTAAACCTGAAAGTGTCTGTGCAGTAGATGGCAGCCTGATGCTTTTGCAGTCGGCTCAAGAACATCTTGAGGACGTCAAAACAAGCAATATTCTGTTATCAGAAGTGACTGAAAACGCTCCCAGACACAGCCCTAATGGTGACCTTTTGATGTTTGTTTCTTTATTTATTTAGCTGTTTATTTCTTTATTATATTTATGTGCGTGTGTGTGTAGCCTGTCCATGGTTATTGTCAACATGACTGAACTCTTCTCAACCATGCTCTAGCATCCCCACTGGCACAATGTCAGCACGAAAATGTCTGACGATTTGTATGTGACTCAGGAGACGTGTCATTTTTTCATGAGCACAGCACCGGCTCTTCACCATTCACACTCTACTCTGGCTAGAGGATTCCTTTTTTCTAACAGACATTTCAAATATTCTTCTTGCCTTTTTTTAAATAGTAAATGTTGCTGGTATCTCAATCAATGAAGAACAATTACAGTCTGAAATTAAACACATTCAGTAAATGTATGAGATCTACTTCATTACGCCATAGTGTACCACGGCATGTACCACTTTCACTCAGCAATGACGGAGTATGGGCCGTGGCCTACTGGTTAGGCTTTCAGGCCGGAAACCGCAGGGTGGCCGGTTCGATGCCCGACGAGTAGGAAAAATGTGGGCGGGGGAAGTGGTAGACCACTGCTCTCCCATGCCCACATCCACGGCTGAAGTGCCCTTGAGCAAGGCACCTAACTCCAATCACTCCGGGTTAGTGTGTAACCTCACTTCACTGTGTGTGTGTGTCACTTCCCTGGATGGGTTAAATGCAGAGGTGAATTTGAGAGTGTGTGTCTATACCACCTCTGCCATAGAGAGGACTTTCACTTTTCACGCCATTTCCTGATCATAACTTTTCTTACTCATGGGCTAGCGTGCATGGAGACCTATTATGGAGTCTGCCCTTAGTCCCTATCGTGTTTGAGCATTGCGGCGTGCAAGCAACAAGCAGCAGCTACATCTCCTGTCGAAACGGCTCCATTCAAAAAAAAAAAAGAAAAGCCGCCTTTATCAGACACTGGTCATAATTATGGTCAGCACCCACTGTTTGACACAGTCCATTACACCCCTGAAAAGCTTAACGCCCTCCTGTGAGGGACGGTGTGTGCGCTGAATAAGGCCTGCGCTGAGTGCCCCTTGACCACTGGCGATGGCTCCTTCACCTGTCTAAAAATACTGACGGGGGCAGCGGACCACTCTGTTCTGTGTCATTGTCACGCGCCTGCGAGAGCTGAGGGCTTTCAGGTTTGGGATTCTTCACAATGTCACCCCTAATTGGTTACCTTCACCACCGTTATGCAATTGGCGGTTACATAACGAGAGAAGACTGGTTGTTTACATGACAACCGCTATGCAGGTCAGCCAATTTCATCTGACAGCCACATCCTGAAATAACCATCATGCGTGTATTCCGTGTGTGGTCCTGTGTGTGTGTGTGTGTGTGTGTGTGTGTGTGTGTGTGTGTGTGTGTGTGTGTGTGTGTGTGTGCGTGTGCGTGTGTTTGTTGGGGTTGTGTTCTTGCACCTCCAGTATATCTGATTCGCAAGCACACAATCCCTAATCACGAAAAACATAGCACACGATTATGCTACAGTTTTGCACAGAATGTATTCTCTGTAAAAAATGATTGCTTGCTCTTGAAGCTACCAGAAGAAAGTCTCAAAACTTTATACTCACTTCTCACCTGTTTTTTATTACATTGCAGATAAGGTGTTTGTTTTCTGTCTCCCTCAACAGATTGTGAAAAGAACAGATTGCTTATTCAGCCAGTGCCAACTTTGAATAACCAATGTGTATGAATGTGCTATAAAATAAACAAGTTTAAAAATGAATTGTGCTATTTAAAAAAAACGTACCTTGCCATGATCACCCACACTCAGCTAGCAGTTTTGTAGGTACCAACACAGAGACCTAGATATAGACCTGCATACTGTATTGTTACTTAATTTCTGCAAGATGTTGCTGAGGCATTGAAGGTCTTTCATGCTAACATGCATTCATCATTGAATGATTTGCACATTTAAAAAACAAATGGGCTTGACAGCAGCAGAAGAATACTTTTCATTTAGTTTAAAGCGGCCATTGAAATTTAAAGTGATTTTCTTTCATCTACATACCCCCACAATGAAATATGAGGGGTTAGATGTTTGTTAACTTGGAAGTGATAGAACTTGGAAAATCCCATTTGGGTTTTATTGTATGTTTAGGTTTGTGCAGATTATTGTGTAGTTTATAGTTTGGGGTTGGTTAGATAGTTGTTCAGGAAATGTGAAGAAGCGAATACTATACTAGTACTGATTCAAGAATGCACCATACACACGGCCCTTGTTTAGTCTTATTAAGACACAGCAGTAGAGAGAGAGAGAGGGAGATGAGTTTGGGTGGAGTGCATCCACAGCTGGAGTGTCAGTATACAAGCCTTCATTAAGGAAAACCAGCAGGTTTTCTTCCCACCATCTGCTGCACTCCTTCAGAGTGCAAGTGTAAAAGTGACGCCTATATTACATAGCACCACAAGGGGGCACCAATGTGGCCAACTATGCCAGCCCATGAAGTGGCAGTGTTTGACAGCTGCTTTGCTGGGTAGTGTAACACAGAGAGAAACAGTGTTATATATATACATATAAATGAATTTAATAAAACATCGCAGGTAGAGGAAAAGGAGAGCTGGGCACTCCACCTACCCCAACATAGCCTATACAACAATAAATAGCAGTCAGCAATACATAAGGGACAGCATATAAATAGTCAACTGCATGAAGTCAGTGGCAATAAATATGACTGACAAACAGCATGTCACAACATGACACAGACAGCAGATCAATAAAGATGGGCACTAGAGTGGACCGACCCATCAATTGAACCAAGCAGACAGAATTGTGTGCACAACCTCCTGAGGCCACGAAACCCAGAAAGCAGACGAAGCACAGGAATCCACGTGTTTGGTGGAGACTGAAGACGGGAGAAGGCCTGTAGCGGACCTGGCCGCTGATTTAAAAAAAAAAAAGCGAAAAAAGACAGTGACGGGGAAAATCCTCCCGTTGAGCAGGAGAGGAAGTAGCTGGCTTGCTAGCAGGCCGCTTCGGGTGCTAGCAGTGCTCCCTTTACAGATCCTCATCAAATGATCCCTGCTTTGCTTTTAAGATGTGTGTGATAATCACTCCCAACACTCTCATAGCACTTGTGGATTTGCAGAGCTGAACCAGGGAAAAGGAAAGCAATCAGCGTGCAGCGAACCACAAGCTGAGGGAGGCAACAAGGTAATTGGGAGTACTACTCAGTTAACACATGTGTATGTATCAAAACAAAACAGGTGCCTATATCAACATGCCACTACGAAACCATGCGCTCTTTAATATTTATGTCACTACAAAGCCATGTGTTTATGTTTATTCTCACAACACACATGATCACAAGATCACCATCCCACAACACGCAATTAACACCAGTAAGCCTACCATCACACATGTCCTTCTGTCTAAGGCTAACAGTTCAGTGTGTGTGGGTGTGTGTGTGTCTCAGTGTACTGAACTACTGTCTTTTGTTTGTTTCGGCAACATATTGCCTATTCGGCAACATATGCACCCCCGTCCCCCCACCCCCCAACTGAAACTCACTGAAGTGAATCATTCCCCTGAAACTGGTATTGGTTTGACTTATGCAGGGCCCACAGTTTAACAGATACTCCTGAGTTTTTTTGCATGTGTGTGTGTGTGTTTATGTGTATGTGTGTGGGTGTGTGTCTCTGCTTGTGGGTGTAAGTGCATTGTGTTTGGCCTTGGCCTCCGTGTGCTCGTCATGCTACACGTCCTACTTCCTCCTTGCAGAAATGTTCTGGTCACTTCAAGGCTCCGTCGTGCTTCCCCAGCAACCCCTCCCCCGATGAGGGCCAAACAGCGTGACTCACTGGAACTCCACTTCAGACTAAACTCACATGGTCTGAGGCCATTTCTACGAAGCTGTCATGCAAAGGTTAGCATTTTGAAGGTGGTTTGTTGTGGTGTCTGTGTTGCATAAGTTCAAACGCTATAATCAATTAATAGTAAATAAATGATGGACACATGGATATAGTTATCTTCAGCATTGCAATGTTTGTTTATCAGCTGCTCAAAGCTACAAATGTGGAGGGAAAGCTTCATTCTTCTTTGAGTAACATGGGATGAGAAGCAGCCACACAATGAATGTGGTGGTTGGAATAAAAAATGGATGATTTGCAAGATTTGTCAAAGAAAAATTTGCTTTTCTTTGATGAATCTTGTTGAAAATTGTTTTTCAGGAGTTCAATCAATCAGTTACAATTAATGAACCCTAAAATACTTATGTTACTGATAAGGCCAACTTAATATCAACTCATTGTCACGATTTGGGACCTTTGGGCCTCAAGAGGTTGCCACCAAAAGACTCTTGGCTCGTGTGTGCACATGTGCTTTTGTTTACGTCCTGTCTCTGTTTTCCTTTGCTAGCTGATTGGTCACATGTATTTTAACCTGGTCTTTTGACTTGTTCTTTTTGTACTGTTTTCTGGCGTTTTGTTTCCTTTATCTTGAGTTTCCAAGTTTACTTGTCTACAGTCTCCAGAGTGTTTTTCTGACTTTTGTGTTTTGCCAAGATCTTATGTGTTTTGGAGTATCTTTTTGTTGGAAGATATGAAAGAGAATTTTTTTTTGTGGCACATCCTGCGTTTGGGTCCTACTACCTCCTATTTGCTCAGTGAGCTCCTCAATGAACCGAAAAACCAGCGTTCAATTCCCAACACCAGCCCTGTCACTCATGCACTATAGGACATTGCTTTCTATTGTCTTTGAAGCCCTTTTCAACTCTTACATAAGCATAAAAGACTGATCTGATAATATAATACTATCATTTACTAATACTTTAATTCTAGCCTCCACCACCCTCTATCTCCCTGTTAAACATACTCTCAAGTAAACGAGAACCCAAGAAGCTAGGAACAGATAGGGCCTGAAAAATGCTTAGACGTTGCATTAGCTCTCGTCACAGTGCGAACTGTCAGGTAATGTTGAGCTTAGGTGCCCATCCCCAGTGGTGTGCAGAATGACATTTGTTACCTAACATTAGCGTAACATTAGTGCAATAGCAGCATAACATTATCATAACATTAGCGCAATATTTGCATGATATTAGTGCATTATTAGCGCAATGGCGAGTTGTGCACCAAAGGTGAATGCAGCATTCTCTCCTGCCCATTTGCTCTGCATAAATAAACATGTGGATAGGATTGCAGAGGTCACAGTAAGGCCCTCTGGTCCCGGGTGAACTCAGAACCCTTTCTGATCTGAGGTCATACCCACACACTCACTCAAACATGTACACAAACAAACACGCGCACGCACATACACACACACACACACACACACACACACACACATCTCTGAAATGACAGTGATGAATGATGCAGCCGCCAAGATCAGCGATGCTCAGTCACAAGGTCTTGAAAAGCTTCCTGTTTGTCCCTCACGCACAAAACTTCCCCAACTCCCCTTACCCCACTGCCACGTCCTTTGGAGAATGCCACCAATGACGAAGCATGCCCTACCCAAACAATGAGGACAAAATCAAATCTGGATGAAATGAAGCATCTAATATAAATAATAGTGTAGAGAAAAAACTACAGAGCATTAGTTGTAGTGTCCTGGAGCAATGCTTATGTAAGGCCAGTACTGGGAGAAATATCACAGGCTTTACCAGGGCGATGACTAAGAACGCATCGAGGAACAGTGGGCAGCTAAGAGGCAGCTATACTCGTCAACAGCAACAGGAGCAGTGGCTTATGCAAAACTGGACGTGTAATCTCTTCGTTGTGTGCCTTTATTCTGTGGAAATGAGACCGCATCTGTCATTCGTCAATCCGGTTTTGTTTATGCTCAGCTCAATTAAAAAAAGAGAACTGTTCTCGGATCAGTGGCCAGTGTGTAATCCCTTGAGGAGCTGGCTGGGTTTGGAGATGGACCGAGAGTTCGCAGATTTCTCCGGGCCCACTGTGCGTTCTACCCTCTCTCATATAGATGCAGTGTCGCAGAGGTGGTCCTGGACCTATATATCTCAGTCTTATCTCCACGGAACAAATTGAAAAAAAAAAAACTCCTGCACCAGCATTTCTTTACAACTCAGTGCTCCTAAACCCCAGCAGTAAAAGCTGCACGCCTGGAGGCAATTTAGGAAGAGAAAAATGCTTCCAAGCAGGAGCAGCAACAGCAAAAACACAACCTGAAAAAATTTAAACAATAAATCAAATTTTTCCATAACATTAACATTTTAGCTTTTGAGGTTTTTGAGTGTTGTACTGCATCATTAGGGTGTTCTTCCCAAGCTAAAAGTCCAGTTGAAGTTATAGTGCTTCAATAAAGGTTGATGGAGTAAATCACAGCTTGTGATGACTTCATTTGCGACTGTTATGCAGATTTTTTTTGCTTCCAGTTGTTTCAGTGAGTGTAGTTAGATGGACCTTCTGTTTTCTGTGTGTCTTCAGGGGCCTTCGGCTCAGGGGAGAGGGATCACCCATGGGAGAGGGGGGCAGCTGTATAACGCGACTCCCTTCGACCCCTGCCCTAGACAGCATTCACACACAAACACACAGTCACACACAGACACACAAGTGTGCACTCATTTACACGGACCCTCACACAGAGAAACACAACACACAACCAAACACACACTCACAGCACGCGAGAGAGAGAGAGAGAGGTTTGTTGCTGGGGGATGGGGCCTCTACACAACCTAGTCACGGGCTGATGAGCACACACACACACACACACACATCACGGGAGATGGCTATATTTAGTATTCAACAGAATGACGATTCATTTGCTCACTCAAATCATATCCTGAGCTACCTCAAATGCTCCTGAGTTGGTCCCGCATTAATGGGCACGACAACAACCCACTGCATCGCCACTTCGGTATACATCAGCTGCCTAAGAAATGGTTTGGTTTGGTCGCAGACTCTTCTCCTTAAGCAAGTCAATGCTCAACAGTGGGCTTGTGAGACATGTATTACCTCTGCCAAGGAGGTGCTATGTGGTGTGGCGTGTTTGCCTGTTTCTTAGTCTGGGTGTCAACAGAAGTGACCGAAAAACTACCAGCCGATTTCCCTGACACTTGGTGGAAGGGTGTAGCACGGGCCAAGGGAGAACCCATTTCATTTTGGAGCTGATCCAAATCACAGGGAGGACACACAGATTATTTTTCACTTTGGTTAACATTGACAGATAGGGCGCTTGACATTGGCGGAGGCATGCACTCTTAGAGTTATTTTTCCTGTTTTATTTGCTCACAGCCAAGCCACGGGTCCATCCATATATAAAGCCTTGGCTTCGTATCAGGTGCCTTAAAATGTGTAAAAATAAATGTATGCAGCAACTTACAATCTAGGCAGTATATTATATTTATGTTAACCCAGGGCTGATACAGATGCATATCCTCCATTTTGTTCTATGGGCCTCATTTTACTATGTATGACAAAACATGCAGCTACAAACACGGCTGATTGAAATGATGAGAGAGACAGAAGGCTATACGAGTGGAAAAAGTGTGAGGATCAGCGGAATATTCCAGCTCATTCTCCGCCACCGTGGTCCCAACCAATCTCCTGTGTTGCAGTGAGGAATTGGCTGAGCCTGTGCACCGGGAGATGAGTTTCATCTTTCAGATCTAACACTGAGGGAAATTCAGGGACTTAATCATTCAGCTGGGCTCTGTCTAATGCGCGGTGTGTGAGAGGGAAATGTGACTCAGCCGGTTGTGGGGACACGGGGACTGCTTACCTCTGATAGCCACTGCAGTAGAGTGAGTGACTTTGGCACTCTTTTGCCACTGGAACTTTTGCAGACGGCGGCGGTTGTTCAGCTTTCCCGCAAGCTTTTTAATGAGACTTGTCTCTTGTCCTCTCCCTCTGATGTCTTGGAGCTGTAGTGAACCAAGAGTGAATTAATTTGCGACCAATACTAGAGCACTGAGCACGTTCAATGTGCCTTAGTGATGGACAGCAATTCCCAAGTGCATCTTGTTCCTCAGGCAGCTGGGCAAATATTTTGAAGGTGTGTGTACGTGTCTGTGTTTGTGTGTGTGTGTGTGTGTGTGTGTGTGTGTGTGTATTTGAGTGTGCCTGTGTGCGTGTGTGTTTGTGTGTGTGTGTGTTTGTGTGTGTGTGCATGGGTGTGTGTGTATATGGGTGTATGTGTGTGTATATGTATGGGTGTGTGTGTGTGTGTTATGAAAAGGGTACAGCCAGAGATAGGTGGTTAAGCAACCATTAAAAGATTAGAAGAGTGAGATTAAGATGAAAGCAAAGTGCACTATGTGATGCTGTGGTAGACGGGAGCCGGTTAAACTCCTTTAGGGTGCTTTAGCTTTCCCTTGTTTAACCCTTTAATCTTGTTTCACTTCTTACACATTCATCTCAAGGCGTATGACAAAGAGCTTCTCTTTATTAACACAAGGATACAATGCATTCTCTCAGCATATAATGAGGCAGCATTTGCATGCAATGCATCTCCACAGCTTTTTCTCCAAAGGTTTCCAGCATATGGACATAGATTTACTCTCCTCTCCTCTGTGTACGAGAAAAAGGAAGAGGCATTATCGCAGGAAAAACACATTTCATTTGTGTTTAATGTGTGGACACTATCACCAGCTCCTCTCCCATGGCTAAATGAGGGACCAGCTAATGCAGACTTTCCCTGAGGCCCACAGTGAGTACTTCTTTGCACCCAAGGGGAATGCAGCAATTACTGAGGGCTTTGCTCTATTTATCTCCAATCTCAAGCCTGGCTTTAGTCCCCATATTGATACTATAGCAGAGGTTTACTGCGTTACTGTAATAGGGTGAGGCTGAGTGGTATACCTGTAATACACAGTATATTGGTAGTGGAGTGGTCCTTGTCCTCTCCAGTGCTCGAAGCTTGAGAATGGACAAAAGTAGGATTGAGATGAGACTGCTGCCCTGTCTGAGATTGTGTGTGAAAGCTGATCGGGCAGGGACATCAAGTGTAGAGTAGAGGAGTGGATGGATTTAACGACTCGTGGCACACATTTGCCGGGCAGACTGTATCGAGCGATCTTGAGGGGGGAAAGGCTCTCCAATAGCCCTGTCACTTCCTGCTTTCGCCTGGAGCCGCTGGTCTATCTGCTCTCGACATGATGACTGTGTCAGCAAAGGGTTCCTGTGTGAAGTCTGTGTGTGTGTGTGTGTGTGTGTGTGTGAGTGAGTGTTTCAAGGTCTGCTCCCTGTTTCTTTGTCAGAACTTATTTTTGGCGGCTGATGTTGAAGGAGTGTGATGTCGATAATGTAAATGCCTGGTGCGATAGCCTTTCAGGTGTTTGAGAGTCGTGCACGTACTGAGTGACCTCTCATGGCACTCGACCCCCTACTGCTCCCAGGGCACTGCAGCTGAAGTGGCTTACCACTGCTCTGTGTGTGTGTGTGTGTGTGTGTGTGTGTGTGTGTGTGTGTGTGTGTGTGTGTGCTTGACACTGGCACCGGAAGTAGACTTTACGCCCCTGTCCGACATTCTCGCAGTGGTGGATCACTGCATCCCATTTCAATTATTCCAAGACACTAGATAAACCGAAGCAGGCAAACCTAAAACAGGAAGAATATTTAGGACATTTAGGAGGACATTGACACATCAATAAAATGTAAACAGTGTACATTGCATTCTTTTTGAACGTTAGTACATTAGTTTGTTTGTTACGTTGTTCTGTTTTAGCCTCTGTTAACCTAGCTAGCTGAACTTATATTATAATATTTTATATACAATAGGTAATTAACAGCTTCCCTATATTTACAGAAACAATGGAAGGACAAGTGATTTACTTACTTTCTTGTATGCACACAATGAACAGCACACCAACAAACAAAGCAACAAGTCCCAAAGTAAAGATATCTAATCAAGTTTAGCTAGGGTGACCAGACGTCCTCTTTTACCCGGACATGTCCTCTTTTTGAGACCTAAAAAATGCGTTCGGCACGGATTCCAAAAACATCCGGGATTTTGAGTTTCTTTGCGTCTTTCACGAACTAGTTATTACCTCCTCACAAGTTTTGGAAAGGGTAGCTCCCTTATGTTCCACCTTCTTGCGCGAGCTCTGACTGTAGAGAGAACTGTCATTGGTCGACCACCTTCCCAGTGTTGCCAGATACGTAGGATAATTATCCTCCAAATACGATCATTTTGAGCCTCTGATACGATATGCCATTTCCAATCTGGCAACACTGAGCACCTTGCAGCCTCCACTAGTTGCATCGTTTACAATAGTACATAACATATGTATGCAAAAAAAAATTCAAAACTTTGTTGTGGGGGATGGGGCGGGGTCATCTGCATGTGAAAAAGATGTCCAAAAACTCCGTCAAGGGGGAGGGGGCTCAAATCTGGTCACCCTAGTTTAGCAAACTTTTTCAATCTATGGATAGTAGCATGCCAAGTGTTCATTAACACTAAATAGTGCTGTTGCGTCTATGAACTTGATACAAAACACAAAATAAAACCAATAAAACAGCCAGCGGAACCGTGGAACATAAAACAATCCTGTCTTTTCCTTCAGTGGCCTCGCAGGTAGCATGTTCGAACAAAGAGCTGGGAGTCTGCTGCAGGCTGAACAACACTGTGATTAGTCTGTGCAAACAGAGCTGCAGTGTAGGGTCATATCTACTGTGAGATTTGATAGCTTATGTCTTCTGTTACCCCACTGATGTTTGGAGGCTCGATTAGATGGGAACTGTCCAGTGCTGAAATAGTGCTGAACCCATGACAAAAGTGCCCCACATAGTTCTTTCTTACATGAACACACACACACAAACCGTGGCACACAGAGGACCAGGATTAAATTAATTGCATTACCTGTAGCTTTAGCATTGACCATCATACACACACACACACACACTCCCCCCCTCCAACACACACACACTTTTTGCCCCCACACTTCTTAAATCAATCCGGTGGTGCTCACTGCTCCTAGTCTGTGTGTGCTAATTGCTCACTACTAGTAGTCTGTGTGTGCTAATTGCTCACTGCTTCTAGTCTGTGTTTGCTAATTTCTCACTGCTCCTAGTCTGTGTGTGCTAATTGCTCACTGCTCCTAGTCTGTGTGTTCGTATTGCTCATTGCTCCTAGTCTGTGTGTGCTAATTGCTCACTGCTCCTTGTCTGTGTGTGCTAATTGCTCACTGCTTCTAGTGTAGGCGTGTGCATGCGTGTTCAACATTATGTCAACCGATGGATTAAATGCAGAGACCCAATTTCCCCCAGGGGATTATTCACGTATCTACAAAAAAAAAATAAGCCCACAAAGACAGAGGATTCAAAGGGAACGTGGATCAAGCATGGAACAGTTTGAAGTTTCATCTTAACACTAAACACAAAAAAATCTTTTCCAACACCATCATTGCCACAAGTAACATTGTCAAACTGAGGGCTGCCTCCCAGAAAGCTAAATGGTTAAAAATGGTTAAAAAAAAAAAAGCTCTGTCTTAGAAGCAGCCCACCTGCAGTTCAAAAAAGAACAGTTGCACCAAATCAAACGGCTAGGACAATTGTAAACCTCCGAAGTACGTACATTTTCTTTTAGCTCTATTTGACCAGTGTCTGTTCCAAATCCTAATGGTTAATGTGTCCCTCATGTGTTCCACTTATGGAAGTGTCATTGAATGCTGTCTCACAGAAGTTTATAGCATGAATGACCTGGTTTAGACTTTTGTAAAACACAACACCTTTGCAGGAAACATTGGACTGCCATTGCATAGCTGCCATTCTAACCAACATACATGTATACACAAGCTCTGCTGAACAATCACAGACACCAATGCACAGTAACAGACACTAATGACTACGTGACATAATTATGTTATAGAGAAAAAGGGCTGTGACAATCCATTTAAGTGGCTGAAGATACAGTTCCATGAAGACAAACGATTACGGCCATCTTCTTTGTCATGGCATATGAGCACTGCGGAAAAAACTACAAGGCTTTATGTTGATTTCATGATACAGCATCCCTACAAGAACACCAAACGGTAAAAGATACCAAAGGAGAACATGCATTACATCAGCATCAGTCCTCTTTCATTCATGCAGTGTTTCGGAATGTTGTCCTTATTTATTATTGGCTTTACAAACACAAAGGAGGTACTGGGTGTGGTGTGACTGTTTGTTTACTCTGCTGGGAAGTTTTTGTTAGGTATTTAATGATCCATGACTCGAGACAGTAACCACATAACACATCTCTCCTCCTGAAAGGCCCACAGTGAAGAAAAACCATAAAATGTCTTCTTCCTCACTAAATTGTTCCTCGAGTGGGAATCAGTGACCACAGACTTCTGTCAGAGCAGGGGAACAAGTGGTTTAAAACAATACGGATTGTGTTCAAGTGAACTGCTGCAAACCCAAAAAAGATGGAAAGGGGAGATCAAATTTCACGTTTCCCCAGATATCGGCAAGATGAAAACAGGCTCTCGTGGCTCACTCATTTTGAAGTGACAGTTCTACTAAGCCTTTGGCCTCTAATATATTACTGCCCCCCGGAAAATAATACTGGTGTCACTGAGGACTCGTCGAGTTGTAGGAACTTCTGCACAAATTGAACAGGGGGCTGGGACGACTGTGAAACTAGGGGCGGGAAATTAAGATGAGACATGTTAGAGGGGAAAAGGGTTGTCTCAGGGCACCTCACATACAGCATTTAATACAGCAGGCCTGGAAATGTGTGTGAATCACTCCATTATGTTTCCAATTTGCACACACCAGTTCTATTTCAGATTAATGCAGTGATTGTGCATAATTGAGATCCCCTTTTATGTGATCTGACTGTAAATAGATCTCAGCAATGGAGGGTCGGGGCTGTTGTCAGTTTTTTTGTGTGTGTGTTTTTTGTCATGAAAGAGAAAAAAATGGCAGGGTGTCGAGTTCCTCTAAAGTGCCTCAGCATTGTGTTTGGGCCTTTTTTAAATGAAAAGGCTTACCTTTCGCACAATGAATTGGGCCACGCACAATTACATAACACCCTGCTCATGAAAGAGATAAGATCCCAATGCGCACCAGAGGCCCCCGGAGGGGCCCACAAGGAAGGACTTGCCAGGTTGCAGTGCGAGCTATTGTTACCACCAAGGTCTCTTGCTCTCTCTTGATTGGGAAACTCATCATCCTAACAGAAGGAAGGCGGTTTAACACAGGGCCTAATCCATGGCCGAGAGCGAGGATCAGCATCTTGCTCACTGCACCACACTACTGCAGATGTTCTCAGAACGCGCCTTGTGTGTCTCTGTGTGTGTGTGTGTATAGATATGCTCTTAATTCAATATGCGCCCAATAGGATTCATCGTTAAATTTTATGGTCCATCCTTAGATAATTTAAATTGCCATTTAAAATAACACTGCCCTGCCAATGAGACTGGAGCCTCATTGCATGCATGAATAGATGGCTTTAACAACATCTGCTAGAGGCCTACCTCCTAACACTGTGGCTTGGGCTTTTGTCTCAGTTGCAACACATGTTTCAATACAGTAAAATGCAATACATTATATGAAGTTGGAACATCTCGAAACAATGTCGTTTTAATAGTTTTAGGGAGTGTGATTGAGAAACAGCACATACCCTCAAGCTAGTGACAAAACATCTTATGTATCTAATGAAGCTCTCGCTTCATGCTGATGGACGTCCAGCTTCTCTGATCAACCTTATGTTTTGCTCACTTTGAGATTGTATGGCTTCCAAAGATAATTGCCCAATAATCATAATTATTATAATTGACCCAGTAACTTACATCACTTTTGCTCTCTGAAAGGCTTTCTTAAGGTAAAACGGTTCAGTGATGAATACTGATATGTGATTGTGTCCAAATATGTGATTTTCTGTGTCTACACTACAGGACAAAGTTCAGTCTGCACCTTCTTTGTCAGTATATTATCACAGACACAAGACAGGCTACAGTAGCATGCTTCACCATGTTAACAAGCTCCTCTTTGTGCATTTGATGGGCCTATCAAAGGTCAGACCAATACTTCATATGTCAAGGAGTATACAGCATTAACAAGTGGGGTGGAAACTTGCACTTGCACTGTCTTTTTCATAATCTGGTTTGTTTTCCTGGAGAGGGAGAGAGAGGGGGGGAGAGAGATAGTGATAGAGAGAGTGATAAAATATAATGAGAAAAAGACAAAAGTTTTTTTAGTTTATGAGTCAGTGAGTTTCTGAAAGTGGATAGAGAGAGAGAGAGAGAGAGAGACAGAGAGGGAGAGAGAAACGGAGAGAGAGGGAGAGTTAGAGAGAGAAAAAGAGAAAGCTGTTCCTGAGCTCCTACAGCTGCCCAGTCCGATTGAATGGCGGTGAATAAGTCATTGAGATTGAGTGCATCACTGCTTGGTTATAGCAAGGACAATATGGGCCACAGAGAAGAGGAAGAAGAAAGAAATTGAATATATTGAAGTATATCTTGACAAAAGGACTAAAGTTTTTTCGTTTTTTTAGTGCAGGTACAACAATGAGTCAGTGAGTTTCTGAACATGGAGAAATTCCACAGAGTATAAACTTTCTTGAGGGTTTCATGTGGACCTTCAGCTCACGGACACAGAGTGCACAATGGCAGCAGCTGGAGAAAGAAGTGAAAATTGAAAGCATGCTATTGTTTCCCTGTCTTGTGAGTTCAACTCCATCAGTCAGCAGAAGATCGGGTAATATCCTCATGAATAACTTTGTTGTAAAGTTCCTTTCGTTTTCATACCACGTCTATCCTGCATCAGTGTGCCTGGACTTCAATCCATTTGTTGTATTTTAAAGACACCATGAGCTACTCTTTGAAACTTTGTAACATTCATACTGAAGCCTTCCCTGAAGTACTCGACAGTACCACAAAAGTTAACATCACAAATTAGTTTTGATGGCTGAGAGGCAGACTGTCTCCATCTGGGAGTGAATCCTTGATTAAGACATTACTGCTGATGTGTGAGGCTTTTCTAAACCTTGCCTTCTGAAGTCTCTGAAGGGATTTCAAATCTTATTTTTTTTTAATCAAAATTCAGTGTGCCTACTTGTCTTTGGTGTGCATATGAATTTGCTTCCTTACAAACACAATAGCTTTTAACTGAATGTAGAATAGTTAATGCTTTTATTCACTCAGTAGAAGTTGATACACTGGCAACAAAACATAGGAGAGTGACCGTCAGCTCACCAAAAATCTGAATAAACTTAGAAAAAAACAATAACCTCTGCCATTGAGCCCTGCAGATAATTGATTAAAATCAGAACAACATCTGAGATGTGACGTTTCTATACTTTTCTATTACGCCTGTGTCTATGATCCTGTTATTATTTGCTGCTGTTGTTCCCTTTAGCCATCCGGTCAATAAAGCCCTCCTGGCGTGTCTTGTTGCTGTCTGTGCAAAACCTTGCCTCTTATTTTTATTTCTATCGATTTTGAATGTTTTGAATACATCAGTAAAATTATATCAATGATTTTGTGTACAGTGTTCTTGTTCTGTAGGCAGAATTTCATTTTAAGCAAAGCTGAGAATATGAGTGTATGTCTGTGAGGGTTTCTTATCCATGGTTTCAAAATATGCTTTGTTTCTGTTTGAAATGTTCGTGTTTGTGTCATATGATAGTATTTACTGACGACCATCATTCTCCCCTCATGTTATCCTCCTACTTAGCTTTGTCTGAAAACTTGGCCTATTATACCAAACCAAAGAAAATCTTTGGTGTTATGCTCACTTAGCTGTTTTAAGCCTGTCTGGTTGTGTAGATGGGAATGCTTTAAAAACAAGCTTCTGTCATATGGTAGTCAAATGCAATTTGCTGAGAAATGTGAAAAAACAACATGTGGAGCCTACGGGATGAAAACACGAAGGTGTAATTAAAAATGTAAAAAAATAATAATAAAAAAGCAGTTAATAAAAATAACAGGGCTGTGCTCCTTTACATAACATTAGGGAGATGCCATGTGATCTGAGTGAACATGTTTGGATTTGATGAATGTTAAGCATCATCAGTCTTTCAGTTTCTGTTGTCTGTAGTTGGGACAGATTTTAAACCAGTGTTTCAAAGGTAACACATTCCATTCCATTTGTGCATCTATCTCATTTTGTGACACTCCCTAATGTACCTTAAAACAAGTAATATCATCATTTCTTTTGTATTTACCTATTTGTTAATCATTATCTTCCCATCTTTTAAATAAATATGTTGTGTGACAATTAGCAGGCCTCTGCTCCAGCCAAGCCTCCCCACAAGTACTGCCATACTGCACCATCTCTCTCTCCACAGTGGTTCTGGAAGCTTCTCTAGTTATCATATGAACTGTAGCTTTCCTGCGAAGCACAGGAAATGTGCGAGGTTGGCTCTCCCCTTCTTTGCACAATGGTCGACGCCAAGAATAGGGATCCCCTGCGGGTGCAAAGGGAAACCTCATGCTGTCTCTCCCAGCCTTCCCCTGGCTTTGTTCCTCTACGCTGCTGATTTTGCGTAGTTCGCCATGATTTTTCTTGTGTTTTTAATTTTTTTTTTTTCATTTGAGAACAGACCGTAACACTTTATTTGTGTGTGTGCATGACACTAAAATGACACTGTCCATAACCATGACATGACAACTGTCATAAACATGGAAGAGTCTTTATGATTGTTTATGAATGTTGTCATTAAGTGTCATACGGTAAATTATGTCATTTCTAATGTCAAGTTGACATCGTTTGGAATGTTTTTGTTATGACAACTTGACATTAACCAAGATAGCATAACCTCTCAACATCTTTGTTATGACAACTTGACGTTTGCCAGTTTAGTATGTACCTCTTATTTAGCCCCTTGTGCCATCACAGCCCATAATAGAACATTCAGTGCTTAGTGTAATGTGCTTACTCATCAGTTTATGGCTCAGTGTATGTAAATGTGTCTGGTTTGGGCTTACCGGACCTCATCACTGGCACTGGCAAACAGGAGAAGCGCTACACTCATGGGCTTGTCGGTACCTCCAGCTGGGCCCTTCACCATCTGCTGTTGACCTGGATGTACACACACACCATCCGCTCTGGGCACAAGCAGACAACCAAAGATGAATGAACATGATGCCAATATTATTCTTTTACTGTACCCACACACAACCTGTCTCCCTCGATTGCTCCCAGTGCCTCTCAACTTGCTTTACTCCTCATTTTAAACCTCCTTAACCATCTAAGGACATCCCAGCTCCCCCTGCGAGTTTCAGTGTTATTAACCATCAGTAGAACTCATCATTTACCGTGTCAGTTCATCTCTTCCCCTCCTTCACTCTCTCCCTCTCTCTCTCCACTTATCTGTTCAGATAGAGGGAAGATCCAGAGTGCTCAGCGGGCGATCGGCTCTGCACTGCCCAGCAGGAGCCAGAGCCAGAGCCAAGGAAATTCCCCAATCACCATTCCTCGCACACAATCCCCAACACTGGCTGGAGGTATCTCTTGACACTGTGGACTCGTCAGCACATGTTTTGGGGAAGGATCTGTAATTTATGTCATAACGAATTAAAGTTGAGCGGTAAGAGACGTCTTCGTCTTTCAGATTGTCTCTCTGAGGAGTTTTAACGAAGTGCAGAAGGTGCACCACAGGAACCCGAGATGCCCTCTGCTTATTAAACAAACCCGTGCTACAGTACATCACATCAGTATAGGCACAGCCGTCCTCAACGGGCTGCACATCTGACTTACCTAAAATATTTGCATACTGTAGTCCGAGTTTAATTCATGGAATAAGTTACCCTACGCAATATTTTAGATTTATCAATAATAATTTTCCAATGATGTGTCTGGAAATGTGTGGCACATATGTGTGTGTGTGTGTGTGTGTGTGTGTACACTACACAGCAGTTACATTAATCCAGCTCCTTCAAGAGGTAAGTCCGTTCTGTTCAGAGGACATGCATTTCACTTAGTTGAAAGAAGAACATGGTGCTCCATCACAGTGGCATTGCACCACCCAAACTGAATTAAACTCCTCTGCTCCATCTGTGGATAAGAACCACAGAATGATCACACTGTTAGGCTTTCGTTTGTGTCAGAATGATCACACTGTTAGGCTTTCGTTTGTGTCAGATGAGGCAGACCTTTTGTGCACCTCTGGTTTGTGGGATGAAGTCGAGCTCACATAGAGCTTTGATGCTGAGCTTTACACAGGGTCTTTTGACAGCACTGGCCTTATCAGACAATTGCAAACTGAACCTTATGTGTTCTGAATATAGACGTATAGACTATGTGAAATATGTCACTGTAAGTGTCAACTTCCTTCAGTGTGCTGTGAACAGACAAAATGACTGAGAGGAAGAGATGCCAGTATCTTTTCAAAAAAGCGAATGTGAGTCTCTCTTGTTTTTATAAAAGGTGTCTCTACGAAAAAATTAGGACTAGTTTTGGCAAATGTGTAGGCTGTTGATACTGAGAGTTGGCGGCTATGATGCCTGGTTGTCACTCCATTTCGAATAGAAAAATGAGGAAACTTGAAATACATAATTTTGCTTCAAATGTGTGACAATCAATCCAGCCATGCAGATCCAGTCACCTTTATAATGAACGCATGTCTAATGTCTATGGTGGCCCTGACCTCCACATTGTATGAGTGCCTCCCGGAAGTCATAGTTAGCAGTTGCAACTGGAGCTCAGAGATCGTTCATCGTACCTACAAGCAGCTTGGTTTTGTTCATTATTTCAAGCGTAGCTTTAACAGCTGTGCACTAATAGGGCATCAGATACTGTATATGACTAAATATATGTTATCTCTTACGTATTTTACTCTGTCTGCATTGGAATGGAATACTTGCACTGGTGATGCCAATAAATGTCACAGATCACAGCGTCCCCACATTCACATGGTAAGATACATATCAATTATACTTTTACTATACTATATTATAAAACAATTGGGTTCTAGCGCGTAATTTAGCTGTTTCTGATTGGACGAGAGACGTTTCATGCTATAGGTTATTCGTCAACATACCTACAGTGACGGGACTTTTCACAGCTAAAAATAAATCACTCCGCGATGAAACATTCGCATTGATGATTACTGTTAATTCAAAGTTTTTAAAATTCCAAACCAAGACGTTGACAATGGAACTATTTCTTTGTTGCGTAGAAACAATGGCGAAATAAAGCATTTTTAATCAATAACTTCGTGTTGAAATGTTAATTTGTTGACAGTAGAATTGTTTTATAAAAGCAATATAGCACGAGTGGGAGTGGGGTAGGTAAGGGATAATCCCACGGGTGTTGTTGCCTACGCCACTCGGCCTTCGGCCTCGATGGATACGGCCGAACACCACCCGTGGGATTATCCCTTACCTACCCCACTCCCACTCGTGCTATATTGCTTAATTCTGTCAAATCTATACCATAAATAAGTTATTACTAAATATACAAAAAAAATATATACAGCATAATAGTTCCAGCGGTTAGAATGGATGTCCTGGGAAATAATACTGTACATACACATTTCTATGTGATTTGATTGTCACGCTTTATTCGACCTGTGTGTTCATATGTGTTTTGCATCACTGCGCCTGAGAAACAATTTATTATAAATGTCTATTTCTGTGTGTGTCGAGTGTCTGAAAATCTTTGTCTTGACCCACGTTAGCCTGTGTGAGTGTTTTCCACATATATAGCAGCTGTGTGTGGTGTTTGTCTCTGTGTTTTGAGTGTATTAGGGTGGATAAATCTGTTTATGATACAGCACACAGAGGTCAGCAGATAGACCCATCACTGTAATGCTCAAACCGACAGAATAGAAACCACCCACACGTTTCATTTTCCCTCTCCAACAGGATGTTCTGTTCTCTGTCCGAGTTTGTTGAAGGCCACCGCGCTATTTCTTTGCTCGTCAGTGTGCATTATTTTAAAGGTGAGGAAACTGCGTGTTTAGGATCTTTAGGAGTAGTAAGGTACTCAACGTATTGTACTGCATTCTGTCTAAGTCTGCCCCTCCACCAGCTCTCTCCCTCACATATACTAACAGATCCATGTCTATCCTCCAGCAAGCGTTCCACTGGCAAATCTCTTTTATTGCCTTCTGGTAAGAACGTTTGAGAAGTGTTCTACACAGGGTACCTGCTGACTGTTGCACAAGGCTCAAAGTCTGCAGATGAATGTGACTCTTTCGTTCGTTCCATGTTCCGCTACATTTCTCATTATTTGTGTACGATGCTCATGGCTTAGAGCTATACAAGTAAACAAGCACTGCCATCTTGTAAGCTTAGATGTCTGTTGTGTTATTGAAAGATGTAAGCCGTGGGTTTGTCCATAGACCAATATGGTTGGTCAATAAAAATGACATGAATGATTTTGTATTCCTGCTTTGAAATTCCAATACTAAGCGCAATCTCACCAAACCAAAGCTGCTATTATGAAAGCAATATGTCTACTGTATTTGTGTGGGTACAGTCTCTTTCTCTCTCCTTGTCTCTCACTCCCTCCACACACACACAAACACACACACCCCCACAGAGAATTGGACAACTGATATTCAACTGAAACATTTAAACTAAAAATAGAATCTTTTCAGAGTTTATTTCCATGACAACACAGAAAACCGATAACATACTGGCTATGGCAGATGTTTTATCTAAAGATTAGGGATCACATAATTTATGCAAATGGCATAAATATTGTGCTACACTGTCACAGTGAATTAAACGTGTTATAGGAAGAAATGTCTGTCCGTATTGGCATTTACCAGGTAGATGTATGGAACTTGGACTTAATTAAAAACTGGTTACAAATAATTGCAAAGACTTCCTAACTTAAATATCGGCAAATTTCTACACATGGTAAGATAGAGCTTTTGGTTGAAAATTGCATGCCTTAAAAAATACCCTGTATTGAAAGTCTATATGATTTTCTCTGAATTGCTTCATGCTCATTTAAAACAAACCATTATACCTTTTAATAAATAAGATTAAGATGACATAAGGAATTGGTAGAGAGCAAGGGAGTAATGACATAGTAACATTGGTTATGCCTTCTCTCTCAAATGCAAAGGCAACTGTAGTTGCTTGAAAGGAGGTACAGCTTTGGGTTTCATATAATCTTATTCAGCTATTTGTCAATCGTCTCCAAACTTCTAATCAACCAATATAAGTAATTATCAATTAATTATTAAGTCATGAGGACAAGGATCATGGTTCTGTCCAATTATCCTTAAACATTTCTCAAAGTATTAATAAATAATTAGAAAAATTAAGCAAATTGAAATCTGTGTCGAATCCAGAAAAAAAATTGTCAACACCTTGTGAGCACATGCTGCATGTGCACCTCTGCCTTAAAAGCTCTCCATTCAAATGGGACGCAACAGAAAAGCAATGACAGGACACATGCACTTTGCTCTTGTCCTCCTTATTTGTTAAACCATGAGCGAGGAGCTGATGTTGTGCTTCTGTTTACCTTTTACCGAGACGCCGTATCGAGTATCGACCCACCATATTTGGTCAAAATACAAGTGGACTCATTGTGAATAATTCATGTATAAATCTACCTCGTGAGGTGGCTTTATGAGGTTGTGTGATGGATAAACATACAGTGTTGTGACTGAAAGAAAGGAAACAAAGTGACGGCCAGTGGTGCCTTCCAACACCATATGTTTCCACATACAACACCAGCTAAAGCACAGCCTCTATATTGCCTTGCGTTTCTGCAGTGGTGGAGGGGGGTGATAAAAACTAATGAGCCAAAACAACCTGAAACCTTTCCTTTGTTTCCCCAGGGCCGTGTAAGAGTTTTGGGGGATTACAGGGGGGGGGGGGGTTAATCGGAACTTAATCAAGGGTGCCACCACAAGAAGTCTCTGAAGAAGGAGGACTGCATCATTCGTATGCTGTGACACTGATATTCATAGGTTATTATGGCTACCTGTTCAGTCTTATATTTATGGCTACCTGCACACCTCTTTGGGTGTAAAAATACATGTGGCTGACTGGTGTACAAAAAGATCGTCTGATCAACCATGAGTGTGTGTGTGTGTGTGTGAATTAAAGAGTTTGTTTATGCTGTGTCAGTGTGTGGTGCTTAATTGTGTGTGTGTGTGTGTATGTGTGCTTGCAAGCTTGTGTGTTTAACTGTATAACTGTATGTTTGTGTGCGTATGCGTTATTCAAAATGGACTCTAGTTTTCCATATACATTAGGTAGTCATTCTAGAGACGGGTATTGCATGAACATTGCGGGATCATCTCCACGTGATGGGATGGAACAAAGCTTTTGCCATAAGGTCTACACGTAGCCCTGTCTCTGTGAGTCTGTGTGCGCCTGGATGCTCTTAGGCCTTCTCCTCCATGGTGGCAGCCATGCCATTGATGGTCTCGCTCCCTCTCTCCTCCGCCTCCCCCGTCTCCTCTGTCGGTGTCGGCATCGTCGTCATCTCCTTCTCCTCGGTGCTGATGAGGGGGTCCCGGAGCGAAGGGGGGTTCTGGCTGTGGTGCCGGGGTTCCGGCGAGAAGAGGGAGAGCTGTGGGAAGAGCTGGCTGTCCCTCATCCTGGCGGCCAGCTCCTTGGCGCTGCAGGGGGGTGTGCAGGTCTCGTAGATGTCGTGGAAGCTGTTGTAGTCCACCTCGTAGAAGCCCTTCTCAAGCGAGAGCACTGGCGTGAAGCGGTAGCCCCACAGCACCTCCGAGTCCAAGTAAGAGCTACGCGCCTGGCAGGTCATTCCTGTGGAAGGATTGCACACACGCACACAGACACACACCGGATACACGGACACACACACACACACACACACACACACACACACAACGACACACACACAAAAGGTTTAGCATGCATATGTCCATGTAGGCAGGTATACGCAGATGCAAAGACAATCATATACAGACGAGAACACACACACACACCCACACCCACACACATACAGGTTGAGACAGGGGTGGGGAAATGGAGAGGGTAGATAAATTATGAATGCCTTGGGCTCTCTCTTTCCAAGCCAGCCAATAGTTTTATGATGCTATGGCACTTAAAAAGAGCCCCCTGTCCATCTGTAAGAATCCAAGATGAGAACCTGTCGTAATCTAGTAGGGATCCCGGGTTCATAACAAACTACTGCTAGAAATGGTGAAATGAAAAAGGAAAGAAAAAGCCTTGGTTTGATTAAAACAAATCAAAAGATCTTCATGGCGATCTCCCACAGCAACATGGATGGAAAGGACTGATGAGAGCAATTTGCTCCACGTGGAGATAGTGAAAATATCTATACGAGTTATCTAGTAACAACTGTTCTCCACTTAAAATGGAATCAATTAAATTAGAAGAACAGGAGAGTCATTTGCAGGAGAGGCGGCTTCTCATGAGTGTGTGTAGTGATTATATGAGTATGAGTGCTTGTATTGATTAAACTCCAGTATGGATGCATGTGTTGACTAAATTACATTCCAGGCCTTGGAAAAGGAATATTTTGAATGAAATGTTCTCTGTCTCAAGGCCCTGCATGAAACCCATGGGTCATGATATTCATGCTCTTAGGCTTACTCTAAATAGGCTTCTGTTTCTTTCTAATCTGCGGAATACCTTACATTTTTATAACAGTATAGCGATGGTTGTGAATTCATCTGAATACGTTTGGTAACTGTGAAGACGCCTCATTATCTTTAAATCCATACTATCATTGAGAGTCTGAGCACTCGTGTGCTTGTGATGGAACAGGAAACTGACCTGCTGTGGAGAGCACAACCAAGGTCCCATCAACAAATCATGACATGGAACAAGACTGTTCTCTCTATTTCTTCCTAATGCGCTTGTTTGGTGCCAGATAACACTGGAAAAACAACCCCAACCGTTCACACTTCTCAGAATTCGACAGACAGACAAAGTGTTGCCATCATACCGCCGGGCGAAATGAGCCGCGCGCCTGAAAATTGCGTTTGCCTGGCCTCTTTGAAACAAAAGCACCATGAGCAGCCTCAGTGTTGTGCAACATCTCGCTGGGCTCACTTAGTTCACAGTACGGCTGCACCCCCTTGGCAAGCGGAGCAGTAATTCATGTTTCAAGACATCCTCTGAATAGGGGGGTGAGGGGGGTGACACCTAATAGGTGTGAATTGCGCACCTGTGTGTCAGACAACCGCTATCAACACCACGCAGCGCCTTTTTCTGCAGGCCAGGCGATGGCAACAAAAGAGTTTTCTAATTGCAGGGCTTCTATATCGTGCAGCCAAGGAGCTGCTCATGGAATTCCACAGCAGTAATAAAAAAAGTGCAAAAAAAGCCTTTTTTGAGCTTGCAGAGAAGCCCGCTGAGTTTGAAATGAAAACGCTCCAAACAGGCTTTCCTTCTTGGGCTCAGGTGCTTATGATAGCAGCTGGGAGAAGTAAAGAATTGTGTGTAGGAGTGTGATGGGGCTATGCGGGTCTCCACTTAACATTTATTAAAAAAAAAAATGTAAATTACAGCATGTCTATTCAGTGTGTGGGTGTGTGCATATGTGTGTGTACTGTATGTGTGTGTCGACTGGGTATGTGGGTCTGTGTGAGTGTGTGCTTCTCGTTGTGTGTCTATATGTGTGTCTGTATGTGTGTGTGTGTGTGTGTGTGTGTGTGTGTGTGTGTGTGTGTGTGTGTGTGTGTGTGTGTGTGTGTGTGTGTGTGTGTGTGTGTTGATTTGCATCTATGGAGCCTACTTGTCCCTGGGAAATAGTTAAACATCTGTGCTGGGTGCTCTCTCCTTATAAATAGGGAGGCAGCACCTGGGGGCCAAGGTTCCTCCGGCTATTTGTGGAAGGCAGTTTGGCGACAGCGACAATGGCTGACACCCAGGAGCCTCTCTGCTCGGAAAAAAAGCCCCTCTCCCACCTCCGCCACCCCTCCACCATCACCTTCTCTCTAGATGGAACAGCTCTCAGGAGGGGGTGGATAAAAGCAAAAGTGTTATTTTAATTTGTGTTTGTATGCAAATCAGATGGAGTGGGACACTGACAGATAAAGGCGATTTGGCAACTTTCAGTTAAACTTAGCAGGAGAACAGTTCAGGAGTGACACAGCATTTTGTTCAAAGCACAAAACACAGCAGTCATTCTCAATGTGGTTTTGATCCGACATTGGAATCTGTGAAAGCTGACTCGTCTCCCCTCTGCTCGAGGAGTCTTTGAAGGACTGGAATTAGGCAAGGCTGCATCTCTTCTGTCTTATCAATAGGGATTAGCTAATGGCATCAGTCCAGACACTTTATTGCATATCTTAAGAAATCAAGACCAAATTCCAGATTAAACTGTATATAACTGACTCTAGTGTTCCTTCTTCCTAAAATTGTCCTCGGGCTGAGTGTGAATTGGACCTCCGGTAAAACTGATTCCACCCATAATGCCAAAAAGGCCCACTGTTCATTTCCTTTCTACACCTTACATTTTTCTGCAGGATGTGCATTTGAATTCTGCACCTGACTTCAGGCTGCAATCACCAAAGAAAACATCTTTTTGGTTCTAATAACATTTTCCTTACACAATCAAATAACTACAAATCTCTTGAGACAATCACACTGTTTGTTATCCGTTGCAGTGATTCAGCGTACTGTGGAATTGTCATCTGCATATTGCCTTGTGGAGAACATCATGGTATTATTCATGCTGCAGGCTGGCTGTCAGACATTGTACAGCCCCTCTATCAATCTGAATTTAATACCACACTCCTGGTGGGTGCATAAGCTGTTAGCACAGTGATTACATGGACCTGTAAAAGATGCTTTCGCTTAACATCCAGTCAGCTTAATGGAGTGGAGAGCCTCTCTCATCCATTTTTTAACCACGAACCAAACTGTCAAATCAAAATGCACGAGAGCCGGACACAGAATCAGCGCCCTCAGGGTGTGTGACCTTATTACGGCTTGAGGCATCGAAACTAAGTCATCGCTGCCTCACGGGAGCAGAACTTTCAAATTGACACCAGATAACGCCGGGCTGTTAGTGGCTTAATCCGGCCAAATTGCTCACCAGTCTGGCGATTGAATCCCATGACTGGTGAGTGGGGGCCTTGTTTGTAATTTTCGCGAGATGTGTGGAATCAATGACATTAGCAGGAGTCGTCCATGTTTCCCCCCACCCATTGATTTCCAATAGCGTGGCCACTTAATGCAGAAACGGTTTCAGGAAGTGGAACCTGTTTTGGTAGTGCCTTTGTGGAAAAACACAGGGATTGCCCAAAACACTCAAAGCCAAACTGCCCAGTGTTTTGTGAACACAACACAACCTCCTGGTCCACCAATCGCTGGCCTGGCCCCAAACTCAATCAGGACCCTATTTTCACGGTGGATCCGGACCTGCTCTAACGAAGGCCCATTCTAGAGTCTCTTGCTACAGTGTCTTAGAGGCACCATGCGTAGGCGAAGAAATAACAATCACAACTACATAAACCACCAACAGGCGAAAACAAATAAATAAATGCATGCACATGTGAAATAGTGCCAGATAGAAATGGCTTGACTGTGATTAGCGTGTTCAAAAACAGGATGAAAGCAATCATCCCCTGCTGAATAACATTACGTCGGCCGATTATTTAGCATTTTGGTCGAGCATTCATATTCTCTACAAGTCTGCCGCCACTGCAGAATACAGTAATAGGTCAGCCTGTATAATGCCTCATGTTTAGATTAGAGCTGCAAAAAGCCGTCCTTGGACAAAGGCCTAACAAACTATTTGAATTGCACATATTTACTTCGATCATCCAGTATGCCAAGGGAAGTGTATCAGGTGTAGAATGTATAAGCGGTTACAAAAGACATGTAGGGGCACGCACAGGAATGATTTTCTGTACGCATAGAGATATAGGCAGGTTTCCTCTCCAATATTCTGCAAGCAGCTAAATGTTAATGGGGAGGAAACTAAAAAAATAAGTAGCAGAGTCCCCCAATTGAGGGGGGGTGATGGCGGGATTCAATTTTTTTTTTTAAAGGGACCAGCTAGTATAGAGAGACTGGCAACTGTAGGTGGCTCTTTTCTTATATGGGACATTTACGATAGTAAGGTCATGCTTTATTGATTGGGTTGGACACAGGAATGGAATAGTTGGAAAATTGGGTATGTAAATATGAGAAGGTGATTGAATTCTACTCTTCTACTCTTGTTTTTTTTTTTTTTAGAAATAAATACATCTGCATGCTGTATCCGACTAATATATATATATAGCAGACAAAGGGGAGCCTGATGCATTGGCAAAACTTTCCATCAGGCCCCTTACCAGAACATGCCTGAGGTGCTACCTTTATAACTTGACTCCATATGAACTGCCAGCACGAGCCAAGACAATACATTCATTTTGTAAACAAGAACTTCAAAGGGTCACTGTGACACACATGCAGTGGAAGTACGGGTGCACGGGTGTATGGAGAAATACGGGTAAGACCTATTCACCTGACCATCACTCACTTTCATCTGCTGACAACCAATCCTTGTGAGTCTGTGCTCCACTCAAATGGACAAGGATAATGGCAGAAAGCAGAGGGCAGCCCTGAAATCCTTGCTAGTCTCATCAATCATTTTGTATCAGGGGGACTGCCTCATGCAGACTGAATATACTTCAAGTGTGTTATTATTCTGAGAGTGAAACTCATTCTTGTCACTTTTGGCATACCATCTGATCCAAAGTTTTAAACCTGCTTTCAATAATCCTTTACTGATAAGAAAGTTGAGCATTACGCTGCTGTGTTCAGACGTTTAAAAATTAAATAAATATAAGCGTTACTAAATGTGCAACTTTACCTGTGGCTTCCACCATACCCTCCAGAATGACCACGATCTCAAACTGCTCTTTCTCAATCTGGGCCTTTGACATCTCCCAGAACGGGCTCTTCTCGTTGATCTCGTGCGAGATGATGAGCGGCGACACCAGGAAGAGCCGGTCGTCGCCCGTGTCGAAGCCGATGTTAATGTCGGTCTGGTTGAGCGGGATGAACTCGCCCTCCTTGGTCTGTTGCGAGCGGATGAGCTTGGCGCGGATCGACGCCTCGACGATGTGGGAGTTACGCAGGTCGCCCACGCGGAACATCAGGCACAGCTTGTTGTCGCGCACGGAGATGACGGCCTTGTGCGAGAACATGAGTGTCTCGGCCCGGTTCTTGGGCTGCGAGATCTTGACGAACATGCAGCCCACCATCATGGCGTTGACGATGGAGCCCAGGATGGCCTGAATGCACAGCAGCACGATGCCCTCGGGGCACTTTTCGGTAATGACCCGGAAGCCATAGCCGATGGTGGTCTCCGTCTCGATAGAGAAGAGGAAAGCCGAGACGAAGCTGTTGAGGTTCTCCACGCAGGGGGTCCAGCCCTCCTCGTCGCCGTGCGACAGGTCGCCGCGGATGAGTGCGATCAGCCACCACAGGATGCCAAAGAACAGCCAGTTGATAATGTAGACCAGAGTGAAGATGAAGAAGCTCAGGCGCCAGTGCAGGTCCACCAGTGTGGTGAACAGGTCGCTCAGGTAGCGGTAGGTCTCCTTCACGTTGCCGTGGTGCACGTTGCACTTGCCGTCTTTCTGGACGTAGCGCTGCCGCGGCTTTTTGGCCGGGTCGGCGATTAGGTGCGTGCGGTCGGTGGGGATCTGCGCCTCCCGCATGTGCTTGGGAAGCTTCTTCACCTGCCGATGGAGGGAAAAAAAGGACACTGCTGAACATTACGATTCCTCCAATTTTTTTTCTGTGTCCAAACACTAAAGGAGAATGTCACATCCGTGACACGTTTTAATCAATGGTCAATAATTATATGACTGTTATATAAGGTAAGACTAGATGTGTTTGAGAACTGACAAGATAGATAGAAATAAGCTGTCAAAGAAAAGAAGAGTGGTTCTCAGCACTATTTTACCCTTATGTTGTTTACAGGACTAGGATTCAAGAGCAGAAGGAGATTGAGAGGAGACTGAAGGAGCTGATAAATGGCTTACAGCATGTTCCACCATCCCAGCCCATCGCATGTCACCTGTGACAGCATATTTCCTTAGCATGTATAATAACTCTTCTCCATCTGTCTCTCTGACTCCTTCCAATTGCACCCCTCATTGACCAGCCATATGCTGCCTCCCATTAGCTATGCGGCTCCTGCGCCACTGCTAGTGCAAGGGGGAAACGAATGTTTCCTTAGATCTGCCACAACAACTCAGAGGGTCTGATGGCTAGCAGCACGGCTGTGCTAACACTGTCGCAGTGCTTTTTGTTGGCCAGGAACTCGTGTCTGTACGAGCGTATGTCAGAGGTGACGCAAGGACGTTCGGGGCTATCTTTCCACAGGCTGGCTCAGGCCCAGTCAAGAGATGTGACTCCCCATCTGCTAGCTAGCTCCTCCCAACTCCCCCCCCCCCCCCCCCCCCCTTGTGCTCATGTGTGTGACACACAGGCAGGTTCAGGCAGGATGGCTCTGGACCCGTACCCGATTGCCATGCCCTCCACACAGACCAAGGACATGCTGACATTTGGTGCCTGTGCTGGAGACAGCGTGCTAAACTGTTAATCGAAATGCTGTATTGTGTTGCTGGGAAGGCCACAGACAGGGTGCAGGTAGCTCCTTAAAAGTGCTAATCGGACACCTGCATCCTCTAATCCCCTTGGCGCGGGCATACACCTGAGACCTATTTGATCACTGGGCTACAGCTCTATAAATGTCAAGAAATCCACATAAATCTACCACATAAACGCTCAAACACAGTCCACTATTTTCCTTTTAGTACTTCCATTCCTTTGAACATGCAAAAACAATCCACAATCTACAACAATTCGAGTGACAATACACAGTGATGGGTTTCTGACTACATAGGATAGTTTTAGAGGGCACATTTGCTAGAATACTGTATAACAGAACCATAAAATAAAACTAAATACTGTGACTGAAATAACATCTTGGTTAGGCACCACTTCTCATGTGTTCCTATAGATCAACTGAAAGAGCAAAGAGCTAACAACACCATAGTCAAAGGTTCAAAACCTCGGGAGTACACATCCTGAAAAACTAAGTATGAAAAACACTGTCATTCTGTATTATGTTCTAAGTAGCTGTGGATAAAAGTGTTTAAGTGTCTGAATAAATGTTCACATATGATGTTCACGTATATGTTGCAACTGATTTATCGACAGCAGAATCGATTGCTAGGTTCCTCCAGTACTAATGAGTGTTTTGACATTGATAAATTGGTAGACTAAAAGACAGCAATAAACAAGAAGAGAGAAATCTATTAATTGACCCATGGTTTAGTTATTGATAGAATGAAGGATGTGTTTGCAGCTTAATTACATGTACTTCTCTAGATGAACTTATGTCCAGAGATGCTTGACAATATTCTCAGTTGGATGATATAGAATTCATTAGGCTTATCTATGACCGTCATGTGTTTCCTTTAATGTCTTATAATATAAACAACATTATTGGATGGGATTAGAAGATCCTTTTTTTAGGAAAATAAAGGTGTCAACTTCATGATTAAAATTCTTGACTTCATAATTACACTATTTGGACAGACGCTGTGGTTCTCATTTCTTGAGTAATTAAGGTACTTGCAAAGCAACAATGCTATGGAACCTTCCAGGCTCTACATCTCCCTTGACATATTTACCTGAGCAGTATTTACAGAAAAAGGATTGTATATTGATCGCAGAATGCAGTCACTGCTGTGAAATGCAATTACTCTGGTTTTAAGCATCTCTCTTTGTTAACGTTTGTTAGTGAGGAGGAGCTTTGTTAGTGTGTGATGGTGAGGTTTGTGTTGAGGGGGATGGCCTGGAATGAGGAGACTGGGGATTGAGTTCTGACCTCGCTAGGTGTCACTCCTATCTCCATGTCGTGGTCCATGTGGATTCGAGAATCCCCTGCCATCCTCAGCTGCGGCTGTACACCTGTGTTGCATGGGAGGGAAAAATAGATAGAGAGAGAGAGAGAGAGAGAGAGAGAGAGAGGAGGGGGAGGGGGAGGGGGAGGGGGAGGGGGAGGGAGAGAGCCAAACAGAAATCAAGAAACCATCTGTGAAAAGATTGACATTACCTAGATTAGGGCGGCATCAAACACACGTTCCTCATTCCAAGGATTCAATACCAACAGTTCACACTCAATCCTGGATAACATTCAACCACACAGTGATGAAATACAAACGTTTTACAAAATACTTAAGCTCGGTCAATAGTTCATTAAGTGTTTATATCCATCTCAATTACTGCAACATGCATATTTATCATGTGAAATGGGCCTGAAAATTCTAATCGACCGGGGCAGACACATACATCGGCAAACAGGAAAAGAGGAGACAGCACAACAGAGATTCCGAAATTGGTACAACACTAATACCTCGCCCTGGCAAGAAACAACATGTCACACACCTTTTTTTAATATTGGGAACATCAGCATGCTAATCTGTTGATTTTTAGCTCACAGGCCAACTGGGACGTGTATGTCTGTCCAACTGTGCAGGAACTGTTTGTTAACACGTGCGTCTAAAACAAGCAATTGGTCTCAGCTGTGCCTGGCCACTCCGTGCTTGTCCCAGAGGAGACGGCACATCAGCGCCAACCTAGCGTGAGCTCCATGTTTACTGGGCTAAGCTGAGCGCTTGGAAAGCAGGAGACGCACGACACTCGACAGCAACACACTCTGTCAGCAGAGGAGATGAGGAGGAACACTGATGCTGTTTTATCTGTCTTTGGAGATGCACTCCTACTTTTATTTTTTTCCTCTTCTTACTTTTTCTCAAAATACACTCCTTGTTGAAGATAAGGCTTGACATGCCCTTTTATAACACTTTATTTATTTTACTTTATTTTTCCACAGCATGGTGATATAAAAAAAAACAACGCTGTCACTTCCATTATATTTTCTGTGTTGCCTTTCATATTGACAAAGGGCATTTTTGTCTCCCACACCTTGGCACATTGTTTGTTTCGGTCTAATTTGATTGCTCTTAGTTTAACTGTATGATGCTGTGACAGGAAATATTATTTAGAAATTCAATTTTCGATCTGTTATTTTTTGTTCCCCCTACTGTGCACCTGCGTTCGCAAAGAAACCTGACAAAATGTTATTCATGGGCATGAATTACAAAAGGCTCCAGTCATGCAGAGAGAAGGAAAAAAGAAAATCCTGTTTTTGTTTGGCCATTTCCTATCTGTCATTTTAGATTGTTGGCCACAAATATGGGTGCTGCATATGGATGATGATAGGCGCTTTATTTACAGAACCATTAAGAGGCATTCTATAGACGGCTCTATATGGATGCTGCTCGTCAAGAAACCTGCTTTTGTTGTTATGCAACAAGACTCCAAATTGAGACATTGATCTGGCTGGAAATCAAATCAATGGTAACACGGTATGGAAACACATTTAACCCAGCACAAATTAAACTGATTGCCGGCTGCAGCAATGGCCACACACACCCCTTTAACATCTCATCCATTTGTAACACTCATAGTCTGAATACAAAGATGGCAAGCTGGGGCACAGGAAATGCAAAGAGGGCCCACTCTGCAGAGGAGATATGTCGCACACAGCGTCCACCCAGGAATAGCCTGTTGACATTGATGGCTCTACTGCAAAGGGCAAGGCGACGACGTGATGAGCATCAGCTCCAGAGGGTACACACGGAGGAACACTGGGTCAATAAAATGTAGAAAAACCACAGCCCCATTTGAATGCATTTCGAGCCACGCTTGCGTCTCACTCTCTCCATGCGGAGGGGTCGCATGTATAAATCATGCTGATGACGCCGGTGAACCTGCAACCCCTTCATGCCTCTCCCCTGGACTCTGATAGCTGCACTTAGAGACAGCCGATAGCTCTGCGCAAGTGGGGAAGGGTGGGGGGAACTTGCGGCGTGAACAGACTCTAGTGAGCAGGCGCTTATCTCGTCGCCCCTGAGAGGAAAGCATGTGTTCTTACTGGGCAGCTTTTAGGCTGACAGGGTGTTTGTGGTTGAGTCGGGTCTCAGGACAAGCATGGAGGGGGGGTTGGGGTGGAGGAAGTGAAGGGAAAGGAAGGGGGAGGCAGGGCTTGAACTCAGCCCAGAGGGAGTGCTCCGGGCATGATCTAGCCAAGCGAATACAAACAGGCTCCACATTTCCAAGAGCGAGGCCAGAGAGTCAAACCTAGAGAGAGAGACCAAACATCTGTTTGCCTGTAGCTACTGTTAAGGGACGATCTCTTAGGTGACCCTCATTCTGTGTTTGTGATGGGGGGGGGGGGGGGGGTCTTTGTGTATGTGTGTGTGTGTGAGCTTAGGGTTCGATGTGCTTGTGCATATTTCGTAGACGTCAGCATTCTTGGGAAAGGTGAGAGCTCGCCGCGAGCCATGCCAAGTGCGCTCTTGTATCAATACTAATTAGCACTTCGATAACACAGTCTGAGGATGGCTTAAACTGCCTTGAGAGGGCCACAGTCCAACGGCCCTTGCAGATTACTACTTAAATCGTTACTCTACGACAAAAAAAAGTCACTGCATTAAGACGGCAGAGATGCACTTCATTTGCCAGATAACCTTTCACTTTTTAATCATCTACAGGGAATGATAAAACACCATGGTGCAGGTTTGGCAGGGGCACACTCCTCCACAGTCCCAAATAATGCAGTTTAAAACCCGAGAGACATGGCTACTGGGTGCAACAGCTGAAAGAAATGATAATCAATACAGTACATACATCCCTCTGACTCTCTCTCTCTCTCCATCATCTTGAACTCCCTGTCTGGTTCACTGGAAGCAATTAATAAACCCCACGAAGAGCCAGCACAGCAATAATCCGTACTTTACCATTAGGATGTAATGTTTGCAGCTGGTCATTCATCCTATATCACAGACCTTGCAGGTTTTCATTTCTGTTTTTGGGGTGTGTGTGGGGGGGAAAGCAATTTTGAGGAGTCAACAAAATAAAATGCACAAGTCAGAGTTTGACGGAATAGGGTACATCTAAGGTAGAGGAGTGATATTACACACACACACACACACACACACACACACACTCCCATTAGCTATTCAGAGACATCAGGAGGATGCCATCATTCTTCCTCCTCCTTCTCCTCCTCAGACTGTGTCCATCTCTGGGAGGAATGAGAGATGGGACACAGCTCTGTACCTCTCACCACTCTGGTGTGACACTTGGAGGTCGGGCACGGGCCAAGCGGCTTACCGCGTCCCTAGCGTCAATGGTAGTCATCTTGGCTGGCAGCCCAGAGGACTCTCTTCTTCTGTGTGTGTGTGTGTTTGTTGTGTGCTTTCGGATGCACATGTGTGTTCCAACGGCTTCAATCACCTTCCTTAGATCACCTTCTCCCGGTTGGCTCTATCTGTACCAGATGTCCCAGTCCCAACTGAGGACAATTAGCCTAATGAAATGACAGTGTCCTCCCCCTTGTCTCACCCTACCCCAACCCCCAATCCACCTCCACCAAAAAATACTGCCCGCTCCAAGCCAAGAATAGCCTCCGCAAGTTGAGACTGCACTCATCCCCCTCCCCTCCAATCTCCCTTGCTCGAACCGCGGCGCCAAGAGGCTGGTCCTCTGAAAGTGATGCCCCTGCTGTGATGAGTGAGACTGGACAGAGTATGGGGGAGCCATGGTTAACCAGCTGCCAACCACTCCAGAAGGCATCCTCCACCAGCATAGTGTTCATTTGTGTGTGTGTGTGTGTGTCTGATGGCTGGATGTGTGACTACCTGGAGATGAGTGCGTGTGTGTGTGTGATTGTGTGGTTAATGGTTATTTGCGTTTGTATAGGTGTCTATGTGAGTGTGTGTCTGTGAGTGAGTCTGTGTAGTTGTCTGTGTTTGTGTGTGTGTGTGTGTGTGTGTGTGTGTGTGTGTGTGTGTGTGTGTGTGTGTGTGTGTGTGTGAGTGAGTGAGTGGTTTTAAAGTAAAACCAAGTGGTGTGACACTTCTTCCCGGCTCTATCGGAGTGCTCGGCAGCTCGTTATCATGGGCTGCCTGGTGTGGGAGAGGGGAGAAGCGTGTTTGAGGGATGTGTTTAGAATGGGCAGGGATGGAAGGCAGGGGTGACACAGTCCTGACAGGGAACTGAAACATAGAAGGACAAAGGGCTGCTCATGACTAGTATGCTATCTAATATCGATATCCATCCAAAATCCATAGTGTCAATCTGCAAGCTTGACCTATCTGTAAGAAGCATAGCAGTATTGATCAGACAGGAGTGGAATTTAATCACAACAATTAAGCCTCCAATGCCACATGAAAAAATAAATGGAAACACTTGCTGTAATTTCGACAGAAGCCCAGACAAACAGTTCATTTTGTCACTGTGTTGTGGATTTTCACAAATGTCTTCCATGTGTGGCTGTTACAATGGCCGAAAAAAACATAATTCACTCTTTTGTGCTATTCAGTGAATTTCTGTCGTTATGGCACAATGCATGATGTCCTATTGATCCAGCACGCTCTGCACTGTGACCTTTCCGTATGGATGGGCCGAGGTGGAGCGTGACCCACAGCACCCTGCTCTTTGCTCTCCCCATATGTCACAATAAGGCACAGAAAAGCCTGAGTGAAGTAGCTCCTAGTCCTCAGCAGCCTTCTTACCCGCACAGCGCCTGGAGTCACAGCACACTGATAATGGCTGAGCCATACTGATAATGACCAATTAGCCCGGCCAACAAGTACCTCTGTCCCCATTCCTCCATGAGGAGGAGACGGATGAGAATGTGAGTGGCGGAAGCGACAAGGCAGAGGTGGATTGTGAAGAGAGCTGTTGGTGTGTGTGTGTGTGTATATGTGTGTTTTTGTGTGTATGTGTGTGTGAGCAAGAGAGAAGACTGCATTCTGTTGTGTGTGTGGGGTTGGAGGGTGTTCCTCTGGTGTTTTACGACACATTTTTTTTACAGGATGCAGTGGTGGCGTTCGCTCTTTTTCTCCTCCATGCATCACATTTATGTGTGGCAGAGTGCAGGATGCAATATTCTTCCTCTTCTTCTCTCTCTCGCTCTCTCTGTCCCCTTCTTCCCCCCTTTCCCCTTACTGGTGGGAGAGCTAGCAGATAAACACAGCGCTCCTTTACTGAACTCAGCCCTAAATCACAGGCATAAATGTGCAGGTTGTCACTTTTAAATTGCATGAACACAGTCCATGACGATACTGTTTATGCGCAAAAAGAGATTGGATTGTTTACTATGGGAGCTGAAGTAATTGAGCTTCCTATTTGGTCTGGTTGTGGGTTTTTATGTTGTGTTACTGGAGGCCACTGTTCCATAGAGGGCTTCAGCAAAGACCACCCCACTGTAAGGAAATGGACCATGCACACAGCATTGTTTTGGCCTTTCCCTCTTTCCATCCCCTCCTTTCCTTTTTTGCCGAAAGGCAAAATGAAATATCCACAAAGGAGAACATTGCATCAAAGATCAGTCAGAGTTCGCAATGGCAGATCTCTCTCTCTCTGTCTCTCTCTCTCAGAGAACTGTTTCACACTTTCTTTGGCCTTTGAAACAAATGCTTTGCCGCAACAGAAGCCAGGGCTGCATTTTAAGTACATTTTGCACACCCCCTTGAGATTCTTCCTTGGCTAAATAAATGCCCACAATTAATTATTCAAACACTAATATCATTTGGATTTCACTTTTAAATACAGTCCACAAAAATAACTGCTCGCCTATGCCTGAAAGGGGTAAGGGATGCATCAAGGGATGGCTGACTTTGCAACCGATGGCGGCAACACCCAGGCGTGTGATAAGGTCAGGGGTCAGCACACTGAAGGGCAATTTCATGTGTGTTGGGGTCACACTGCCGAGCTTCTGCTGGCTTCTCTCGCTGAGTCTCTTCATTACATTTACACGTCACAGGCCAAGCTCACTTCCAGCACCTGCGGGAATGACACACAAAAGCTATACCACATTAGAGCCTTGGGGACAAGAGCATACCGTCATTGTACATGGTGCTTGTACACGAAAGGAGAAAAAAAGGCCACTGTTGGTTTGTCACGCCTTTTTAACCAACTCAGCAGTTTTTCGCAGAAGTCTTCTGTCAAGCTGTACATCTCGGTGACTCCAGGGGAATGAATGAAAATAAAAACTATATGATACAATACCCTATCAAGGCAAGTGATGATCAAACATTCATACATTCTCATAGCGTCTTTGTGTGCCGTTCCTATGGTGTGTCCTGCCCTAGCTAGGCTGCATACTCTGGTCCACTGTTATGAAACTTTCGTTCAGAATATCTATGAGGCAGTGAGCTGTGGCACAGCAGCGTGACGGAGGGCATCACAGTGCCACAGCCTCGGGCATTGCAGCTTTCCACCAATGCTAAGTACAATGGGGGGTGACGGTGGGGGTCGATGTAAACCGTTCACTTGCACTTTTTCCCCGCTTCTTCTCCGATACTCAAGATCGCCGCAAGCGAGACTACACAACTAGTGCAGTGTGTTTATCCCTCTCTTCATCACCCTCTCACACCTTTTCTCTTTGACCTCCCTGAAAGCATGAAAACATGCATGTATATACACACCAAATCTCTCTCTCTCTTCACACACAAACCTATCCAAGCAATCACCCACTATGCTGTGTTTCTATATGCAAATCAATACCAAGCTGACATAAGATGCTCTCAAAACTCCTGCATTGCACAAGGAGTACTAAAGCATCGCTAAACAATCCTCTTAAAACACACAAACAAACAGACTACAAGAAACATGATAAATATCTCAGTTTCAGCGGGTCTCCCGCAACTGCTGCGTCTGTGCACAAACAAGACGGAGTGGCTAACACGTCAATGACATTTACTGATTAGACACAGATGCCTGTGATCTCTGATGGGACAGAGGTCTCCTAGCGGATCCCATCAGCACTCACACGCTCACCTATGCCAGCACACTTCTCAGCACAGCACACTCTTTGCAAGCCATGCAGGACGAAAGATGTCTGATGCGAAGTGGGTAAGGACTAGGAGTGGGTGGGTGGGTGATGGTGATGGTGGGGAGGGGGGTTGGTAAGGATGCTACGGTGTAATCAATGATGATCAGAAAAGCGATGGCAGGCGATAAGGATGCTGCAGCATGGGAAGGAGAGTACGGGGGCATAGCTCGGTAACATCGTGTCTCTCCCCCTCACTCTCTCTCTCCTCTCTCTCTCACACCCGTTCACACTCCCCCTTTTTCACCCATCTCGGTCTCGCTCTCCTCCGTGTCTCGCACTTACCTTCAGTTGGCCACAGAAGTAGCTGGCAGGCACCCGTCGAGGCATCTCAGAGCTGCAGCGCGTCCCTGTGTGTACTCCACCACGGTCTCTCCGGCTTTGTTCAGGATCCGTCCTGCCTCCCCACTCTGCCTCCTCGCTCCTGCATGCGTGCGTGTGTGTGAGTGGGTGAGAGAGGGAGCAAGAGAGAGAGAGAGCAGGAGAGAGAGAGAGAGAGAGAGAGAGAGCAGGAGAGAGGGAGCATGTGTGTGTGTGTGTGCAGAGGAGTGAGAGCTTCCTCCCCCAGCCACCCCCCTTACACTTTTCCCTCTCTTCCATGCAGAGCTCTCGTCTCTGAGGATTTGTCCTTTGTGTGTGTGTGTGTGTGTGTGTGTGTGTGTGTGAGAGAGAGAGACAGAGAGAGAGGAGAAACTGACAGCAAGACAGAATGTGATGGGAAAAGAGTGTGAGAGAAAGACAGAAAGGAAGAGGAGGAGAGAGTGTTTGTTTAAGAGGATTTGTGTGTGACCTTGTTGTAATGCGTGTGTATCTCTGTGTGTGTATGTGTGTGTGTGTGTGTGTGTGTGTGTGTGAGTGTGTGTGTGTGTGTGTGTGTGTGAGTGAAGGAAAGAGAGAGAGAGAGAGAGAGAGCGAGAGAGAGAGAGAGAGAGAGAGAGACACACACACACACACACACATGGCTCATTTCTTTCTGTGGGCAAAAGCATGGAGGAATGTGCATGGCAGAGAAAAGTACAGCTAGAAGCAGTGGAGAGGTATGTTGGATAATCAATTGCTCTAATACTGCAGCTGAGCAAAGGCCCTGAGGGTGAGAGTAAGAGGGAGAGCGAGAAAAACAGAGAGAGAGTGATCGGAGAGGAAAGAAAGAGAGAAGAGGAGAGGAGATAGAGAGAGGAGAGGAGAGAGTGAGAGAGAGAGGAGAGGAGAGACAGAGAGATGGAGAGACAGAGGAAGAAGAAATGTCAGGATTGTGAGCGGATTGTGTTAGAAAGTAGGCACAGAGAAGAAGAGCATGCACAACGCTATTGTTTTTATTCCTAATGTGCGTGTGTGTGTTTTTTCTTTCTTTCTTTCTCTCCATAGCAAGGTCAAGAGAGCTGAGCGGTCTCCTCCACAGCTCGGAGAGAAACATGTCAAGCGAGGTTAAGCAGGGAGGGAGAGGTATGCAGGCGGGCTCTACGCATCTCTTCCTTCACAGGCTTTTCACATGGAAATCAGGCAGAGATTTATGGCTCTGCAGCGCCTTTGTTACCGAGCAGGATCACACACTCCGCTCATGCAGGGCCAGTTGAGATTTTCTGTCCAAGTGAGCATCACTGGATCGAGGCAGAGAGAGAAAGAGATAGACCGAATCAGACAACGTGCCTAATAAGATGGGTGGTGGGGGTGTGTTGGTGTGTGTGTGTCTCTGTGTGTGTGTGTGTGTGTGTGTTGGATAGATATGTGTGCACGTGTGAAGCACAGTCCCAGCTCCTCTCTAGAGGAGGTCCTATTCGGTAATCAGGGGCCAGGGTAAGGATATTGATCTCACCCGAGCCATCTTTATGGTTGTTTATCTACACTGTTTTGTGAGTATGTGGATGAGGACGCGGGAATTAATCTATTTAAAGGCTCATTTGTACGGCAAACTGTACTTACCACACTGGGGAGAAGAGTGTTGCAGTATGAGTGGGCTTGTCCAGAACCTGCTGATGGAATTATTTAATCCACATTCATCCATTTTTCCCCCTGCACAGAATCAATCGGCATGTTACTCATATTATAAATGGTCCACTGTATTAATAAATTAACAATTCATATTAGATGATAGGTCATTGGGAATAAGTAAACACACACGCAAACACACACACACTACAGAACCCACATATACACATGCAGATGCTAGCAAATGTAGTTATGGCTGGGTAAGCAAAGTGCCTTTTCTGTGGCAAAGCAGTCCATTAATGCAATTTGCTGGTATCCTTTGAAGCAAGCTAACTCTGTGAGACCTTTAGGCAATGAATATATTAATGATATAATATATTAATTGATAGACGTACATATTAATCTATAAAATATGACACAGAGGGGTCAGTAGCGTATTTGTCTGGTATCCTCCCCTTCTCTTGTCTTTCTCACTGCCCCCTTTCATTCTCTTTCACTTTATGCAGGGTTCATTAGCTCTGATTGATCTTCTTGTCAAGGCGCATGACACCTCAATGAACTGAAATGTTACAGGCGCCCAGAAACAAGGAGGACAGGGCCTGAAGACCAGTGTGCCAAGGACTCCAACCAGAATAATCTAGTCACGCCAAATGAATAAGAGAGGGAGTGAGAGACTTAAGATATGCCTTTTGTCTCATAGAAAGTGTGTCACTAAATTCATTTTTGTTCCTTTTTGCTAATTATACTCGCCATCGGTTTCGGCTTCAAAAGGCTTTAAAAGGAAAGAGAGCTCTTTATACTTTTTGCACCTTCTAAATTTAAATCCATACACAGCATAGGAATTTAGTATTGGAATAGTGTCATTGGTCTGAAAGTGGGCAGAGACACAAACAGTCCAGGAGAGATAAACTGGATAAAAAGGTACGTTTACCCTCCTAGCAATAAACATCCAATAAAGATTCAAAATAGCACAAAAAGCAGCGATCACATCTGACTATAGCAGATGTTTCTCTCAATTAGTGGCCTGGGAATGGGCACATATTTGTTCAGCTTCAGTAGACTTGGTCAAAATGAAGAATGTTTTGGTTACTGAATATTTAAGTAAAAACTTTATAAACATACATCTGCCCATTTGTTTAGTATTTTATAATTTGTTCACGCTTCTAGAACAATCTGTAAGTGTCTAATACTAGTAAATTATGAATTAAATTCCCTTCTTCATGTAAATGCATTATTAAACACAGACACCCCTAACTTAATGCCTCTGTACCATCCTCTGTAACAATACATCACAACAGAAGGCTCACATTTAGGGCCAAGAGCAGCATGGTCTTGACCACAGTACCTAACCAGCATTAGAGTCATTCAAAACAATCTGAGTTTATGCTTCATACTGTATCTAAGGGGTAATGTATAGTCCGGCAGTAATTATCAAAAAAATGATCTCGACAGGACGAACAGAACCACAACGCGCAGCGTTCCAATATTCTAATATTGTAATGGACAAACCCAAAAAACTGGACAGGATTACCTTCCACTGTTGTGTCAGATGCAGTGATAGTCTCCCTGTGCAGCAATCAATCATGCTCGTTTACATGAAAACTGGATGGGCGTCACATTGTGCTGAAAAGAGCTGAGGAGAAATAGGGCCCATTTAGCTATGGTAACGTGTTCAGATTTCAAAACATTATGGGGATAAAATTGGATGTTTCAAACAGTACCAGGAGCAAGTCTTTTTTTGTCTCAACTGTAAATACTGCGTAGTAAAGATGACAAAAAACAGGTTTAAGGATTTTCTTGTTTACAGTTGGTCAAACAATAATTATAAAGGTCTATCTGACATGTCCACAAATTTGAGCTACATATGTATGCAAATCATAGAAGATAATATGATTTGGGGCAAAAAGATTATATTATCTGTAATAACAATATAAAATAATATGAAAATAGATTTCATAGAATCGTATAGTTATTTGATTCTGGATTTTCAATCACATTTGTCTCAAAAGTGCACTTGTACCTCGTTGATTCTCAGCTGACGAGTTGTTTTTAAACAGAAAATGTACGTATTACCATGACTGCTCTCCCTCCTACTTCAAATGAGCATGGCAGTCGGGAGGTGTTGTGTTAGGGAACCCAGATCTTACTCTGCAGCTGCAGTGGTGTTTCAGAACAGGCCAGATCCAGGCAGAGGAACATCACGGTGACACAGTGTGGAGAAAACATGAATAGCAATGTGCTGATGCAAAACACACTGCAGCACCTATTCACTGCTACTGTTATAGCAGAGGTTCCATTCCTTGTCTCATCTCATCAAAGACTCTTTTTGACATTCAGGTTTTCCATGATACAGATGCAAGTAACAGAAGAGACCAACTTAATAACAGCCTAAATGTTATAAACACGTCTTCAGTTTATGTACAACTGTACAATTCACACTGACCGACTGAATAACATGATAGTTAATCGCTTGTGTCTGCAGTCAGTTGTGCATGAGTGTTGAAGCCAGATTGCTGTGGTCACTCAATAAAAACAGTATCAATGGACTTCCGTTGGCCTTATGCCAATGGTGTTGGCTTCTCATCAATGTCCTAAGGCTTTCCAAAGCCATTATGCCTGTGGAAAAGTACGGTATATTCCCTATATGGGTAGAACCGTTTTAATACGAATGAGAATCATGAAAAACCACATTAGTTTGAATCCACATGATGTTTAGGCACTGTGATAATGCAGTAGATATTTCTTCAAATAGCTTAAATGCCTCCTGATTAACTGGTCAGTCTGTCAGGGAAAATGCAGTATGTTGAAATGAATGACATGAAAGGGACAAGAGGCCATTTCATTGTTGTACTGGTTGACAAACCAGTTTCCTTGGATTGGATTGGAAAAAAATTGCAATGTCACAACAGACTGCAGAGTCTTGACATTAAAGAGTTGGACTGTTCCTGAAAGGATTCTGATCCTGAAGGTCCTCTAATACCAACATCTCTTTCTCTCACACTCTCACACACACAAACATTGAGACATGACACACAACACATCTCTCTCTCTCACTCTCACACACACACAAACATGGCAGCATGACACACAACACAACTCTTTTACAGGGTGCTCTGTCATATGAAACCAGATTGGATCAAATGAGTGGAAAAACACCACGGAAAAACACCTTGTACTCTTATTCCCTATTCTTCTCTGTCTAAAACTAGCACACTAGTACACTACAATCCTTAGAATACCAGGATACTTAATAGCACAGATGAATTCATTCAGCTTGCTAGCGTGACCGAGTGTTGTGACAAAGAAAGAAAAAGGTCAGTTCCTCAACTGATCTTTAAACTGCATTGTAATTTAATCTATTACTTTTCTGTTGGTTTCCTAAAAGGCTTTGAGTGGATGTGCAGCTCCAAGGCACTAAATACATGTGTATATGTAAATAAAAAGACACATGAATAAAATAATAATAAAACCGCAATAAAAGTGGGAATACTTTTCCAAATGTGTTTCCATTTTCCACACAGACATCATGGAAGGTACAATGTTAGGACCAGTCAGAGGGTGAGTTACGCAGATGCTACCAGTCGAAATTCTGCATTTGTCATGGAACAACAGCACTTGTTTCTGCCCTTTAAGCACACCCTGGTGCACTGAAGCAGCTGGGAACCAAGGGACTCCGCAGCCTCTACCCAGAAATAAGACCAGGCCTGGAAGGGCACAATGAGAGCCTCGGGGCATGTTCAGGCCAGCCGCTGCATTTCACTGGAACTTAATTTCTCATTAACATTCCAGCACCGCACCTGAAGTGTGGCATTATGCATCTGGCACAGGTGAATTAGAATGACAAAGGGGGGAGGGGGAGGGGGGGCACATTGTGTCTCCGTCTAGCCCTTGTTGCAGGTAGGCACAGATGCTTTCAAAAGAGCCCAGGCAAGCATTTGCAAAAAGTCTGAAACCATTCATTCTGGAACACACACACATACACAAACACACACACACACACACACACACACACACACACACAGACACACACACACACACAAACACACACACACACACACACACACACACACAGACACACACACACACACACACACACACACACACACACACACACACACACACACACACACACACACACACACACACACACACACACACACACACACACACACAAAAACACACACACTTTACTTCACCCTCAGTCCTAGGCCAACAATGCATAGGCTGTACATTTGGGTGATTTTGCCCAAAGGAATGCATAAAGCTGAAAGGTCTTTCTGAAAAAGATTTGAGAGAAAAATGATTTGCATGAGAAATGACCATTCATCAAGGGAAATTAAATGATTTCTTATCTCCCACAAAATTTCTGATTTTCACTCAGCAGAATTTGTTACTATGAACGCATACGTTGTTTCTGTCAACACATCTTTGAATATTCCGGATGTTCCCCCTTGTTTTTAAAGTTGTGTCCTTGACATAAACAGTTGTTATTTTAGTATTCGCTTTGAGCTTTAACTTCGTTAAAAAATGAATGGGCAATACCATTTCACATCAAAAGACAGATGCTACTATACAAGGAAAACTTTACAACAATTCCACCCAAGAAACTTCAGTTACAAGTCTGGATGATGTCCAAAGAAAACCAGTAAGCTGCTCTCAGGTTGGCTTACCTCCTGCTTGGATTTATTTTAAAATACATTGTGGCACAAAAGGAAATCAAATTATAAATTTCATTCCAAGTACACCTTGCTTTAAAGCGATTCCAACCATCGTCAAAGCCAGGGCTTTTTGCATTTACAGGACCCAGTTACCAGATTAAAGAGGTTTGAGAGGACAGTTACCCGCTTTAACCTTGAGTGTCTATCATCAACACATAAATATTACATTTATGTTAAGGGTTCATGGCTATCAGTCCAGACTGGAACAAAACTAGGCCTGGCTATAGCAGAGTGAGATGCTATCTGAGTCCTGTTTTCAGTAACCAACAGCATGTGTAAATGCTAAACAGTTGGCATGCGCATCATTCAGCATTGTGAAAGGGAGGCGATGCAGATACTGACTCTCTGCATGTTGAGGGGTAAACAAACAGGATTTTTGGGTGTCAACATCACCCATACTGATCTCATCCCCCTTTTTCTTACTGGAGCCATACAAAAAAGACGCAAGGTGTTAGAGACACACCCTTCAGAGTGAGAGTTAGTGTGCATGTGTGCTGAATGGGGCCACAAGAGAGAGAGAGGGAAGGAAAGATATACTTGACTGAGCAAAAGAGGGAAAGGAGAACGAGCTGGCTGTGGACCAGGTTTTGAAACTTCCAGAAGTTCAGCAAGGTAAAGCTATTTCCTCCATGAAATGTGCCACCTGTTAAAATAATTATGGCAGTACCTGTGTTGTGTACCTGGGGGTCCAAGTCCCTTGTTCATGCTCCTGTTCAAAATGTTTCTTATCTGGTATGCATCAATGATCTGACCATTTCAGTACTGGATTATAAGGATGTCTACACTTGGACAGATATGCCTGTGTCTGAGAGCATGCTGTTGGCCTGAACCTCACTGAACCAAGGATCATTTCAAGATTTATTTGCAATTTTAATCCAATCTTTTTCCACAAATAGGCTATGTCAGTTTGGCCCTTTTGATAATCGACTGCCCTTGATGTTAATTCAACAGCTGATAACAGATTTAAAAAAAAGTTTTTCACAGTCTATCTAAATAAACTGGACACTAAATATATGAACACACTTTAGAGAATATTTGCTACCTGATATCCCTAGTGTCAACAGATTTGTGTTTATTGATTTAAAAATATATATTTATATTTTAAATATATTTATACTATCTATTGTCGTATCCAACAGTAAATGAGAGTGCTTTGAGCATGGGGCAGTGTGGCAAAGACTGCACTGCGAAACAAGCCACGTTTGAAAAGAAAAGAAAAGCGAAACTAAAGGGTTGATTGGAACAACATCTTATTAAATATATTAGCCTTCATTGTGGTAGTGTAACGGCCTTACCCAGACTTAACATGACTTGGCTGTCATTTTACCGTAGTTTTGAGTTGATAAACAAAGCAAAACGTTTTCTTTCTCTAGCCTATTAGATCACCTGGATGCCAGCTAACTAACTTGATGGGCACTGAACCCACTGCAGAGGGCTGGCATACACGGATTACATTTTTTTCATTTTTTGAAAGAAAGAATAAACGTGGATAAGATACGCAGGCCTTCTGAAGCAAATATGCTTCTTGATCGTGAGCACATTTTGTGCGCCAACATAAACCCAACACTGGATTTACACGCTCTCAGAGTCTCGACCAATACTCAATAGAACCAATGACGTTATGAGAGCCAATGTCTGTCACGCTGTTCCTCGGGTGTCTTGAAACGTCTGCAGCAGCTGAATGACCTTATTGCCGAAGCAGTCGAGACAGGCATAGTCAGCATAACTTGAATTATACTGTGAATGTGTGGATGCATGTTCACTGTCTCTCTTAAAATGGTGCACAGATCAAAATCAGTTAGGCTACCTGTTGCTTTTTTCTGTTGTGCCAGTTCGAGTTTCAGCTCGACAAGTCCAGACTGGGCATCCTTTTGCGTTTTAGGTTACTGTCAAGTTATTTCAATTGTTCAGCATTTCTGCTTCAACTTAACAAGTTAACAAGTAAACAAACTCTTATAGCCAAAATCTTCTGTCATTTTATCACGGTTACGGCAAGGGCGTAGGTTGCATATGGTCCATAGGGACTAGTCACGACCAAAGTTTGGAAACATTTGTCCCCATCAAAATGTTGTTAATTTTAATTGCCTGTTAGAAAAAATACTTTTGCACAATATATTTGCAAACTCACTCGTATAATTATCTAAACTATGCTTGTCGTCCAGAAAAATGAAAAAATAAATGTCCAAGTTTTCCAATGCGCCCTCGAGCCTGCGAGACAATATGCTGTCATTTCATTGGCTGAAGAGGCTCACGTACTCAGCACTACTCAAATCTACTAAATATGCCTGGAAATAATAAAGCCTCATACACGTATTTCATTTGGTCCAGCATTGTTATTTTTTTGCTACCCTTTTGTTCTTTGTAGATAGTAAAATGCCACCAAAAAAAGAAAAGAGACATTCAAAGTTTTTTCACCACCCAGAGTGTAAGTAGCTATCAAGAAGCCCAGCTCGATGTTAGTTAGCTATCTAGTAGGCTAACTAGCCTGACGATGTCATACTCATAATTCTAGTCAGAATATGAGTCTGATACTGACCCATTGGGCTGTGATGATGGGGCGTGTTTCAACGAACCCGGGGGAAAAAAATGCTTCTTCGCTCAATTGGATACCTAGAACCAATCAGAGCAACGTAGTATTACCATCTGATACATTAAAACTTTAACCTGATCCCGTAGGAAGGACGGCAAAAACATTTTTCGATCGACAAATGCCTTGATCGCGTTTCTCTGTTCCTCTTTCAAAATGAATGCGCTGTCAATATCTGTTGAGATATGCCTGCTCACGTTACTTATTAGCAGCAAAGCTAGCTAGCTTCTATGTGTTTCAATGGATTTTTGGTGTAAGTGTTAGCAATGACCTAACAATAATGGTCTAGAGCGCTTCAGTTAAGACATACAATCCGCGGCAACATTCGTGTTGCACATACACAACTAACCGAGTCAAGGTAGGCATAAAAAAGTCGTGTAGATAGCATCATTTACATAAAATATGTCCCACTAACAAGCTCCCGATACGCCGCCATCTTGGGAGAATTTCGAATCTACCGCTTGATCATCTGTCCATCATCGCATAAAGCCCGCCCTGACAATTGGACGATTGTTACGGCATAATCCGACCGATGATACTCTCTCCCAACTAGATCAAAGCCAGACCGAATCTCCCAGACCAAAAATGTTGTGGGCGGGGTTCAGGCTGGTATCCAGCCTAGGCTAACTACCCACACAGTACAAACCTGCTAGCCTAACATCGCCACCAATTCTACAATGGAAACATGTTTGGAAAGTTGTTAGTGTAGAGCATGTAACTTTTGCTTGTATTATACCGGTATTTATCCCTAGCATCTGCAATCTTTCGACTAGTGTGTTAGCAGCAGCTGGTCTTGTTGAAGCCAGAAGGATAAAGCTATCTGCCCATATAATGGGACTATGCTAGTGTAGCCTTGTACCAGAAGGCTAGCAACTCTAAAGTGATATTAACTGGTGATAAGTAGGCCTATATGATCTCTTGGATAGAAATAAGGCTATAAATCTCTCGACCAATAACAACCGTCAACGAAGCATAGTTGATATCTGTATTAAAAAGTTAGAAAAAACAGCGGCCAGAATCTACAGTTGTAAAGCAGGGTGATGATGAATCAACATCAGGGGTTCAGGTGAGACGTTAAATTGTCCATTTTGGTAAAGATTGCATTAAATTGTTGTTTTTTTCAAGGATGTTTAGACAATGTAACCCATGAATGTTATCATTTACACTAGCTATATTGATAATAACTGCTTTACTCGTAGGTAGTAAAAAGGTGCTATAAATTGGGATGATAAACGGGGACTGTCCCCGGAAACCGTGGCCTAAATGTATCCATCAAATATTTCATTAATAAATTATTTTATTGCTCAGAAATCCAGTACAGATGATGTAGGCCTAGTACAGCTCCATAAAACCTGAACCAATTACCTACATATTGAAAATCATTTCAGAAAAAACAAATAGATTGCATGTACTTCTAATTAGGTAATTTTGTTCAGTAAGGCATTATTTTGATATGCATTCAGGAAACTCAGAAATCCAGTGCAGATGTAGTGCAGGTTGAGGAAGCAGCAGCTGGACCGTCAGGGCTTCAGGTGAGGTCTTACTCATGTTTGGGATATCCAAAAAAGGAGAACATTTTGTATTCATTTATTTTAATATTTTGTTTCGGTACAGAATACTATTTGGTATTTAAACCAAGGTTTTATTATCTTATTATGTTTAACTCAGCTCCAAGTTCCACAAGTTAGTACACAAATGTTAATATATTTTAATAAAGTGAGCCTGTTCAACATAATATCAACTACGTGTTTTTTTATATGGGGGGGGGGGATTGCGGGCAGTGTCCCTTCCAATGCTGAGCCCAAACCTGCGCCCTTGGGTTACGGTATGTACTACAGTTTATTATACGGTTCTTCAAAATGTTCAAAAAAGTTCAGTTGATTTGAATGGGCCACCCCAACGTTCGCAGTCTGTAATTTCTTTATATTCACCACTGCAAAAAAGTAATGACCGCTGTCATTGGCAACAGGTTTTGTGCTTCTAATTCACATCTTTCATATCATTCCGCAAATAGTCTGGTCATTTTACTTAACAGACAGTCATTGTAACTTCAAGTCAGCAAGCTACACAACACCTGGAACTTTAAAGTTCTATTTGCCTGAATAACAGTTTTTCTAAGTGGAAATCATGAAAAGGCAACAAAATCATTAAAGAGGTATTTTGGAGGAATGTCTTCTTTCGTTTTGGCAAGTAACCGTATAAGCGGGATAATGTATAGTTCGGTGGCAACATCTGTGTAAAATATATTTCAAAATAAGAGTCTCCCGTTGAAACGGTATTGCTCAACTGGTTAATACCTTTCTACCATTGCAAGATATATACCGTCTTATTATATGGCAACGACAGTACGAGCATTCTGATTGGCTAATGGGTAGTCATGCAAGCCACGTATTGACCTCCTCACCGGTCTGCCGGTCTGATGAGTATTATTATTGCCCTCTAATGACGTCATCTTAAAAATTGGCGGTATTAATAGACACCAACAGCCATAAAGAAATTCATGTAATGTTTAGAACTGATAGAATCAGGACTCTTATTATGAAATTATCTGTGAACATTATTTGTGAACTCGTTAACGCTCGGTCGATACGATACGGCCTCAGTCTGATATTTACCTGCATGACCTCACTCTTGGTTAGTAAGTAGTTAATATTGCCCAACCTTAATTGTACTCTTCTTATGTGGAGAGCCTGTCCATAGGGTAGGCTGCATTTAGTTAGTGAGACTGTAAACAATGATAAAGGGAATTTGATCAAGGACCTAACTAAAACATAAATAATGTTTGGCATCAAAAACTTACTACTATTTTTTGCACTGAGGAGGAAAACCTGGTAAACAGGAAACAAAAACGGTTGCTGGAATAGTATTGACCTACTTGTGATTAGAGCTTAATATCAACCATTTAGGTCAAAATTTTCCGTGAGCACCTTTAATTGTGAAGCTATTGTGAAAAGTATTCCTTTGTGGCATAACATTTTGTTGGTCATCAAAAGATCTCGAGAAGGGAGGTCATAACTGTTGTGATACAATACTGCTGTGTACACACTATCCGCACAAATCTCCATCAAAACAAAAGCTTTTGAGCTCAGCCCCAAGGAATAGGTTAGCAAGCATGGTGGCCAGAGTATTTCACTTTTATACTTTTAGTGGCTAGCCTACTGACTTAGCATGGACATTGACCAACATTTCTTAAATTTAGTTGGTGAAATAAAAGGAGTTACAGCAAGTGGCATCTTTCCAGGCCGAAATTGTGAAGAATACTTCTCCAACAGAATTACAGCGATTCCTAGAGCTTAATTGTAACAGTAATACCCACACCAAGGTCATTGCATAATTTTTGTTCTAAATAAGTAAATAAGTTTTAGGATAAAAAGGGTAAATATGGTAGACCCCTGAAAAAACTGGGAAAATTATCACAAGAGTGATAGGGTGATAATTTATCAGTGATAGCATTTATTCGAACGAATCGTCAAATATATACACAGTTTAAAAACATATCCACACAACAGATTGGTTGCTGTAGGATACATATGCAGAATTTGATGTCCCTATGTCAGGGGCCTGCTCCGTGAAAACAGGGAGCTGTAGTTCAGGTTTTTTTTTTTTCCAACACATTTTTCAAGAAGAACTGATTTTTAGTTGAGAACAATATTAACATGGGCTGTCAAAATTAACGCTAATCTATGAGATTATTGTGGCCGAGATTAATGTGATAAAATATGTTAACCCAGTTAACGCATCTTTGTTTACTTCCGGTGTGCGTTGACCGCTGCTACGCGTGCCTGCAGTCTGTTAGACAGGAGAGACCGGGACGGTGGACGATGTAGAGAGCTGAGGGATTGTTGGGCGGGAAATGTCTGTTTAAAAGGCAAAATGACGGAACAATCGACAAAACTAAAGTGATATGTAGCATTTGTCAAGCTTAATTTAGCTATCACAGAAGCAGCTCGTCTTTAAGTTATCACCTTAATGCAAACCATTCGACAGAAGTCCCAGGTTAGATGGTCGCCAACCAACATTCCACGCCTTCTCTAGGAAAATAACTAGACCAGTTTGTGAAAAGGTTACCAAGGCTGTAGCAGTTTGGTTTGCCGGTGATTGTCGGCCCAGCAACATAGTTGAAGACGGTGGGCTGACTGAGGTGTTCCGAATTGCTTCACGGGACAATTCTTACGATTTACCGTTGAGGTGCACCATTGTGTCTCGCATACGTCATATTGACCTATTTGAACCTATTTATTTGAACATTATTTGAACATATTTGTTTGCATGTCTGAAGCATCAGCTATTTTAATTAGGCCTAGCTGACTGGTCTTGTTTGCATGTTTCATCAATTTTTTTGAGTATATGTTATCTTTTGGGTCTTTTCTGGTTTATTTCCTTGCTTGTTTGCTGTGCACAAATAGGCCTATGCCTACTGCAAAAAAGTTCTCTGTGTGGTTTTATGTTGATTTGTAGTGCACAATACAATTTTGATGCAATATAAGAAGATCTAGAGATCTTAGATTTTCTTTTATTAATTTCTAGGCTTCCACCTGTAGCAGGTGCTGATGTTGCTTTTTGTCACAACAATCGCTTATTAATTAGAATGAATGGATTATAGATTCAATTAGCTTAATGGAATATAGATGAGCTAAAATAAACCTGTTGAAAATACAAAAAGTTGGGCCTCGGAGTCGAAAAGGTTGGGAACCCTTGCTCTAGGTGACTTGGGGTTGTGTTCACTGGATCAAGGGGCTTAGTTCAGGTGGCATCAGGCTACAGTAACATTGATTTGATCAGAGGTGCTGACTGTTTACATACGTTCCTGATGAAATCACACAATGAACAAATTCCAGGTGTACCAACATTGTTAAGTATGAGTTCCAAATGGTAGTAATGGGTCTGGCTACTGTGGTATCTCGAATAAAAGGGCGCAAGGACCTCCAAAAGGGTTAAAAATCTTAAAACTAAAACTAACCCTGACTGAGATGAAAAACATCTTAAAAGATCTGCACTGATGGTCCTGCTAACATTATAACAGAATCAGAGTTTTATTTATCTATTTTTGTCAGGATGTGTCTAAACTGTGAGTCTGTGTTTAATTTATTTTGATAATCTCCATTGTATCCCCAGGTGCAATCCCACATTTGGAAAATGGTCCGCTCTTTACGGAAGTGTCTGAATGACTACCTGGCAGAGCGCCAGATTCGCCGAACCCGTCTGGTGACCAAAGATGGCCACTGCAATATTGAATATGGAAACATTAAATATCAAAACCATTTTTCCTACATTCTCGATTTCTGGACAACGCTTGTGGAGATCCGTTGGCGTTTCGTTATCTTATTATTTGTGGCCTCTTTCACATTGAGCTGGTTCATCTTTGGTCTGATATGGTACTGGATTGCTCGAGACAATGGAGATTTGTACTGGCAGAAACAAGCAGATGACCACACACCATGTGTGGATAATGTCTTTGGTCTGACCACAGCCTTCCTCTACTCACTTGAGACCCAAACGACCATAGGGTACGGAGGACGTGCCATCACTCCACGGTGTGCAGGAGCTGTTGCCTTAATCATCATTCAGTCCCTTATAGGTGCTTTTATCAACTGCTTCTGGTGTGGTGTTGTCATGACTAAGATCTCCCTTCCCAAGAAGAGGGCTAAAACTATTAGCTTCAGTGAAGCAGCTGTAATTTGTCCTAAGAATGGTACACTATGTCTTCAAATCCGTGTGGGTAATCTCAGGAAGACCCTCATGATCGGAAGCCAGATCTATGGCAAATTGCTGCGTACAACCATAACGCCTGAAGGTGAAGCCATTATTATGGACCAGGTCAACATAGATTTCTTGGTTGAGTCTGGAAAGGACAACCTGTTTTTTATCTGTCCCCTGACTCTGTATCACGTCATTGACAAGTCCAGCCCATTCTTTGAGATGGCAGTGGACACCCTGCATCAGCAGGAGTTTGAGCTGGTCGTCTTCTTGGATGGAACAGCAGAGTCTACAAGCTCCTCTTGCCAGGTCAGGACCTCATACATCCCACAGGAGATCATGTGGGGCTACAAGTTCCAATCCATCATCTCCCGTAGCAAGGAAGGGAAGTATCGTGTGGACTTCTCCAACTTTTCCAAGGTGGTACCTGTGCCAACTGCTCACTGTGCTTACTGCTTTCACAATGAGAAAGGCCATCATCACCATGCAAGGAATGGAACTGACAACCAGGGATTTGAAGTCATAGACATCTATGACCCAGCCCCTGCCCCCAAGAAGTAAACTTCATGGATGGCCTAGATGGTTATTATTAACAGTAACAGCAGACCATGCCACTGTGTCACCATGTAATGTGTCTAATGGAGTTGTGTCAATTGCTATGAGCTATTGGACTAATGTATGCCTTACTTTTGAAAAACCACACCTATCACACAAGGAAATTATCCATTGTCATTCCAAAGAATACAAGGGCTACACTTTTACAAAACTGGAGATCCAAAGAACAATTAGGCTTTTATTTTTTGTTCCTTTTTAATACTGATGCAATATGTTTTGATATGTCAGAATTTCCAGCCGCGCTGGTTTTATCATGGTCTTCCGAAAATCAACTGTTTCTTACTTGTCAATTTAATATTAGGAGTGTTTATCAAGAAAATGAACCAAGTACTACAAAATTACGAACGCAATGAACTTTGCGGGGTTTTCTACTTTCAACTCTTTGTAAAAATGTGTACATAATAAAGATATATTACTTGATTTAGTGTTCACTGGTTGATAAGCACTGTATATGTATAAAAGCACTGTAGATAAGAGGGCCTTTGCTTATATTCCGTTAACCTATTGTATAAAACACGCACTTACAGATTCATTAATATTTACTTTTACAACTTTTTACACTAATACAAGAAAGTATATTTTTATTGTCAGATTTATCTTGGGCTCAGTAAAGATCTGTAACATCAGGGGAACAAGGCACAGGTCCAACTCCATTTATCCTGGTTCTACACTCGTAGCCCTCTGCCCAGGAACAATTTCGTTTGTGACAGCAAACAGGCCATCATTCATGGATTGTTGGGACAGTGCAACAAGCCTGGAGGTGGCATTTATAAAACGATGTCCTCAAGTGGATGAAATGTGTTCTGGCTGAGTAATTTGACCTGACAAGTCACATTTCATGTGAAGTCATGTGAAACATAACGCCACCAAAATTAGATTAAACGGAACACTACACAGGCGAAACAATGGGACCACCTTTTTCACACTGGTATTCATATATGAATTAGTTAACTGATATACCACTTCATCTAAACTACGAAAGACAGTTGAAGGGGATCAGACAGATAAGTATAGAAAAAATAAATCGACACAATAATAAAATATTACAAGCTTCAGTGTGTTTATGTAGTGAATCACAGTAGAATAGTGTGCAAAGTCACTGTAGCAATATTACATATCTTTAGACTTTTTCTGTTATTCAATTTATTGGAAAACAGCAAAGAACAGATTTCAGGTTGCGAAAGGAACATTTTAGACTAGAGGGAACAGAAGTTCTTGTGCTGGAGGTCCACGCCCGACAATTTTGGAACCGCCAGCCAGGTAAAGACACCCTGAGACCAAGTCACTGAATGCATCAATGTAAGTGGCTTTGGAATTCTGAGAAAAGGGCGGTTCAATGATGTAAGGCAGAGAAGGAAGCAAAAGCTTGATTCTAATATGAGAGAGAGCAGGGCAACAGGAGGGGGGTCCCTCCAGCAGTGCGGCAAGCTTTGGCGGCATCCAATTTGATATTTCAGGTAATGCTGTGAGTGGTATTCACAACATGCTGAGTGGTTGGCATAATGTACAGCGTGATAAACTCTGGAAGGCTGCAGGAACACCTGCCGACTGGGACACCCTAACCATGGTGGCCAGGGGATGCTGGAAGGATGCTGTTACTTTCACAGCAACAAGAAGGGGGCTCATACCTCCGTGGTGTTTATCAGGTGAGGACCAGTTAGACGGCCGATGTAATTAACAGCATTGGTAGGTAGGTGGAGATGTCTCTGGCAGTCCTGCTCAGTGAGGTCCATGAATGAGCAGTGCAACTGGGCCACCCTCTCCTGTGCTTACGCCTCATGTGCTTAAATGTATTCCATGACCTGTGGACATGGACATTCACTAATACCTCACATGGAAATATATATATAAATTCAGAAGCGTTTCAGGAGGCCATTTTTATAAATTTGTTTATAGATTTGCCTGCTAACTGAAAGTGCTGTTTTGCAATAATTTCACCTAAACCAATAGGGCTTTATAGAGACAGCAATGCTTATTATTATTTTTACTTCTGACAAACACAGCGTATGGCATTTTCTTAAAGAAAATAAACTTAATCCACTGATTTCAAACCTTTGCTTCAAAGTAACAGGAACCTTCATAGAAGGTCAAATGTACAATGTCTTTCAAGTAAAGTACAGATACTCGAAAAATGTAATGTCACAAAAAGTAAATGTACTTTGTTAATGTCCACCCTGGATTTTATATTGGATTTATTTATATATTTTATGTAAGTTTATATTGACCACACCGGTGTATTAACCAGTTTATTCAAAGTTTTGCATTCTGTCAGGTAAAATCAAATACCATCTTGTTGCGGTGCGAGCACTACTACCCATTTAAAAGTTGTATGGGAGGGACATTTTAGGCAAAAATGCTACACCCTCTCCTCATATGTATGCACACACATACAGGCTACCTCATTCCCTACTCACAGTGAAAACCATGCATTTATTAAGCATTTACTTAGCGTCATGTTTGAGTTGAATCATTAATAGATCTCCTGGCAACCACTGAATTTACGTGTTCAGGAAGGGCAAAGGGGAGGGGGAGCTTCACCCGCTTCTTTCACTACATTGGAATCAAGGTAAGCCCCTTGCCCCACTAATGTTCCATTATTTCTCTCAGGATTGTTTAATGTCTATGTGAAGCCATTTAATATCATCCACAGCATTTCGCAACCCACCCATGTTTGTGCTTAGGATGTTGGTCTTGGTACGAAATTAGCAGTATGATTTTTCAGGCCATCAATGAAATTAGGCCCCATGGTCACAGTACTTCCTAGTGAGATGCAGAGTGTCAGATATGTATCCGTGCTGTACACAAATGCTAAGTGCATGTCACCCCTCATACACAAAATATTCAATCAAGCAAGAGTTTTAGCCCACCTAAAATACCCACATTTCAAACAAAGCACTCTAATGTTGTTCCAGATAAGGCTTGATAGGCGATGCCAAACTCCATTTAATATCTATAGAATACAGTATGAAATGCTTAATTTAAAGAAAAACACTTGATATATGACATAATCTTCACCAGACCTTCGCACCTCGGCTGTGTGGCATAATGGCTCACTCCTGATCACTGCCTGTGGTTGTAAGAAAAGCTATTTCAGAGGCTTTTTCTAAGTAAGGCAGTAAAATGGTTCTGAAATACCAAACTAAATGCCGCACACACCCATTGGCAGGAGCGGATATGTGACCAGCCAGAGGAAACCCAAATCATGCTGCAGCTGAGCGTTCAGTAACATGAGACCATCTGGACCAAATGAGTGGACAAAAAAAAGTTGCCACGTACGTTTACACCCTTCCTATCCACAAGCCAATTCCTTTGGTGTTAAATTTCTTTGTGTAAAGACAAGCGACCCGTATACTCTCCCACTAACAGTAGTATAATATTTCACCATAAGAATGGATAGATGCAGGGTCTTGGAAGAAAAACAAACAAAGAAAAACAAATCTCTGCCTTTCAATTACACTATAATTTGGAAGTATTTTTCTTCTAGAGTGGTGCAATGTAGTTCCAGCTAAGCTTTTATTGAATATTACTGAATTGAGTCTTTTGCAAAGCTTTGAAAGCTGTTGTTTTACCATTAAGGGACTGAAGAATCAGCTTGTCCCTACTCTCACTTCATACTGAACTGTGTGCTATACATTACATTACATGTGTATGTCAATGAATAATATCAAATATTATAAGAGACACAAAAGATTCAAGATTCTTTATTCAAGGTACAGCAAAGAAGGTGAGGTGCTTCCAGGTGAAATTTTGCATTTTCCAGCAGCACTTGTTTCTGCCCTTTAAGCACACCCTGGTGCACTGAAGCAGCTGGGAACCAAGGGACTCCGCAGCCTCTACCCAGAAATAAGACCAGGCCTGGAAGGGCACAATGAGAGCCTCGGGGCATGTTCAGGCCAGCCGCTGCATTTCACTGGAACTAAATTTCTCATTAACATTCCAGCACCGCACCTGAAGTGTGGCATTATGCATCTGGCACAGGTGAATGACAAGGGGGGGGGGGCACATTGTGTCTCAGTCTGGCCCTTGTTCGAGTAGGCACAGTACAAACATGCAGTATTGTCAATATGTATACTATTATAAACCTTTCATTGTGATGCATCAAGCTGTGGCTCACTGATCATTTTTGGTGACATGTAAGGAAGAACCATTAGATGAAGCCATATGTGCCTGCCTGTTTGTGAACGAGCTGTGCAATTGTCAGGTCAGATTGATTCATCGTAGCAAAATAAAAAGCTATTAATTTCAGCTAATCATAAAATTAGGCACCTTGAATGAAAATAAGATTGTTTATTAATGCACATTCCCATGAGAGATATTCAGTGTAGGCTACATAAAACAATAGCTGACACATATGATAAACATTATGTAAACAGTATGAAAACATTTTGAAAGGCCAACATAAAATCTGTCTTTTCTCAACAGTTAACCAAACATGATAATGTTAATTATCCCAACTTGTCAAGACTGATGCAGGCTGAATCACATAAACAGTCTCACAACACATATACAGTATCATATTAATAGAATACTTATTTATTAGTAAATTGCATGAATAATCTTCTGCACCATATTCATCTATCACCCTTTGTGCTCAATGAGTCAGAAGAGACGGTGTAACATAGTCTGTTTGGATAAGCAGGTGTTTATATAACGGATACAACATTGACGTTTTTATTATGTTTTACATGTTCGTCACCCCTTCTCGGAAGGCTTTCAAGGGCCTGACTGCACATTGCTGGTAACTTTGTACATATTTCTCAACACAACATTACTGAAGTGTGAGCAACAGGGTAGCCTAGCTTAAAGGTCTGGTTTTCATCTCCTCTTTCAGCTACTACCCACAAGGTAAACAGCTCGCTAGTGGTGTGATTGGTTTATTTACCTGTCAATCTCACTGTAACGTCTCCGTTATCAACACAACCCCATGCCCCCATTTCCCGCGATCATTCCAGACACGTTCCCCGACTTCCAGGTCGTTTGTTATTGCTCTCTCTGTTCCGAGCTCGTACGCTCTAATTCTCCCTAGTATAACTTCTCAGCGTTGTGGTTTATGTAAGGGATAACGGCCGACGAGCTGTCCAGTTATACGAAGTTAATGGACGCTGCGGGGCAAAGAACACCACGACGCGGAGCGGAGTGGTGTTGCTCCGCAGAAGTCCATTAACTTCGTATAACTGGACAGCTCGTCGGCCGTTATCCCGCTTATCTCCCGTTTACAACATCCAAAAAGTTTTTTATTTTTATTTTTATTATTATTTAGAATTTCCTTTATCTTTAGGAAATTTAATATGCATAATAACCTGATGAATTCTTGATTTGAAGCCTAGTGCTCCCGTTAGAGAAAGTAGTGAGAAAGTAGTGCGTGGAACTGGACCTTTAGTTTCCCCGGGCGTTGCTGCAAAGTGACACTCATGAGCTCACCTCTGTAAAGTAAACGGACACACGGACACAGGTATTGTTCATAAGGTTTTACTATTTACAGTTGAACTCCACGTTTCCGTTGATGGTGAAGTTGGACAGAGCAACAGGGAGGTCAAGTTTAGTAATTTTGGTCGAAGGCTCACAATCGAGCCGGCTAGTTAGCCGTGTGAGCTACCATCTGTTTCAATGTTTTTTTTTCTAAGCACTAACAGCCGCCTACAAATAATATTCGAGACTTTCAGTTAAGAATTCCTATACTCTGCAACATTCGTGTAGAACATAAACAACTAACCGAGTAAATTTAGACATATAAAAAGTCGTGTAGATAGCTTAATTGACATAAAACATTGCCCACTAACTTGTCCCAACACGCCGCCATCTTGGTTCAAATTATCCTAGCTGTCAAAAAATAAACGTTACGTTGGTTGTCAATGGTAACCATTCAAGAGCATTGATATGGAACGGCGATTTAACTTTTCTACTGGGACTACGTCCAAGGTGTCCATCTGTATGAACTTAATGTACACCCCATTAGCCAATCAGAAAACAGTATTTCGTTCCAGAGGGAGATATTCCCGTTTATTCACCTGTTCCCCTTGTTACTGGCTGTTTCCGAATAAACTCTGTCATATTCCAGAGTCTTGACGTCTGTGACAGTTACCATAGGAGGCCTAGATTTTAAATCATCCCCTTGTCTTCGGAAGATGTTATTCCAGACTACATTAAACGGAAGGCCAACTGAATCAATTGGAAAGCACACAGCTTATTAGGCTTCAAAATAAAGGTACAATATGTAGGATTTAGTTGCATCTAGGTGTGAGGCTGCAGCTTGCAACCAACTGAATAATTCCCTGTTTCCAAGCGTGTAGGAGAAGCTATCGTGTTGGTAGGTGCCATTCACACGAAAGGCCCTCTCTGGTACCAGTGTTTTGGTTTGTTCATTCTGGAATACAGTTGAAACATGGCGGACTCTGTGGAAGAGGACCTGCTCCCTGTGTAGATACAAAGACCACATTCTTACATTCTTCGAGAAAAGAACGTGCTGATCAATATATCGATATTTGAAAACCTTCCTAAAGGAAACATCATGCCTTGAGAGATGGTTATGTAATGCCTTTACAGGTCTTGTGCCTAATATTTCTCATGGCTGACAAATGCAAAAGATTTTTATATCTCAGAGGAATTTCACGTCCTACAGGATGCTAACTTCATTTATACAGCAGGATAATAAGATAGAAAGAAATAGGCGTCAATGGGGAGGGACACCAATTTTTGCAGGCCCCAATTTTGTCCCCACCACTTTTGACAACTGAAAATAAAATCTCGCTACAATGAATAGCTTATCAGAGTGCTTAATTGTCAGTTTATAGATCAAATTGATACATGAAAATGTTAAAGACTACCAACATGTGTATGTAGCCTATCCTTTGATGATGCCCAGTTGGATGAAATCACCTTTGTTCCAGTGCAGGCTAAGCTACATCTGACATGCATCATGTTGTTTTATAATGTTCTAATTGAGTTTCTAAGTATTGCTATGACCACAGTTTTGGTTTGCCAAGCACAATGAAAAAAAGTGTTGCTGCACTAAAATATCTTTGAAAAGTCGGATTTGGTGTAATGGCGGTAACTCTGGACGGTATAATCTCTAACTAGCTATCGAGTACATAATGTCTAGCATAGCCTATGCTATAATTTATGAAATGATACTTGGATAACTTTCAGTGGACAATATATGGTGGGTAAAGGTACAAAGATACATCCCACTAAAAAAATCCCAGTAGGCCTAACCTATGGCAGAGGCAGAGGCAGAACGTAATAGGCAAGCGGCAGGTAGGATGACCTATGTAAAATCCCATCTTTGTTCTAAACACATTTTTCAAACCAGACTGACGGACATGAGAAAGTAACTCCATGGAAGGTATCTGTTACATCCTGAATAAGTGACACACGCAAAAGAACTAGGCAACGGTTGGGTGGCCATTTACATGAATAGAACAGGAATGAATGGGAAGCCACCAAATACTGCAGTCAGAACAACCTCTTGTTCCATAAGAACCGTGATGAAGGATGGCACCCCGGGGAGCACATCAAAAATGCCTAAAACAGTAACCATTGTGTTTCATCTGAGTTTCATTGGCTTCTGAAGACACTGCTTCCAGCAAATTGCATATTGCATTTCAACAAAGGACTTTACAAGTTTCACTTTCATTGTCATACTTGATGGCAATGCATCAACATTACCAGAACTGAAATTCTTGTATTCAGAGCCAACTCAAAAGGTCCTACTATATGGAAGAGAACAGAGACAGGTTAGAACTAGAACATCAATAAATGTGTCATAGACAAAATAAATAAATAAACAATGCACTCTCAATTATTTAAACATCAAATTCATTATACTATGGCATGCCACAGGCTTTTCAGGGTAAGGGGTGGGGGATGGGGGTAGACGGTAAAATAAACAAATAAATGGAAACAATTCAAACAGCTAAGAGCTGGGTGGAGTGGGAGGATCCAATCATTGTGGACTGTGTATACCGTGTAAAACTGTAGTGCATGTATGTGGTGTGTGTGAAAGTATCAGCAGTTCAGTAGCCTGATAGCTTGCGAGTGTAAACTGTCTCTGAACATGCTGGTACAGGGCCGGATGCTCTTGCTCTGCCAGCCAGATGGCTGGGGTTGGAGAGAATCCGCTGTGCCTTCCTTCTGCAGCACTGACTGTAGAGGTCATGAAAAGGCTGGCAGCTCAGTCCTGGTGATCTGACCCGGATGGCGGAATCTGTTTGGGCTGATATGACCATCCTCTGCAGAGCTTTGCAGTCGAGGGCAGTGCAGCTACTGTACCAGGCTGTGATGCTGCCAGTCAGGATACATGGCCGCACCTACGTGGCATGACCAGCTCAGATCTTCACTGATATTAATCCTCAGTTATTTGAAGCAGCTGACCTTCTCCACTTCTGTACACTTGATGTGGATGGAGGCATGCAGCCCTCCCGGAGGGTCACTGTTGAGGAGTTGGCATTGCTAATCCATACCGCCTGTGGTCTGCCTGTCAGGCAGCTGCACAGGGAGGAACTGATGCGCAGATCTCTGAGCTTCATGACGAGTCTGGATAGCACTATGGTATTACTGTTAAACAGGGCTGCCCAATTTGGGGCCCGTGGGCCAAATGTTGCCCGCGCTGGATTTTTTTTTGGCCCGGTCAGAATAAAGTCAGAACGTCATGCGTTAGACTAGCCTGACGATGTCATACTCATGATTCTAGTCAGAATATGAGTCTGATACCGGACCTTTGGGCTGTGATTATGGGGCGTGTTTCAACGAACCAGGAAAGAAAATGCCTATTCGCTGAATTGGATACCTAGAACCAATCAGAGCAACGTAGTAGCCTATTACCATCTGATAGATTAAACTTTTACCTGATCCCTAGGAAGGACGGCAAAAACATTTTTTCAATGACAAATGCCTTAATCGCGTTTCTCTGTTCCTCTTTCAAAATGAATGCGCTGTCAATGTCTGTTGAGATATGCCTGCTCACGTTAATTAATTAGCATTAAGGCTACAAGCTACAGTTTATTTCGATGGGTTTTTTGTGTACACGTTAGCAATGATATAACAATAATGGTCTAGAGAACTTTAGTTAAGACAAACAATACTCTGTAACATTCGTGTTGCACATGCACAACTAACCGAGTCAATGTAGACATTAAAAAGTCGTGTAGATAGCTTAATTCACATAAAATATTCCCCACTAAGCACCCGAGACGCGGCCATCTTGGTCGGAGTTCGAATCTACCGGTTAATTCAACTCAAGCGTTGGTATCTGTCCATCAACGTATAAAGCCCGCCCTGCCAATTTGATTGGTCCGGTTTGATCCTACCGATGAAACTCTCTCCCAATTAACCCAGAGCCAGACCAAATCTCCCTGACAAAAATTTTTGTGGGCGGGGTTTGGGCTGGTATCCAGGCTAGCGTTAGACAGCATTTGAACCCATTTTGAACAGGTTCCCTGTTTCAACGTCATATTTAATCCAGACTGGTTGCAGTTCACTGCTTGGCCACAGTTTTAACATTGTTTTAGATGGGTCTATTGTCCTTTTGTCAATACAGATCCATATGGTTATCTAGTTGCTATGCTAGCTAACTAACCAGCTAAGGAAACGATTTAAATGGAATAGTTCCGTTTGCATGAAATGATAGCTTGTTATCTAGCTGATGTTGTAGTCTCCTCGATTTACCTTATACATTTATAATGGGAAAAGGTAGAAACCCTCAGGATGCCTGTGCAACTTCGTATGAACTAGTTCATATTCACGAGTTCAAAATCACAACACGAGTTCATAGCTAGCAGCTGCCAACTGTAACTACCTTACCTATGTATGTGTAAAGAGTGTTGATATGAAATATGAAAACAACCAGTAGTTAATGTGCAAGCTTCCAATTGAATGGTGATTTAAGACACTCTATCTGAGTTGGGGCAGTCTGTCCTTCAGTTGAGGTCGAGGCATGACGCTCTCTCGCTAAAAGTTTCACCTGTTTGTGTTGGAGTAACAAATGTTTGTGGAGGTTGCTTGTGGAGTCAAGTGCAGTAGTGAGGCGCTTGTCTCCAGGGCACAGCTTACACGTAACTGTTATATTTTTCACTTTTACGGATACAAATAGAAAATAATGGGAGTATTTCCATCTATCGAAACATCAGTGGTCACTCTTGTTGCCTGCCATCATGTTTATGAGCCTTATGTTAATGGCTGTTTGTTGATTGGCCATTATATACCTACAGCACAGGGATTTTAACATCTTCCCTGTGTATGTCCAAAATTGATTATATTCAATTAGTATGTTATGTTAATAAATGTTAATTTTTTTACCTGAAGCAATTGTTATCTTTCCCCATTATTTTTTTCCTGCAGTATACCAGAATGCTTAATTTACATGTTAAACTCACAAAAAAAGACCCCTACAGGGGTTTGGTTTGTTACCTCATTCTGAGTTTGCAGGTATGTATATTAGTGTTCATTTTAATTGGGTACAAATTGAATACATTTCAATGTAATGGGGCATGACCTCACATGAAAACTTGGGTTTTGGCCCTCGGCCCTCCACTCCGATTAATATTTGGCCCCTGACTGACAAGAAAGAATTTGGGCACCTGCTGTAAAAGCTGAGCTGTAGTCAATGAACAGCATCTGTGTGTAAGTGTTTTTTTCTGGTCTAGGTGGGAGAGGGCAGTGTACAGTACAGTGTGAATACTATCTGGTCTATGGTTTGACCTGTGGGTCTAGTGTGGTGGGCTGGGAGGATGTAATGTGAGCTTTGACTATCCGCTCAAAACACATCATAACAAAAGATGTGAGTGCTAATGGGCAATAGCCATTTAGGCAACTCATGTTTGGTTTCTGTGGGTTGCGATAATGGTGGTCTTCTTGAATCATTTGGGGACTACGGACAGGAGCAGGATGAGGTTAAAGATGTCTCTGCCAGTTCATAGGTGCATGCTTTGAGAGTATGGCACAGGATATCTGGTCTAGGAGCTTTGTGTGCAGTTTTCTTTTTAAAAGATTTAAAACACATTAATAATGGGTAATTATCCTGTTCTAAAATAAACTTTGACTTGATGTGGTTCTCAAAGTGGGCATAGAAGTAGTTCAGCTCCTCTGGAAGAGAGGCAGACCTCACCGTTAACCCATGGCTTCTGGTTTGGATAAGCCTGTGTGGTCACCCGCCGTACATCATCATCATCAATACATACTCTTGTCACATGCTCAGTGTACCTGTTGATGTTATTAGCGGTGTTTCAGAAAACATCCCAGTCTGTAGTACAGAAACAGAGGCACAGGGCCTGATTGGTCCATGTCACAGGCTGCTTGTATTTCAGTCAGGCTTTGTAGGCAGCAGCTGGACCGAGGCATGACCTGATTTACCGAAGGCTGGGCAGAGGCAGGCTTTGTAGGCATGCCGTATGGAGCACAAACATAGTCCAGCATGTTTTCCCCTCATGTTGGAAAGGTTACATGTTGATGGCACCTCAGTACATTTGTTACACCCTTGGGAGATGTCTTCATTGAAATGGTATGTTCTTGTCATCTATTCCAGGAATGAGGCAGCAATACTGAGGCAGCCAAAGTCAACACAATTACCCCCAAAGTTCTAGATTTTCCTGGCTATGTGAGTATTGGTTGAAGATAAATGAACACACTTTCACTGTCTGTTTGAACTGTGGTCATATATTGGTTGAAAGCATGCTTTGGAGATGGCTAACTGCAAAAAAAAAATATAGGGTTATAGGGTTTTGGTCAATAACGGCTAGTGGAAAATGGCTGGTTTGCAGATAATGTTCTGTATGCTCTCTGTCATTCAGTCAACTCAAGACACCTTTGTGTTGCTGGAGTTCCCACACGTTTGTCTTTGCGAATGGAGAGACAGGTTTTTAAAAGGAAAGGTTCTGCCATACTCTGGTCCTACTATGGAGTGGACCCAGGAACTTTCCCTACACTTTCCATCTTCAGCATGTGTCAGTTAGCTTATCCAGATGAGAACTTTACTTCCCACCCTTCTACTTTTGTTTCAGCCAATAGGGTTTTAAATATGGGAGCCTTTTAAAATAACACAGTATCAGGTATTAATCCTTTCATAACAATGGATAACCAGTAGTGGCACACCTAGTATTTCTGGTGATAGTTCAAGGTGAGTGTCTTTCTGAGAGGCAGGTGCATAGTCTCACATAAATATGTCCTCATGTCTGAGAGTAATATTGTGAATTATATAGACATGCCCAACTTTATTTGGCCAACGCTTTAATAGCTTTGATTGAGAGGGATACAATTATAAATGCTGAAAACCCCACGTGCCATGATTACTCAAGAGTTCCTGCATAGAGATTTTATTTAAAGCAAAAATAATTTATTGCAAATTGTAGAAGTGTACCTATAAGTCATTACTTCACGACAAGCTGGTCAAAAGGTTATAGTGCTGGTTATCTCTTCAGAGAGTAAAGCAATGGTTCACTGCCCTCATTTCCCTGATCTGTAACCAACACAAACAGTGTGTTTTAATGGTACACAGTCCTAGACCAGACAGCCCGTACTTCAGTCTGAATCAGGAAGAAGACCTATCACAGTTATCAACTCCAATACAGGTCTATGTTGTGGTGACAACCCTGCTGTCAACATTCACATCAAAGAGATGCAAGGTGCCACTGACACATCTTTCACACAGAGAGAGTGAGAGTGCAAGAGAGAGAGAGAGAGAAAGTGAGGGGGAGCAAAAGAGAGAGTAAGGGAGAGAGAGCAAGAGAGAGAGTAAGGGAGAGAGAGAGTAAGTGTGTGAATCTGCGGGAGGGGTAGTCACAGTGACATGGACTAAAGGAGAGAGAGAAAGGAAGTTCAGGGTTTTTCTGAAAGGCCCTTCTCTGACAGGTAAGTTCCTGAGCTCCTGAGTTTTACACTTTCTCTCCTAATTATGATGTTATAGTTGGACCACTGATATTTAATATTATCATTGTTTCTCACCATAACTCTGCTAAACACAATAATCTATTAATCTTTTAGTAATATGGGAGAAGTACCGTATGTATTTAAGTATTAATTTATTTTATGCTTGAAGAAAACACATCATACTTTTTGCTTGATTTCTTTTAATCAGCCTATAGTTTTTTACTCAGTGAATTTAGTGGTTCATAGCAGCCAATGTCATAGAAGTTGGCTTTATGGATGAATGTATGCAGAATTGTCGCATGGAAGACGCAGGAACACTTTAAGGGTATTTGCTCCACAGAGAGAGGTCTTAAACAGGTCTTAAGTGCTTTTGTTTTATACTGTCTTTGTCTGAATGTGAGATAAATAGGTGTTTACATCGGTCACAGTTGGAAAACATAATTTAAAGAACAGTGTTCGTAAGTGTTTATAAGGCATAACTAGATAGCCAATAGTATATAATCATATATACTATATGGTTTTTTTAATGTAGAGAAAAGATCCACAATTCCACATTTCAAGTAATAGAATGCTGCTTAAAATATACAAGCCTTTTAACTCCCAGTATGGCACAAAAGCTTAAGATGTCCACCCGAAGTTATAGGTCATCAAGCAAAGTGACCACAGTATTTCAAAGAACAGTTTTGGCAGCCAACCAAAGTAACATAAATCAGGAAATTATCAATTCAAAATTTTGCAGAGCCAAACAAAACCACAAAATGATGAGTGACATATTTGTTTTAATTTTAGATCATGTTAAAAGAGAGCTTCCATGGAGCACTGAGACAATCAGGGTGACTTTCAGTTAGAATTACAGTTTGTTTATAGTAACTAGACAGCCTCTCAATGTCACGGCTATTGTGTACTGGAGGGCAGTTACCTGGAGACAGATGCATACATACAGATTTCACTATCAGTGTAGTTTTGGTAACATCATGTACTGTGTTGAGAATTGCATGTTAACAATTCTAATTAGTTTTGGTGTCAAGATTTGAGATGTTCTTATAGTGGAAACTTTGAGATGTAATTTTTTTGGTCACTCAGCTTCCACAGTATGTTTGAATGTGTGGTTTTGTATGAAAAAAATGCAGTTGTGCGTACATATTCTTATTGAACGCTGGAGTTTTTACTTGGTTTTACTCTAAATAGATCAGACTTGTATTTGATTGATAGATTTCACCTTCTCACTAAGACTATTTTGTGTTCCACCAGATTAGTTCCCACATGTGGAAAATGGTCCGCTCTTTACGGAAGTGTCTGAATGACTACCTGGCAGAGCGCCGGATTCGCAGTACCCGTCTGGTGACAAAGGACGGACACTGCAATATTGAATATGGAAACATTAAATATCAAAACCATTTTGCCTACATTCTCGACTTCTGGACAACGCTTGTGGAGATCCGTTGGCGTTTCGTTATCTTCTTCTTTGTGGCCTCTTTCACAATGAGCTGGTTCATCTTTGGTCTGATATGGTACTGGATTGCTCGAGACAATGGAGATTTGTCCTGGCAGAACCCACCAGGGAACCACACACTATGTGTGGATAACGTATATGGTCTGACCACAGCCTTCCTTTACTCACTTGAGACCCAAACGACCATAGGGTACGGAGGCCGTGCCATAACTCCACAGTGTGCAGGAGCTGTTGCCTTAATCATAATTCAGTCCCTTATAGGTGCTCTTATCAACTGCTTCTGGTGTGGTGTTGTCATGACTAAGATCTCACTTCCCAAGAAGAGGGCCAAAACTATTAGCTTCAGTGAAGCAGCTGTCATTTGTCCTAGGAATGGTACACTATGTCTTCAAATCCGTGTGGCTAATCTCAGGAAGACCCTCATGATCGGAAGCCAGATCTATGGCAAGTTACTGCGTACAACCATAACGCCTGAAAATGAAGCCATTATTTTGGACCAGGTCAACATAGAGTTCTTGGTTGAGTCTGGAAAGGACAACCTGTTTTTTATCTGTCCCCTGACTCTGTATCACGTCATTGACAAGTCCAGCCCATTCTTTGAGATGGCAGTGGACACCCTGCATCAGCAGGAGTTTGAGCTGGTCGTCTTCTTGGATGGAACAGCAGAGTCTACAAGCTCATCTTGCCAGGTCAGGACCTCATACATCCCACAGGAGATCATGTGGGGCTACAAGTTCCAATCCATCATCTCCCGTAGAAAGGAAGGGAAGTATCGTGTGAACTTCTCCAACTTTTCCAAGGTGGTACCCGTGCCAACTGCTCACTGTGCTTACTGCTTTCACAATGAGAAAGGCCACCATCACCATGTGATTAATGGAACTGACAACCAGGGATTTGAAGTCATTAGAGACATCAATGACCCAGCCAGTGCCACCAAAATGTAGACTATACTACTGTACCAAAAACATGGACCTATTGCTGACTTGAACTACAATCTGCTGCATCTTATGGTTGGATAATATCTCTAATGCAGTTGCATCAAACACTCTGATTTAACTTAAATCTTTTGTATTAGATTAAAAATACCTATTTTTGTTTTGAGGAATGAAAGATCATCAATTGTTAGATTCAAGAACAATAAAGACTGTGGTCTGTGGTCTGTGTATATGCCATGTTGAAACATAAGAAGAATAGTTTGTCAAACTAGATGAACTAGTCTCAAGAAATATCCCATTGATGATACAAGAATATTACTGCCAGCTTGTTTAGTGTTCACTGTGAGAGCTGGTGATAGTTTAGTGCAGATTTTTATAAACATTTGTATTAAAACTAGATACTGATGCTGTAGGATTCAATCTTGAGCAGTTCTAGACAATGTTGTCCATGTTCTGAAATTCTCTTACCTATTTATCTTAGGCAAATCTACGTAAGCACTATTTTGAGAAGGGAATAAATGAAGAATATGAGGTTTTATTTATTATATATTTTTACATAACAAATATTGATCAAATCAATGTAATTCTGTGTAACTAAAGGATTGTTGGAACATTGCCATCCCGTTTCTCCTGCAGTTCTTTTGTTTGTTTTAAAATACTTAAATATGTTCACCTTTCCCTTACATTGAGAAAATTGCATGGTGAAATCCATTAATAACACAGGGAGTTGTCTGTTTTGTTTTCTGTGTTTGAAGTAGCTCTTATTAACTGAAGAGACCAGCGTGGGTGTGCCACATAGTGTCTTCTCAATATTTTTGTTTTAAATTAAAAAAGTATATAAAAAAGTAGATCTCTGACCCAGTGACACGATTTTCTTTCTTCTATAGTATTACTAAGACAGGAGGAGGCGGAAAACAATGCACTGACCTAAGATATGAGATGGCCAAACTTATAATTCACTATGATGTTACTCTGTCCTCCCGCTCAGTATCAACATTCAGGCTTGATTTCAGGAAAAAGCTTTAACTGGCCCTGTTACCATTATTTTGGTAACTAACTAGGTCCTCCTAGCTGTAAAGAATGTGTCACATCTATTTGTGAAATGATCTGTGACATGCTCTGATTAACACAAGGTTTCCTACAAAACAGCCAAAGGGTCAGTGATTCTACTCTGCTCAAAACGCTTGTTAATCAAGACACTGTGCTCTCTGCCTCTCTCGTGTTAGTCATCATTCACTCCTCGCACCTTCTGACTTTCTCCAACAAATCAGTACTTTAAATCAGTGTGTATCACAGGAGTGGGAAAAATACAGTGTGACACCGTCTTACAACATTTTAGTCACATCTGACAGAAAAATAGATGTTCTACTATTGACAGTTGCCTACAAATTATAGCAGTGGAAGTTTCACGTTGACATATAAAGATCACAGAAATGTTAATATTAGGGTGACTAGATGCAAACCAAATGTTGGACGAGTAGTACGTTTGTGTGGGACATGATACCAAGGCTGAGAGGAAACATAAAACGTTGATATAATGTCTATCTTACTGAATAAAAAACATTTGTGTTCCACTTTTCGGCTTGTAAATGCCTGTGTAAGTTAGTTTTTTGTGACTTAGCACATGAGTTTATTGGCTCCACTGCAGTTTGATTGACTCTTGATGACCGCTCTCACCACTCTTATCTCAGCCACTGGATGAAAGCCAGGCTTTTCGAAAGGTTTGGCTGTGTTGCATTTATATCGAATAGAGTAGAAACCAGAGGTGGGTAGAGTAAGCAAAAGCTGTACTCAAGTGAAAGTATCATTACTATATAATAATACAGTAAAAGTAAAAGTACTCATCAAAATAATGCCAAAATGTCTTAAAATGAGTAGTGAATAACTGTGATTTTGTACACCTATTAGACATATGCATTTTGTTCAAATGTGGGTTCTGCCCAGAATCTAAACATTTGAAATGCTTGTCTACTAAGCACAATGTAACATAGCCATCTGCACATTCAATTAAAACACTTTCCCAATGAACCGAATAACAAATACATAAATAACTGTTAGCTGGAGGGCGGCTGCTTGCCGCTTGGGGTTTAGCAAAGAAACACAGCTTTGTTACAATACATATTGCCAAGCTACTTTTTTTCTGCTAGAATGTCCTATCAGGCTGAGTATTCATGACATTTAAAGGCCATTAATACAGAATTAATACAGAATTGTCCATTTTAATGCTTTGTAAAACATTAAGAGACTCATAGCAGTGGCTAGTTTTGCTTCATTGTGAATATTAGTTGTCAAAATGCAAATAATAACATATATTATAATAATATAATTAGTGCTCACAAGAACAACGCTGGGTCTGCAGTTTATGAAGTCTCTTCCTGCCACACAATTTTGGTAAAAGCAGGATATTGGATGATACCAAGGGGGTTGACACCCCCAAGTCCTCACCTCCATTTTGTTAATATTTGGAGCAATAGGCTGGTCGGGTTGATTATATCTTATTGCCTGCCCTTTTATATTTGGATCAACAGTGCTGCCATAACCACTAGCCTACAATCACACACCAACATAAACTGAGCTTAGTTTGACTGGTAATAAATTAGCCATACAATATCCCAATATTCTATTTCCAAATGAATCAATTATGTAGACCTACATCCTAACTGGCATAACAAGAAGTTATAAATAGCAGTTATCTGTTTTTAGATTATATGTTATAAGTAGGCGAATTTGTTTGAACAGCCATCAAGGCAAAATGTCCGGAATGCCTACCAAAATACTTTTATTTGTTTGTTTTAAATTGTGTGCTTCAAATAAAACCTACAGGTATAACCTTAAGAACTGTAAGAGGTTCTGCTGTCAGAAAATGATATTAAATATATATTCAATTGGTCAGTTATTATGTGTCCTGCCAAGCCAGAGAAACTTCCAAAAAAATTGCCATGAATCAAACTGAACCTACTGAGATGTTCCTTAATTATTTTGGAGCAATTAATTCTTACATTGAAAGTAAGTATAGCTCACAGATGGCCCGTATGACCAAGTTCATATAATCTATGCAGAATATAGGCCTATTATGTTACCACTCCAGTTTCATTCAGTTAACAACTGCTATATATATTCATATATGTATATATTCAATCCATATTCTCTCTATTCTCTTCTATATTTAAAAAAGGCAAACAAAACACCATAAGTATTTTTTTTTTCTCTAAATGTTCTTTCTAAATGTACCTGTATGTAGCTTGTAAATGGGTGATAATAGAGCATGTTCTTATGTATCCTTATCAGATGTATGACATTGAAATGCATTGAAATACTTGATATACAGCAATCTTTAACTGGAATGGCACAGACCTCTGCTGAAGCCAATGATGCACCAAGGCCAGCAGATGGCGCCATGGACAGTATATGTGGAAAATGCCCTGTCTTGCAATGTTAAAGAAAGTGGAAAACAAAATGTATGCATTCACCTCTTATAATTTAATAGGGTCTTCCTTGGCTCATGCTACACCCTTTCACCAAATTTCATGAAAATCGGCCTGATCGTTTTTGCTGAATCCTGACAAACAAATGGCAGCGAAAAACATCAGCTCCTTGACGGAGGTAAAAATTAGCAAAAGCAGCAAAATGGGCATTGTGCCTTAAAATTAAATTAACCTTCATAGTTGAAGTTAAAAGCCTGTCATTCTTGATTCTTGTCCTAAATAATTTGATATTGAATAAAGTCACTTGCATTTAGTAGTCCGTTTTCATTAAAAACTTAGAAATATGCGAAAGGGGATAACTTAACCTGATGGCTGCCAGTAAAACATAAACAGTCATTGGCATGCCATTTAGCATGTGCTCTGATTGTGGGATCTCTGACCGGATTCTACTCAGCCAGTGCACAAACAATACCCTTGTGTTTGCAAAAGATAAATATTGTGTCTTTGTCCATCACAGAAGCAACATAAATAGCATGTCTGATTGGAAAGGGTGCAGGTCACCATGTAAGTGAGTGAGGAAGGCGACTGGTGCAATGCTTTTGTTTGAAGCCACTGGTCTCTGTCTCAGTTTACAAGACACAAGGTGATTCAGCTTCATTCTTTCTAACAGACATCTCTCTCACACACTCTTACCCTTCCCTACCCCTCTCTCTTAGCCACACACACACACACACACACACACGCACACACACACCACACACCACACACACACACACACACACACACACACACACACACACACACACACACACACACACACACACACACACACACACACACAGAGACAAACTTTTCACAAAGACACACAGTGACATAATTCCCAGAAGAAAGCAGGAAGGAAAAGGTTGGAACAAGAAAGTGTGAAAGGTCAAGCAAAGAGCAGAAAAGCAACTAATCTACCCCATGCAACACTGCACTGACGTGTATTTCTTTGAGAGCTATGGGTCTGATAACATCTTTGTTAACCAACACCTGTGTTCCCAGTACAATGCATGTTTCCTTCCACACCATCCCCCAAAACTTCCAGTAAGGCTGTACGACTCTAGGTACGTGTCTCTTGCATGCTTTCCTTAAACAGTCAGTAGAGAAATACCACACAAAAATGCGGTTTTGAAGTAAAAACATTTATTTTGTCACATTTTCCTATACAACCCTTTTACAAAACATAATACTTAATACATTGCAGGAATGACAATAATAACAAAATGATTAATTGCAAAATTATATATAGATTCATATATTCAATATCCAAAATACATTGCATATATAAAGTAGCACATTTCCCCTAATTTGATTGTAATGCTTCTTAGAGGTAAGGAAGGGGATGTTTTAGATTACTGCTTGGAATGTTTATGCTACACATAACAGGTTTCATCTGAATCAAGCTGACTACTTGACCTCAGTATAATGACCTTTCAACTTTGCATATAACTTCCTGCCAATGCAGAGGTTCGAGCAAAAGCTGCCAATGCCATGCTTGGCTTTGCTTGAACGATTTTAAGTAATGGGATTTTTTTTGTTAAAACAGTACAAAAACACAACAATCTTGGTGTGTCAAAACTGAAAACTCATTCATGAAATTTGACGTTTAAACAGGTGGTTGTGGGTTTATATGGTAATAAAGTCGTTTAAAAAAATCCTTTGTTTTAAAAATAACTCGTTGCTGTGGCAAGACAGTCAGGCCATGAGAAAATGTATTCAGAGTACAAAACGAAACATTCATAAAGTTATTGCCCAAATGTACAGATACAAAACACTTTACGGTTGTACAAATTACCTTCATTAACGGCTTTAAAAAAGTCTGCATTTGACCGAGGTCAACTCGTATTAATCTTATTGGTCTTTCAATACTGTCACATATGAAAATAAATCTGCATAATTTATACAGTAAGATGCTTTTAATGCCTAGTTGACCGTTGATTAAAAAATAATAGCAAATAGGTCTGACAAACGCACAGCGTTCGCGAATCTGAGGATTTCTCCGGTTTCAACCTTTTATGTCATTAAACTGTTTTTTTTTTTGTTCACTTATTTTAAATTTATCTCTTCTTTTTTCCTAAGAGGTACTTAGCACAATGTTGACATTCAGCTGTGCAATAATCTACATTTCTTGCATTAATGTATTGTGTTGGAGTGTGAAAGAATGTATGTTCAGTTTAACATTAATGACTGCAGGCAGTTTCTGTGAAGTCACTTTTTCTGAGATTGGTTAAGAGGAAGACCTAGGATATTCACAAGCTAGACCTCAACGTACACAGATATATACTGTATATATCTGTCTAAAGGAGTAAAGATAGACCACTGTGAGATGTAACTCCATTAAAGCAAAATAAAAGAGAAGTGTCAAATTGGGACCACAGAGCTTTCACATCGATACTCTCATAAAGCTTACCTATTTTATATGTGCTTTGGCTGGGGAGAAACAATGACTCTGACCACAGGACCCTCTGGCATGTTCTGTAAGGTTCTTCAGACTCTGTTTTTTCACCCTATGAGCATGTTCTGTTAGGTTCTTCAGACTCTGTTTTTCACCTTTCTTTGTTCCAGTTAGGAGGAAAAGTGAAGTGTGAACACTACGTTCCAGTTGCCAGATTTTGGTCAGCATTGAGACATTCCCTTCTATAAGGCAGTCAGTCCCCCGCAGATCAACGGGGTTTTGACAAACACGAAAGACGTAGACAGACGTGAGGGGGAGTCAGACATCACAAGTTCCAGATAGGATAAATCTGAAGGAGGCACCTGTGATAACTTTGGGAAGAGATTGAGATTGAGACCTACGGACCCAGAGTCCATATTGGGTGTGGCATCACCCTCAGAGGTGATCATAGTGTTCTTATTGGGTCCTTCCAAGGTCTCAAGCATCTCTTTGTGTGTTTCTTTGGGGAGGGGGCTCTCAGGTTAGCTGTGCAGCTTTGTGGAGAAAGGAGAGCCCAAAAACATTGATTAACACAGACACATACCATTATAAAACAAAAAACAGAAGAATGAAACAGTCCTTTGTCTTGTGAATAAGTAGTACTCCATTCTAAGTGGATTGACAAATCCAGTTTTTTTTCTTCATTTAGTAATATCCTTCCATCGTTTTGGTAAGTTCAGATCAGAAGCTTAAAGAGAACGAGGGAATCGCACTTCCTTTCCTTTGCCTCTCCTTTTTTCCCTCATTTTGGTTTTCCTTGCAAGTGCAGCCAGGCCACTCCTTTAGGCTTGAGTGAAATGAAAGGCCTTAGTAGTAACTCCCCAGGTGCGAGGGCACGTGGGAGTTTGGATGACGCGGGACGCTGGGACTCGGGTAGATGCCCCCGGTGGGGGAGCTCCAGTAGGGGGCAGTGGGTCCGAAGAAGTTGGAGGAGGTGACGGGCATGGACTGTGGGTGCGGCGACACGAAGTTGACCTTCTGCTGGTGACTGTGGTAGGACGGCACGTAGGCCAGGTCGGACGGATACTTGTACATGGTGGACTCAGTGGGGTGGGGCTGCAGTGCCTGGGCAATGCCGTGGAAGTCAAACTTGTAGGCGTAACGCTTGCCGTGCACCTTGGTCATGATGTTCTTGTCGTAGTAGTAGCGCAGCGCGCGGCTCAGCTTGTCGTAGTTCATGTTGGGCTTGCTCTTGCGCTCGCCCCAGCGCCGGGCTACCTCGTCTGGGTCCGTCATCTTGAACTCGCCGTTGGTTCCCTCCCAGGTGATGCAGCCGGCATTGGCGCTGTCCGACAGAAGCTCCAGCAGGAACTGCCACAGCTGGATCTGTCCGGAGCCTGGGGGGTGAGGGTGAGGCGAATAAAAAAGGCATGTTAATCAGAGGCATTCGCCCCACACATAAACAACGAGGCAATTAAAATCTCATTTAAACATATGGATGATTAATCCCCTCAGGATGGAATAAAATCACTGCGGTGAGACCTGACTTCCAGCCAAGTTTTCATTTGCACGTACATTAGATGCTTTTATTAGGACCTGCTGCATTTTACTCAGAGTCATTTTTATGCTAAGTGCTTTATGGCGCTGGTTCAAAACCCAGGAGCCTGCCGGGCCCTTGAAAGAACACTGAAATTGTTCATTACCTGGGTTGGCTAGTCGACTACTTGTCGGCCCCAGGATCTGGTATGGATCTGTAAAATAGGGCAGAGACAATTACTGAATTAGTCACTAAAAGGGCTGGACTGAATTCAACTTTTCACCTGAGTTGCTCACAAGATCTGAGCAAAGTTGTTAACAGCTGCTTGGAGTTACAATGGCTGGGGCACAGTAATGATAACACAGCACACATCACATGATACTAAGCATAGGCATCAAACACACTCAAAAGATACGACACAGTAAATAGGCTAACGTCCTTTGAATAAGTCAAATATGCATGCATGGTCCCTTTGTATATTTTGCAAGTACAAGTTGGATATTTTAGTGTTTTTAATTTAACTTTAGCAATGTCCAAATGCAAAAAATGATGGATGGCATATGGATGTGAGATGGTCAGAGGTGTGGTGTTGGTTTGTTGGTTTGTTTGCTTGTTTGTGTGTTTCACGACGGGCTGAGGAGCTCTTGCTTACCAGGCTGAGGCCGTGGTTGCTCCGTGGTCTTGGACACATTCTGTGTGACCACGGCTGGAGAGCCTGAGACAAGTGAAAAAGAGCGAGGGAAAAACGAAGGGAACATTTAGTTAGAGAGGGAAAAAAAGTAAAGTAGGCCAGGCCAGGCCAGGCAGGCAAGCAGGCAGACATCAAGTACACTTTCCCCCCAACACGCCGGGCCCAGTCCAAAGAAAACAGCTGCAGTAGCTGGTTGCGCCACTAAGTGTTTAATGGGGCTCTAAAGCTCTCTGTGTCCCTTCTCTGAGTTCTCTACCGTTGGACACCTGCCCTGGGGCCTGGGTTTTGGCTTTTGCCGTGTCCTTTCTCTACCTGTGTATTGGTTTCACAAGAATGCGGGCCAAAACGCACAGAATAAAGGGAGACAGAACTTCTGTCCTCAAACACGAATAAGCTGAATATCTGCAGAACACATTAATATTACTCTGTCACTCCACCCATAAACAGTGGTGTGTTGACTTATTAACCGCAGGCAGGCAGGACTGACGGCTCGAGTCTTCACTCACCTTTGCTGCTGTGCATGTTGTTCGACCAGCCTGACCGCCGCACAGCATCATAAGACGGGTCTGTGGATGACAAACAAATGCATATATTTGGTTATATATTTCAATTTAACAGTAATGATTTATAACACCATTAACAATATACATTGTCTCAAATCGCATCACAGAGCCGAAGGACTGCTTTTCAGGTATTCTTGAATTCAGTTTATCATCCATAAATCAACCTATTTGCCTATTAAATGTAGGCCTCAGAGACCTCAGTGCCAAAGATAACTGCCAGCAGACAACCCTAAAAACTGTCCATCTGCCTGCCTGTCTGCTTGTCTGCATGTCTGTCTGTCTTTGCGCCGTCCCCACAGAACCTGAGCAGGATATCTGGCCAAGCAGTGCGGTTTTCTGCTGGCAGGCACGCATGTCTCAGGCAGAAGGGGGGGGGGGGCCCACAAGATGGTTTCAATAAAATTACAGTTGTCGAGAGCAGGTTGCAATACCCGGGCCAGTGCATAGTCACTGGCGATGCGAGAGATGCGAGGCGTTTGTCTCTCTTGCTTCACACCCGCATGCTGATTGACTGTGGTCTCCAGCAACACCAGTAGCAGTCAATCATGTTCAACCATCTGCAGATCATTCGCAATCAACACACACAAATAAATGTTGGTTACTGTCGTGTAAATCAGCGCTACAACAAGCACAACTCACTCAAGTGCAGAATCCTTGTCGAAAGGCAAAACAGGGCATTTAAACAAGTCCCCGCGCACCCGGAAAGCCACAAGCTATTTGAACAGGAGCATTTTTCCCATGCATTCTATACGACATACCATGCTCTCATGCTCGCTCTTATAATCACGCCATCATGCCTCCAAGCACCACACTGATCCCCTTCTCCCATACGGAAATTACTGCAACTTCCATGGAGCTAAATATGATTTTACTTATGTTCCAGTATGTGGAGCTGACCCGTTGACCCTAATTAGGGTCACTGGGGGGACACTCTGGGCAACTACGGTTGACTGGTTGACCCACCGGGACGCCCACTAAAGTCCATGGCTCCCCATTACAGAGACAAGAAGTGATGAAACTAAGCTCTGCTGTTTTTAGGTTTTTTTTCTGAATATTTTCTCAATGTTTCTTTCCAACTTGCATATGATATAATCAGTGGCGGACGACTGGGTTTTTAAGGAGAAAGTGACAAAAACCTCTTCAGTGTTAGATTTGTCTGGCATTCCGTCTGGCTTTCTCTTCTATTTATATAAAGATCTCTGAACAGAGACAGGGAAACTGAAGATGTGATCTGTAATTATGCTGTATGGTCCAGATTGGAGCAGCTTCTCACTTCTCTGGTTACAGGTTTATTGAATTCCTCAGTGGCGTTTTACGTGTTTTCACAGGGATCCGGTGTCGTCACATTAACCAATCTCAACTAACTGCCAGCGACAGGCCATGAGCGGGGCCCAGAAACGTGAATCAACACTGCCCCCCTCTGGAAAAGACACTCACGTTCCCGGAAACCCTGTTAATGTGGATTTATGACACATTTACCATCAACAACAAAGAAAAATGTTGAGCTTGGACAGGCTTTTGGAGCGCTGTCATAAAACAAAACGACACGGCTCATGTGTTTTTGTATCATAACATGTCGGAGGCCTAAATAAATCTGGAGGAAGAGGAGCTCTGCCAGATATGAAGTCCCTCTACAGCAGCTTTGGTTTGAAAAAGAAGAAAGTGAATTTTGTCATTTGGCAATGTAACAATCAGGCCTGAATTATCGTTCATTTTAAAATCTTTCCCCTCCCTTTTTTTCTGCTTTGCAAGCACATAAATATGCTGCTGCAAGAGCATTTTGTGGCTGTGTGTTTTTACCCAGGCTCCTGAGGACAGACGCCAGCCAGAGAGACTGCTGCTGTTGCACCCGGGTGGCACACAGGTAGGAGTGCGGCAGTGGCACAAAATCAGGGGTGCTGAGACGAGGAATTTTCGTCAAAGTCAGACAGATTTCGGTGATGACTGCCAAACGACTGGATGCACTACTCAAAAGGGAGACAAGAAGGGTACCCTCCCCCATCGTTCTCTCTCGCTCTCTCTATTTTTCTTTTCTTTTTTGGGGGGGGGGGGCTAGCATTTGTATACTTGTGTGTGTGTGTCTTGGTGGTGGTTCTAGAGTTGAGCGCCATGGAGCCTGTCAGCTCCAATCTGAAGCAGCGCTGCAGGACAGCCAAGGAGTAGGGCCTGGTGATGGGGGTGGGGGTTGAGTTTGGGGGGGTTAAACGTTGGGGGGGTGGGGGGTTAGTCCTGGGAGAGGAGCGTTTCCTGCCCGCCTCGCCTGCAGACAACCTCTCTTTGTTTTACTGGCCCTTTTCCCCCCGCTTTTTTCACCCCCTTCCACTGTGAAAAAACACACACGGGGCTACCTCCTTCCAAGAGGAGAAGAAAGGTCACAAACCAAAAACTGGGGGAGAAGGAGAGAGTCGAGTTGGGGGTGGGGGGAAGAAAGAGCGAGAGTGAGTTGAGGGAAGAAAAAAAAGTGAGGCCCGCACAGACGAAACACAACTTTGGAATTTGTTCTTTTTTGGGACTTGGGTGGGGGGAGTGGAGCAAAAACAACAGTGGTGGCTGATCTTGCTACTGTCATACCAGGGAGGAAGAGGAAGAGGAAGAATAAACTTTTCTTCGTTCGAGACACAACACTAAAGCACGTAGCTGCTGCTGTCGCTCTCTTTTTCTGGAGACCTCCGGCCATAAGAAGAGTTAGGCTGCTATCCCTAATCCAATCACGCTAAATCAGCCTGAGAAAGCAACAAAAGGGGTGACCCAGCCAAAACTCAGAGCATCTCCTCGACCAGATGGGTCGGTTGCGTAGACCCCGGTGGGAATCGGCAGGTGGGCGCAGAACAGGCACACGTAGATCAGGTCTGACTCGGGGGCCAAATTCTCTGAAAAACGCAGACACAAGCATGAAGCCTGAATCCCTCTCTGTGTGTTGTTTCATTTTTTTCTCTTTTTTTTTCGTTTCTCTTTCACGTTTTTTTCACTCCAGCCCACTCTTTTCGAGCTCGGCAGTGAGTTTCCACTCCAGGCTGGGTGTGGTGCCTGCTCCTCCGAGACCCGACTGCGGAGCGGCTAGTCAAAACAAGAGCGGAGCTGTACCGCCAGTCTAGACCAGCGCGGCGCTCCAACAACAAACCCTGCCTGAGGGGGAACGGCCCGGACGATGACTCCTCAGTATCACTTTCTCTCACAGGGTGTATGCGGAGGGGACATACAGTGCAGTGTAGCACTTCTATTATGTTTGCTTATGATGTGATCAGGCCAGTAAGGCTGTGAGTTAAGGGTGTGAGTGACAAATATTGTCAAACTTCGGAATGTCTGAACCAATGTCAACCTTCACATGATTGTGTAGACATCGTCACAGAGGGTGGGCCACCCAGTAAAATCAGTTTAGAAAGTAAATTGAAGTAAAGTGAATTACTGTATCAGAGTTACAGATACACTGGAAAAATCATATGAGCTGAGAGGAAAAGAAGTGATGATGGACAATAGCTATTCCATAAATGCATAGTCTGCACAACTATGCATCTTCACCATTTCATCAGAGGTTTATATGTGCGTTCATATTCAGATTCACTGACGCAAACATACACACACAAGAACATCTAAACCACACAAACACACTGGCTCTCCTCTCCCCTCTATCTCGCTCACACACACACACACACACACACACACACACACACACAAACACACACACACACACACACACACACACACACACACACACACACACAAACACACACACACACACACACACATACAAACACACACACACACTTACACACACAGACACACACAGGATAAATCTGCAGTGCTCCACCTGGGAGGCCACAGAGCGCTGAGCTGAGATAAAAGACTGGGGAGAGGAGACAGCACAGCCCATCAATCTCACAGTGTTCCACCCGCAAGCTACTGAACACCCATGTGCTAAAGCACTAGCTCTAGATCCCTGTGATGGCTCCACACGCCAGATACACACACACACACACACACACACACACACACACACACACACACACACACACACACACACACACACACACACACACACACACACACACACACACACACACACACACACACTGACTCTAACTCACACATTCTATACACAGAATAAAGGCTCTATAATGAAGACAAATAACACACATAAACTTGAAAAACATTCGGATTCATGCCACACAGACATACACACACAAACACACACACACGCACACATAGTCGGCACATGAAACAAAGCCTCTGTATCCCTAGCGTGAATACACATCAGGGAAATAAACTTGAAAAAAGAACCCACATTCATAACACACACACACACACACACACACACACACACACACACACACACCAGACCAGACATGAACATACACACCTGAGTGACCTAACACATCTCTCCACATTTTTCCACACAATATTGCTCTACCTATTGCTGTATAACCTTCCCAGTCCTAGACACCAGACAGTCTGGAAAGCATTTTTCAGGTCTCACGGTAGATATCCATAACTGTTTTATTCCCCTGCATTAGTTGTGGTCCTACTCTTCCCAGCATATCAGACTCAGCACTTTCCTCAAAAAAACCCACACACAGCAGAGAAGAGCTGAACGAACCCTTTGTTTAGCTCCCCAACAACGTCCAACCATTTAAACACAAATTGCATCAGCCCATCAATCTGTTAGCCACACGGTAGCTCTGGTAGCTCGCACAGAAGCACTGATCCCACTACAAGCCAGGTCAAAGGTCAAAATGTCCTAAGCTTCTCTATCTTATCTGGCTGCTCCCACTGGTACTAATGGAGCTAATGGACACTGCGAGTCCTCCGAGCTGTGCGGACAGATCGGGCTTTTTCAGCAGGCACCTATCTGGGCAGCTTTTCTTCTAACTGCCACCCCGCCTTGATAGGCTCGCTCTCAGGACCTCTTAGGAGCCCTATCAGTGTTATTCCAGCCTATTAAGTGTGTGGCGCAGCGAGCCCTTCCTTGATCCGGTGGGGGGGTAGACGAGGGTCTGGAGGGAGTAGAGCAGACTGAGGCGGAGCTGAGTGGCACTTCAGACGGACATGTCCAGTGGGAACAGGGTCAGATGGTGAAGAGATGGCGGTGTGAAATGTAAAGGACCTTGGACACAGGTCGGTGCTCTCACAAATGGACTGTTTCCATCACAAATGGATGAGTTTAAAACAAAACTGCTTTTTTCTGAATTCTGTTTCAGGCATATTTTTTTCTTTAAAGCATGCCCTATGGAGTATTATTCACACACACACACACACTTTTCCTTTTCCCATAATATAACCGATAAGGCTAATTTATAACAATGAAACCCAAATGTTCCCCTATTCTCCCAGTCCCCCCTCTTGAGGCATTATTCTGTGAAACACCTGTTTCTCCAACAAGGCCCTCCACGTTCTCCTCTTGGCCAGGGAAAGCCTAACCTGGCTTGTCCTCCTTTATTTCCTCGCTGGCCTAGAGGCTGGCTGGCCGGCGCGTGTCTTTTATATTGCTAATTCCCTTCATTCTCCTTCCCCCCGTGTGCTGTGCCCACACTCAGGTAGGCACTGAATAGGCCAGCGGAGAATGGATGTTATTATTCCCACACACAAAGACAACACCTGCCAAGCAGTCCGTGTCTGGCAAAAGCCCAGATGCCATAACAAACACATGGAAATACAACAAGGTGTGAGAGAGAGAGAGTGTGTGTGAGAGAGAGAGAGAGTGTGTGTGAGAGAGAGAGAAAGAGAAAAAGAGAGTGTGAGAGACAGATAGCCAAGGCGTTCAAGCGTAACCAATTACAAATCTGTAGTGTATTATTCTATCACGGTTATTCCATACCAACCGTTAACCTTCATACAGCTTGCGTTTAAATCATTACACAATAATAGGAAGTCTGCTCACTGCTGTGTAAGTAACATCAGCATCAGTACTGCCATCCAAAGCTTATTTATTATACGGCTCTGCTGCGTGTCGGGGTCCTATTTGTCCTGTCAGGATTCATTTCTTTGATAACGACCGGCGGACTATACATTATCCCTTACAAATGAAACGAGTCCACCATGTGGCTTCTGCTGCTATATAAATGCTTGATGATGAAGCCATCTTACCTTCTTTGGCTGCGAGTCTTGGAGACTGATCTGTGTGAGATGGTGTATTGTAGGATAAAGATGAGCTACCTGAAATACACAAGGACAGCATACTGTTAGATTTGTTCATGGGAATATATACCAAAACTGTACAACTCTAATGTGTACATTAACAAACAATTCTACCAAACTGACAACTGACTAATTGTACGTATCAGCTCAGTGTCTCAATTGCATTACCATTCTCACCTCTATTTCTATTGCCTATCTTACAAATATTATTTCTATACATTATTTAGCGTTTTAGTGGTGTAAAATATATTTTGCTTTTATAGCAATAATGGAGAACATCTAATCTGTTCACAAGAGCAGTTCACAAAACACCCAGGAGGTGGCACTGCAAAATTCCATAGGTAAAAAAGAACCCAGTTGTTTTCTTTTAAGAGATTTTATAAGACATAACCATATCAGTGACAATAAATCACCGGAGCTTAGCTTGCCCTCCAAAATACACTCTTGAAAAAAGGCAGATCAGACTGTTGTAACAGCACAGCATTTTTCAGGATCCCAACTGGGCTCCATCAAGATCCCCCTAAAAAATCTCTCCAAATGGACAGACATTCATTTAAATATATGGACCGTGACTCCACAGTCCCTGCCTCAGACGTCAGACATGGGCACCTACGGCTGCAGTCTGGCCGCCATGTCTCAATTGGAGCTGCTGCGAGGCTTATGTCGGCTCGCAAAGAAAACAGAGCGCAAAAATGCACTGGGAAAACATCAGTCTCTCTACTATGAGGGGAGTGCGAGACGCAACACGACGGGGATTTGGGGAACGGGAGGTGGGAAGGAGGGCCGTGTTTTTCTGAATGGGAGAGGATGAATAATAAGGTAAGAGTTGGAGGAGTTTCTTTTCCTTCCACTTCAGGACCTGATTTTGGGGAAGTGAGGGGAGCCCCTCGGCAGGCCAATGGTCTGTTTTCGCTTTTTTTTGTATTTTGTTTTGGGGTGGGGGGTTAGGGAGAAGGGCTGGAGGGAGGGGGGGAGCGGGGGAGAGGGGGGTGTTCCACAGCACACATATTTTAACCTCCAGCCCCCACGCCCCCAGAGCTGCCGACCAGAGGCCAGTGAACAGGGCAAGCATTGTGTTAGACGCCTTCCCCACACGGCAATCAAATGCTGCTGCTGCTGCCCCCCCACCCCCATACAAGAATAATACCACACACCCAACGCGTGAGAGGGAGAGAGAGAGAGAGAGAGAGAGAGAGAGAGAGAAAGAGAGAGAGGGATGGAGAGAGTGAGAGAGGGAGAGAGAAAGAGTGAAAAAGTGCCAAAAAGTAAAGGAAGGAGTAACGGAGAAGATGAAATGTGGTATGTGGAAAGGAGTTGAAAGAAACTTCCCCTTTTCTCTGCCTTTCACTAGCGGTGTTTTATTAAGTTGGACAGAGAAACCCATTTTGCAACTGTCACACCAAACCGCGTGATTACTGGATATGAATGTACACCTGTTTGTTCCTCATTGCTGTGCCTGTGTGTGTGAACAGTGTAAGCTTAGAAATACATACTGTACATCTGTATGCATCTGTGTCTACTTTTATATCTACATATCTATATCTATATCTATATATGTTTCTGCGTGTGTGTGTGTGTGTGTGTGTGTGTGCGCCTGTGTGTTTATGTGTGTGTATATGCACACCCTTGTGTCTCGGCATGTGTGTTTGGGGGGAAGATTTGGCCTTTTCGCCTGTTTGTTTGGACACGCTCTCCCTCAAAAATAACAAACAGATCTGGGTGATGTGACGGGAGCGAGCGATACTGCGAGAGAGAGAGAGAGAGAGATGCGGCTGCTCTTCCTTCCATCCCTCACATCTGCACGCAGTCTGTTTCATTACATAACACATCCATCTGCACCCCCCACCCCCCTCTCTTCCACTGCGCCTCTCTGTGAATGATGGCCTCTCGGATAGCTCTTCCTTCTTATAAGAAACACTCTGAAACTATAAGAGAAATACATGTTTTGGATAATAGTCATAGTAATGGGAGAGAACCTTTGATTTTGGAGTGGGATCAGCCCAGTGCCTACTGTTGGGCTGGGTAGCCCTGTCATCACTCTCTAGACAGTGGGGAGGCACAGACCAAAACCGCAACCTCTTAGAATATGCAGAGCATACCATTCACACTCTGCGGAACCAGGTCGGGAGGCTGTTCTCAACACTTGCACACCACATGCAGACTAAATGGAAGTCAAGAAGACCCACACGCCTGGTGCTAAAACTATATTAACAAACACACCCACACACCCACACCCACACACACACACACACACACACACACACACACACACACACACACACAGACACACAAACACACACATATTCATATGATATATATTCACTTACACACACACACACACACACACACACATACACACACACACACACACACACACACACACACACACACACACACACACACACACACACACACACACACATATAAATGTGATACAATCACACACATATGATATATATTAACTTGCACACACACAAACACACACACAAACATGCACTGAGAGAAAGCACAGCCTAGTAGCAGAATATCTATCAGCAACAGGCCAGTGGAGCAAAGCCCCCACACTCTGGTGCTAATCTGCCAGTTGGGGAGCCTCAACTCCTTACGAGCAGAGAGGGAAAGGGAGGAACCGAGGAGAGAGTGAGAGAAAGAGAGAGCAATGGCAGACGTGGAAGAGGGTGGAAGAAAGACAGAGTGGCTAGAGGAGTTGGAGGGGGGAGAGAAGTGGAGAGAGGGAGCGGAGAGAGTGAAGGAGTGGGAGGGAGGGAACAGCAGAGCCCCCTTAGCACACATGTTTATGGTCTGCATAAACTATCGAGGGACTCCCAACGTCCCCAGTCGCTGCTTCCCGAAAGGCCAGCCGGTGGGCCGCTGCCGCGCCATGGAAAACCGAGTGCTCGGCAGGGCTCTCGGCCCCTTCATCACGGCCACCTCCTGCCATAAAACACACCTCACTCCCTCCCTCCGCAGGTCCTCCACATCGTCTAAAGCCGCAAAAACGCCCGCGCCCGCACCCTCGCCCTTCTCTGGCTCCCTGACGGGGCTCTGCTGTGCGAACCAGCACATGTGGTATCAAACCCCGGACTTTCGCTCGGGCGCGATAAACCCATAGTCCTCCGCCTTCTCCCCGACAGACTAATTTGAGCAAATTCTCAAATTGCGGCCAAATTGAAAGCACATTGGCGAGTGGGCGGCGATCGCTTATAAAAATCTGGATAAGTGACCGGCAATGAAGGCAAAATCACACACACACACACACACACACACACACACACTCGAGCAAAAGTGTAACCGCTGCTCTCTCCTCTCTCGCTCTCTCTCCCCCTTCCCCCCACCTTACTGTTTGCAGCTGGAAACAAAAAGCAGGGAAAAGCCTGCTGTTCACATCGCTTTCATATTTCCACCTTCAGTTGGCGCGTGAGTCAGCACAGACCAGGCTGCTGGTAGTATGGCCTGAGGCTCAAGGTGGGGCTGAGGGGGTTAGGGGGGGAAGGTGGGGGAACGACCCTGCCCTGCTCCAGTGTGTACAAGCTTAATGACACTCAGGAATGATAATCAGACTTTGAATAAACACAAGTAAACGCGCATAATGTACACAGATGTGTGTGACATGATTGCGCTCTAGACACACAAATACACACACACACACAGATTAGTCACACACTGCTAACACATATGCTAATATACACCCACACTCATACACACACACACAAACACACACAAACACACACACACACACACACACACACACACACACACACACACACACACACACACTCACACACACACACACACACAGCCCAGCGCAGATACACACTCACACAGGCCTGCGTCAAGTGGGAGCCTCAGGACCAGACACTTTGCAGGGCCGGTAATCACTAAATACTTCCAGGGTCGGCCTAGCGGTGTCTCAGCGAGTAAGCTAGGAGCAGCTCCAGCCCCACATGAGCAAAGCCAGAGGTCTTTGCTCTGGACGCTCTGCTGCTTGTCTCTGATTGTGTTTGTTTGTGTTACGGGAGGAAAAAGAGATCGGCTTCGGTTTCAAATCGCAATCCCCGGGGTCCAAGTGCAGACCCCACCCCGACACGCACGCACGCACTCACTCACTCACTCACTCACTCACTCACAGTGACACACACAGACACACACACACACACACACACACACACACACACACACACACACACACACACACACACACACACAGACACACACACACAGACAGACACACACACACACACACACACACACACACACATTCACACACACATAAACATGCCCACAACACACACAGACACACACACACATACACATACATCCACATTAACATGCCCACAACACACACACACTCTCATACACGCACATTCATATATACACACACACACACGCATAAACACACACGCACACACACACAGGAACATTCAGCCAACGAACCTAAATATTCCTCCAAAACAGAGTGCCTGGCCAGCAAGGCATGAGACAAGAGAAAAGCTTTTTTTTTCTCCTTCTCCTCCCTTCTTTTTATTTCATTCCACTTGGGCTGCAGTCCAAGGCAATTTCAATCGCAGAATGGAGGATTCCGAGCCACTTCTTCTCTGTCCAAAACACACAATAACTAAATCAAAGGGAGAGTGGCAGCGGGAGCCACAATGCACTGCACCTAAGCCGGCGTAAGTCCTGCGGCAACCGTCCCTAATGAAAACTCGCCTCCCCCCTCCTTCTCCTCCAAAAAGCAAGAGGAGGATGGTAGTCAGAGACACCAAACCTTCTTCTGACTCCTCACAATGGGCCCGTTATGCGTGCAGCGCTTCCACACGCTCTTGGCCCATGCCACCGGCAGAAAACCGTTGACACCCACGGAATAAAGTTCCCATTACATCACAGCCCTGCCCATCAATGTTTTTTTTCTTCCTCCTTCTCCTTATTCTCCTGCTTCTTCTCTCATCGGAGCCAGCTAGAATCGTCAGCTGAAGTTGGGACTCCACCCGTGCTAAGTGTATGTCATAATGTTTGAGGCAGCCAGCTGCAGCCTGTGCCTGTCTGAAGTGCGTGGCGTCAGAGGTTGACCTTCACAGGCATACAGTACACAGTCGCTGGCCCAGGCGTAGCCTAAGCGCAAGCTTCTGGAGCTTCTCCCACGTTGCCTGCGTTTTAATGCAAACAAATCTCGATGCCTGCGTTTTAATGCAAACACAAATCCGCTGTGACTGGTGAGGGCCGTGGGTCAGCTTTTGGCAGCGCATCAGCGCTCCTTTTTCATGTCGCTCCCAGAAAACGGTCACACATACGCACAGATGCACCGCGTCTCCTGGATGTTTTGCTTACAGACTGCATTAGCATGCTGAGCTGGACCGAGGCTGCTTTCCTCCGGCCGGAGACTCTTTGTTGAATGTCACGAAATAGCCGTAATAGCAAGAGCAGACTCTGGAAGAAGAATTCGCAAGAAATTGGAGAAAAGAAGACGAAGAGAGAGAGAGGTAGAACAAGAGCCAGAACAAGGAGAAAAAAAGAGAAAAAAATGAAGGACAAAAAAAAAGTGGAAGAAAAAGGAGAAGAAAAAGAGAAGATGAGAAAAAAGTTGAAATTGGTGGAGTTGCCTCCACTGTAAATTAGGGATAAACTTTCCCGTGCCTAGCAAGGACGAGGGCCTCACTGCACTCCTGAGGCTATGCACCTGGGCCCCCTCGTGCAGAGCAGTATGTGGTTGCGGGCACTCGGATGGGGAGAGAGCTTGGACAGGATGGTTATCTAAAGGGGGGGGGGGGGGGGGGTTAGCATGAGCATGAGGCGGAGGAGGCGGAGGGGGGTAAATTCTTCATGGTTGTGTCTGCTTTGCCAAAGAAAGCAAAACCTCCCGACGAAAGAAGCAGGAATCAGTCGGGATGTAAAACGGACACTTCCTAGTGCGTAACTCGAGCAAGACAAAGAATCCATGATAACTTACAAGACACTATAAAATGTGTCTTTGACTCGATGCTGCACAGACACCCCTGAAGGCCAGTAACTCTCTCTGAGGAGGAACGCTGTCAGAACCTCGAAGATCTCCTCGAAAAACTGCCACTACTAATGGTCCACCCATTGTATTCCATTGAGTCTGAGTCTGAGTCCGAGTCATAACCCTAAATGAAAACACTCCCAGTAATCTTAAACAGTGGTGATTGGGGGGGCAGAGATGATGATTCACACTTACTGTCCCTGAGGTAATTGAGATGTGAGAGCAGGACCTCGGCGTTGTAGGCTGTGGTGAGCCTCAGGAAATCCTCCTTGCTCATCTTGCACAACTCCTTGCCATCCGTGGTCTGAAACATGGCCGTGTCGATCTCCACCAGGCCATATTCCTTAATGGCCCACTCCAGCCACTGCCGCACGTGGTCCGGGGACCACAGCGATGGATCTGAGAAACAAACAAACAAACAACATATATTTATCTTAGAGTATTTGGTCAAGGCACTGACATGAACACACATTTTGGTCATGGAGAGTTTTGCAGATGGAGGATGAATCTAGGTTCTGCGTCTGTTTCTGAACAGTAACTGTACTGAATACATAGTGCATTTACTGAATCAGCCATTGTTCATGCTGAAGTCTATGAAGGGAGGGGTTTATTTCAGAAAGCCCCCACACCTCTGCTCCTGCCCTGAATATCTCTGAAGTGCCGCTGTGTTTTCACTATGGTTGGGAAAAGCATTTCAATCTATAAATTGTATCTTTTTGACTTGGGAGGCAGGCTGTTTGTTTAAACTAAGAATATAGGGAAAGATTTCTAGATGGTTGAACGAAGCAGGAGAATAGTACCAAAACATAAATGGTACCAAAACAGACTCGCTAAGAATAGGAATGATGGTCAGACACACTAAAAACAGTCCACAAAGAACACATTCTTTGGGGCACTGTGGCCTATGACACCAAAGTCAATACTGATAACGAAAACACTTTGCTTTAACGCAGCTTACAAATGTAACAGTTTGCCTCAAAATCACTTTTTACAAACAAACTGCTCTTGTTTCTCTCAGTGTTGGCTTTCAACAGCAACGATATCCAAATATATAACCCAAAACATCACACATGAACATCTGAGGCCTGCTGTGTGTTGTGTCATTTGGTCTACATTACTGAAGCTGTGTTGTGTGTTTGTTCAGCCAATCTGTTACGAGTCAGCCAGAGGCAAATTAAACTAGCTAAAGCATCACACAATATTAACCCACGACCCTGCTAAAGCAAAGCTGGGGTTATAAAAGCATTTATAGAAAATTAACACATTTCTGATGATTAGACATGTTTGGAGGTGAGCTGCTGAAAAGAGGGTACTAAAATCCATGAATGAAGTTTAATAGCTAAGCATATAAAACAAAGAGTAAATAAAGACTAAAATGTCTAAGATTTTTTTGAAGTTTATATAAAACACAAATGATCAAATAGTTATTACCTGCTGGGACTATAACTCTCCTCTCGTTGGTGGTCATATTTGGTGGGGGAGCGTTCTTCTCGTCCATGTAACTCCCGTAGCCCATCTGAGTAGCGTCTGAGCCGCCCACCATCTTATTGCATTTGCCCACGCTGCAGTCCACCGGGGACTCCCTGACACACGGATACCACAGGGTTACAGGCAGCCATGTGGATGCATAACTAACCACAATAATATACACTTATCAAAACCAGACAGATACCTACCGTAGGAACTCTGAGAACTAAAGCCACAGAGCTCTGACATTGTACAAGCGCTATACAAAGACTGATGTTTGCTAATGGTATGACTGCTGTGCATCAGACACACACACACACACACACACACACACACACACACACACACACACACACACACACACACACACACACACACACATACACACACACACCCTAGGCCCCTAAAAAGGGGTAGAGTTTGACTATAGGGATTTGTCAGGAGGACTTAAGAATTTAAAGCTCAGCACTATTTCAACAAGAACTGAGTCAGAAAGAAAGCACTAAGTAGCATCTAGACAATATATCGGCCCTACGTGACTACGTAATAGCCACACAATTGCTTTACAACATGACCAAAATATACTAGCCTATTTATTTAATTAGCTCATGCATAACAAGGCAGTGATTCTCTTTTGGATCAGTGTTTTATTTGACTTTAAGCAGAAAGAAACAAGAACCAAAATGGCCAGGTTAACCACAAATGTGAGAAAAAAAGATAGGTCAGAGGCTGCTGTCGACGTGGGCATATGCTCGTTCAAACTGGCAGTCTCAAACTAAAAAGCTGAAAACTGATTGGTTCAAGCTGTTGACACACATGACATGAACATCCCTCGAGTCCTACCTGGATCCGTTAATATGGTCATATTCGCGTTTGACGTTGACTCGGGCTGGCTGGTTGATCCACTCTTGCTGGGGGGGTAAGGGGTTGATTTTGTGTGGCTGTCCGTAGTCCTGTGCATTGGATGCAGTCATGTCTGTCTTGGGTAGGGGAGCAGCAGCAGTGTAAGGAGGCTCAAACAAGGACTGGTCTTCACTTACCACTGACAGCGCCTCCTAGGGACAGAAGATGGAAATGTTAGTGACTGCAAAGCAGGGAAGGAAAAAAAACAATATCAAACACATCCTAAGTTTCTGGCTTGCTATTGTAAAGTGAACAAAGACCACAAGAAAGAGAAATTCATGATCAAAAGCCTTTGATTCTGGCTTCTGTTGTGTCTGTCTGTCTGTTCTACATGTGGTAATGAACTATTGGTCTGGCTGCTTTCACAGAGACCTTGAACATCGGATCAGTTTTTGACCTAAAAAAATAAATCGAAGACAGAAAAGACAACAGAGTCCTGATGACTCATCAGAGGTCATCCGTGTGATGACCCCTGTATAGCAGGAGCTCAGCTGGAATGATGTAGCTTTATTAAAGAAAACAAACGCACAGACAGGCCCCCTCCGGACCCAACGCTCTCCCCCCTCTGATTTCCGATCATGCTGTAACCGTGCCATGCCATCTTCACACACACACACACACACACACACACGCGCGCGTGTGCGTGGGTACTTGCCACTGCCTGGGGAAACTGGCCATTTTCTGTTTTTTTTTCCTTTTTGGTTTTTAGCCCCCCCACCCCACCCCATTCACAACTTTTGGCCGATTCCTCTTCCCTTCTCTCCATGAACCTGCTTTCCTTGCTGAAGCCCTCCGAAGCCAGACAGAATGAAATAGATTTCCTCTCGCTTGATAGCTCTGTGTCAGAACCACCTGCCAAGAACCTGCACCTGCTCATATCTACCGACTGATACCGGCCCATAACTCTCTCCATGTCGTGCAAATAAGAGAGGCATCAGAGTACACCAACTACTTTCATCCATCAGACATTATTGAAAGACACCACCACCAGTGATCAACAGGAGAAAGACATACATGCTAACTCCAGCATTAGATACAAACATGTACAAAGGAGCTCAACACACTTAAATGTTTACTCAGCGATTCATAATTATCTTTTCTAGCAGTAGTGGTGGCAACAACATTATTTACTCAACCTTAGTTTTCATCTTGTTCGCTGTTCCATGGAAACACTACTCATGAAGTTAGTGGCTTAGTCCTTTGTCTTCACCCTTTATCGTCAACATTCTGGCTGAATCAGAAGACTGTTTGTGATCCAGTCTGGTCTAGGAACGTCTTCACTTTCCAACTAACTACATTGATTTGAATGGCAGAGCCAACCCTGCCGGTACATTAGAACTCATCTCCACTATCACAGTGGCCCACGCCAGAAAGCTGGTCCATGATAAGTATGGAGAAGTGTAGGAATGCCTCGGCTGTGCCAGATAAGGGCAACACTGCTATTATGACTGTTGCACGTTACTTTTCAGAGACATATCAGCCACCACCATGTAATTCATGATTGGCAGTCATGCTTTCCCAAGATTACAGTGGCTTTTAAAAATAGGAAAATCTAATTCCATACATGCACACTGTAGCAAAACAACGGCCGAAAGGAGAACTGCTGAACGTTGGCATGGCTCAGACAAGGCCCGCATGCCAGGCTCACATTCTGTACTGCTGCGTCCTGGGATTGTCTGATGTGTGATGTCTGATCCTGTGATTGACTACTTGCTGATGAAACTATAAAACCAGAAGGCTGGGTGAGTAGAAGAAGAGACATCACAGCCTGGAGTGTCAGAGTATTTCCTACCAAAATATTGCGATGGCACACACATATTTTCTTCCATAAACATATTTGAACATGAAAAGACCGATTAAACATTATGGAACTGCAAAATGAAGAATTCTTAAAAATATAACTCGCCTGCTGTCATAAACATTTGTGTAGCTATTGGTCCAGGAAATGGAAGGTTTATCTTCTTATAAGTCTACTAATATATTATGTCCCCGTGAAATAAGGAGGGCTTGTGCAAACATTTCTGCAGTCTAGAGGTAGGTATATATATATACCTAATATATATACCTACCTCTAGACTGCTGCCAATCCTGACAGAGGCACTTCCAGTGAGTCATATGGGCAGGTTAGGGTGGATTCATCCTTTCCACCCAGGACGCATGCAAGTGGTGATGCAGGAGGCATTCCTGTCTTTTGTTTGGGGAGGAAAGGGAAACCTGACAGGAAACTAGATTGTGCTGAGCAGGAAACCCTCAATGGCGTGATACCCCCCTCCTTTTCATGAGTGGCCTCTGCGCAAAGTACAGCATAAAGAAACTACCTCAAAATATAATGTTCTTACTGACCACATGTTTTAATCTGTTATTATTATTATTGTTTATAATATGAATAATAATAATATTGTTGTTGGTACAGATTGATTGATTTGAGGAATTCTTATCCTCAGGTGGTTTGATAAATGTACTCAGTGATATCTATTACATCGTTACACGTTTACAACTAAATCACAACAGGTGGTTGGAAATAATATATTGTAGATACACTAGACCAATAAGCCCATGCACACTCCCCTAACACACACTGCACCAAGAGTCAAATATCTTCTAACCACAGGAACTCGCTTGTCTTGAAGCAAACACGTTTGGTTGTATTTTTTATACGAAATTCTAAACTGCCACAATGTACTTCTTAAAGACTGATGCAGGCCAACCTCAAGTAGATAATAGATATCGAAACAACTTATTCCAATAGGCTAACAGTGCGTATTCCCTTAACGAAGTTGTCTGGACCCATGTCTCACCTGGCCATTCACTGTAATACCTTGCTATAATACCACGGTCTGTACTATTCATACACGTTTACAAGTTTTGTACCCTATCTGAAAACTGCGGAGCTAACTTTCCTCATAAAATAAGGGTAAAGCGCTATTCGCACCTCTCAATCCAAAATATGATGATTTGTCAACCGCAAGACGTCTTGTCCTTACCCTCATGAAATACCGCCACAATCATCAAAACACGGCTGCTTTACATTAAGGACACCCAAAGCACTTCTACCATGCAGACACGCACACGTTGTCTCGGATCAAAATCCTATCCTTGTCATGTCCGACAAATATCTTATTTAGCTTATTGTGGGTGGGCTCGGCGTGATCGTCTGCGTTTTGACCCGTGAATGGTGAACAGATCCCGGGCGCGGTGCCACCACTATTGCGCAGCCACATCTCTGTGCCCACGCTACATAGCTTTACAAACCCACGCATATATCTAGGCTACATCACTTAAGCCACAACGCATATTTCTGCTTCATCCCATAGGCTACTCCATGTTTTGCAGTAACTTAAGTGTATGTCTGGCGGTGAAGAACGTACATCCATTTCTCCAGCAAAATAGCATTTTTTTCCCACTTAATCCCAGACGTGCGTCTACCGTCACCGTGCGCTTGATCCAAATTCGAGAGTAGATCCTGTCTAACGGTCCGGCATCTCTTCGCAGCTTTTCAAACTTTCATCAGAGTTTCGTTGTTAAGGAAAAGGAAACATGGAAGAAAGAGGAAAAAGGGAGGAAATGTGGCGGTAGCGTGAGGAGTAAAAGTAAAGTCGACTGGCGAGCTTTGCGCTGCTAGCCGACAGAGAACCCCGTACAGTCGGGAGGCGCAACTCCCGAAAAGAAAGCCCCCACAAAATCGAACACCCCGTCCTCCACCCTTACCTTAATAGTTCCGTCCATTTTGGGCAATTTTCAGTGGACCCCAACAATATTCCAAACATGACACGATCCTGAATTAATTCCAGCCCCCGGTATGTCGCGGAGAGAAAGAGACAGTTAACCGGATGGTTTTTTTCCTCTAAATTTGGGAAGTGAAGTCACTGCTCTTGAGTAGGAAGCAATGTGTGTCACTGCAAGCCCTGCCTTCATTACGGCACCAAAAAGCAGGATACTTGTCCCAAGGAGATAAGCGGCGAAAACAATGGAGTTGCTTTCCTCTTTAGATGTTTTTACTTGGAAATATTTACTGGATGCTTGCCATTCCCTTGCATTTTGAACAGTCGCTTGTTTGTTTTGAGTCAACTATCAGGAATTCCGTTTCTGAGTTCTCACTTTAATTATATTTTTTATTTTTTATTTCGCGGAAACACTTCCATGATTCAATCAAAGATTGTATTAAATTGTATTACTATTTTGTTACGGTTCGTTATTTTCCCATTAGTTTACAGACCTTTAATGTTTCTGAATTGTATTTTCTCCTCAGTTTCCTCGACAACTGAACGATAAGATAGAGATATAACTTTCAAGACCAACAGATGTCTTCCTTGACTGTGTAGATTAAAGACCCGTAAATCAAAGACGAGAAATACAAATGTAGGGTACCTGTGGCGGAGACTTTGGCGATCTAGCCTTTATAGAGGACGTCCAATGCTCAGTAGTTCCCTTGAAATACCATTAATAAAAGCCAAGCACGCAGCTCCCCAGACACAGAAGAGCACAGATCTGCACTACACGTGTGCGTCTGCTATTAAGCACGGAGGTGAAATATGATGGAGTGTATACTTCCAAGATTTATGCTCTAGGGTTTGCATGGGAAAACGGCACGTCGGCTGAAAAACTATGCTCACCTTCTATTACGGTTTTATGTGGCAGCTGCAACCACCTATCAACAAAATGAAAGTATTCATCTAATAATTATTATCAGTCTATATTATTGGAGATGTCTCTACCACTGTTTGTATTACTGTTATGAAACTCATTGCCGTTACTTTCAGTTAGTGGTGTGCAGAAATGTAATATGTCGATGGGGTAATATAGAAAGGATTTCTTAACTCACACAGAAAAACTTCCAGCCTCTCACAAGCAAGTCTTATATGTCCATAGACCCCACCCCCATGCGTTCTCTCTACCTTCTCAAATAGCCCTCATCAATTCAGGCACATTATTTCAGCGCAGATGCTAGACATGGAGCCAGCGCGGAACGTGACCAGACCCCAGACCAAGAGGGCCGTGCCTGAGGGAGCGGCTGCACTTCGGCGAAACAGAGCTTGCGCCGCCGCGACTGACAGACGGCCCGGCCTGTCTGCTCACGACTTGGGGGTCTGTTGGGGGAGAGGCCCCCCCGAGACCACCACATCTGGATCCTGCTAGGGGTCAAGGCTTCTCCTGCCTGAGGCCAGCGCAGCGCAGCGTAATTAAGGGAGACACCTTGTTTAACCATTTAGAGTCAGTCTCTTTTCTCTGAGTACATTCCTCTTTTCAAAATATTTTAATAATCCAACTTTCATAAAGGTCTATTCATCTACATTGTACTTAAAAAAAAAAACATAGGTGCCTTGTTGAATTCCTATCCGTATAAACTGAATGTCCAAAAGGATTCTTAAGAAATTATCAGTGGTTGTTGAGATCAAATCTACCTTTATTGTATTCAGTTCATTTTTACATACTTATTTAATTTTGCATCCTGGGCAACAAGTTTATCCTTTGTGGGCACGTATATTTGTGAAAAAGTGATACCATTTCATGGAGGGGAGGTCTTAACGGTCGAAACATGTGTTTCCCTAGAGGGGGAGCTGAGAGTGCACTATTGTTTTAATTAAAACGACATTATCTCGGACCAAATGGCGCGACGGGTTCTACATAGAAGAAAGGTCGGGCGATGAAAGAGTTGCTGTGACCAATGACCTTATTACGATTCGCATCTTTAGTTATAGGCTACTCCAATGAAAACGATTCAAAGTAGTGGTACTTCAGCACGTCAGTCGTTGTATCTCTGTCCATTGTGGCAGATGTTGATTATGATTTCAATAGCACATGACAGGCATGGATATTCAAACCATAAAATATTGGGATTTTTAAAAAAATAAAACGCCGTCAGACCTACCTACTTTTTTGAATGGAACCAATGTTTTGATTGACCATGGTCTCTTGTGATTATGTGGCTTGACATCCAGCCACCAAAAAAACAACCATAATCAACCATATTAATTATAGGCTATTGATCTGACAGTCTTCTGACATACACAGCTGAAGTGAACTGCAGTCAACCCCACTAGAGGATAATCACTTATTAGATTTAGGAGCGCTTTCATAGATGCCCAGTAGTTTTTTATCCTCAGTCGAAACAGACTAATTGAGAAGATAATGATAAAACTGTGTAAAACTGAGGTACTTTGTATGAACTACATGTTATATGATTTTGAAAAAAAAAGCCTGATGGGATAAACCTAAATTCCAGGTACTACATAGGTTTTAATCCGTACACAATTGCAGGTCATGATGAATGCACTGGTAACAAACATTTTCGAAGGCCAATAAACAGATGCACGTTGGTTTATACAGCGAGCCACAGAACATCTGGCTCGACGCTGGAATTTGACAGCCAGACATTTCTTCCAACCACGACCTGTGGGAAGCCAGTAGCCCCACACTATTGGAAACGCAGTGAAGTGGGTGGAATCCGCTGGGGTTGGGCTGGGTTTTAAAATGTAAAATGATTACTCTTCGTCACCCGCAAGAGCTCGCGACAAGGCCAACAAAGGCTTCCAGGCCGACTTCAAACTTGCAACAAAGACCCATAGAAATACACGTATTATTATTATTGTTGTTGTTGTTGTTGTTGTTGTTGTTTGTGAACCATCCAATACAAATATTTGTGTTTGTTACTTGGACCACATTAAAATAAGCCTGATGGTGACAAACTAAAACACAACAATGACGTCTAATAAATTCACTTTTGTGACAAACGTTTTTAGACGTATTATTTTAACCACGACACAGTACTGATACGGATCACGCCTTTAAGATTGTTCATTAGACTTGAGAGTTATAGTAAGCCCCTTCCCCTCTCCTGGGCACAGACAGAGCCAAAGTAAAAAATACCGAAGGCAAAAACGGAGACTGCTGCACACAAGTCCAAACTGTCTGGCCCCTTGCTCGAGGCCATAATTAATTTGAGATTTATTTTTATTGGAGAGCTCGAGTCTCGCCTGGCCTTAACCAAACAAAACCACAGCTAGACCGTGGATTCGCTTGAATGAAGCAGAATATTTCTCTAAAACTGGACTTGAGGCGTGCTTGGGTCACATTCTGACCAATATCCCTCTCTCTATACAAGACAAAGAAGAATATGATTAAGATGGTTTTCACATACACGGGACTGTTTCTGGTGAATTCAGTTTCTTTTTGTATAATTTTTAAATGTGGCACGGTGAAACATATATCGAGCATTTCTACTTGTATATATATATTTATTTCCAATCAAAATAATTATCTCAAGAACAGTTGTGCTTTGTTTACTTCTTAATTTATGCTGACTGAAGTCATTCAGTTGGCTTTTCATAGGGTGGTTAAAGATGATTTCAATGAAAATTCGCTTCTAAAACTTTCCTTAGCGGCCCAGTGTCCCCCGAAACAAATAAGACACTGTTCGCGAGTTTCAAAAGCTGTGCCCAAACTGAAACTCAGTCTTTCTGCAGAGCAACACAAACGATATGACTGCATGAAAAGATCCCTTATGCAGAGGGCAATAAGTCTCCATAACATAACAAGTCACTGCTGGAAAATATGTTGATTGTAAAGATATAATGAATGGCTTTGCCATGCACAATAGTCCATTTTCATGGAGCAGTCCACACGCACGCGAGTAGGTTAGCCCAGAAGAAGTTTGATATGGGATATTGCATAACAGTGTTGTCTCTGACATAAATAGACTGTGTAAATATGACCTGTTGCTAAATAAACCTACCTGGTTTAAAGCAAATGAAAATGTAAAAAATTACAATACCGAAGACATCGAGAGTGGCAAAGGTAAGGTTGTCACCTGATAAATGATCATTTGAGGGAATACTGGGTTAGGGTTATCTAGCCTTTAATTTCAGTATTTTCTTTTCATCAGGTTGGAAAGATGAGGACAGTGGAGAACTTGAAAGAAAAAATGCACCTTGTCCAAAGGCCACGTCCAATGGATGATTTCACAATCAGACTTTAATTTCACAATGATTTCTAACATATGCAAAACAGTCTCTGTCAAAGGTTGCCCTTTTAAATACATTTAGATGCAAAACTTTGCGTGGTAGGCCTACTGTCAAGAGCACAGTGATGCAGTTAAACGCAGCAAAATGCCTGAGTAATTTCATATCAGTTAAATAACGAAAAGCCAGTGTAAGCAACAAAACATATTTTGATGCCCCAACTTGTTATTCAACGTTACCTGGTCGTAGGGACGATGCTGTCTTACCTTGACGTAAGACGAAGTATCAGGGACGGTCTGAAACATTGTCATTGGACTAAAGGCCGGAAATGTGACGTTTTCAATTAACGGCCCTGAAAAGAAATGATAATCAATTAGAATAGTTTCACTGGCCTGTAAGGTATCATAAACAATGTCGCTGTGTTTGAGCTTCATCTCACATAAACACATAGGTATATCAACATGGCTGGCTACTCAAAAGATATTTAGCAGTTAAAAGCAAGGATCATGTTTTCATTTCATAGAGCTTTGCCGCCTGTATTGGAGTCCTATATGAGATTAACCGTCTTTTACTTCCTCTTGTTTAAAGACGCAGGCATGTATTGTCACCACACACACTGGCCATATCAGTTTTGCCATTACTCCTCCAACTAAGTCGGCATAAGTTAGGCTACTCTACACATTTGTTGGATATAATCGTGCGGGTCATCTTAAAGATCATTGGATAGGATAATCAAACAAACTGCACATTCATATAAAATAATATGAAATTATATGGGAGTATTAATTCCTCCATTCATTCATGCTTTTATTCATTCATTGATGGGCGTAGGCTATCTCCTCTCCATTGGATGTCTGGCTTTCCTGGCAATTTCCTGTAGCTCTGCATTTTTTTGTGATTGCTGCTTGTGCACAATTCAAGTTCTATTTCATAACGGTGCACAACAAACTGGTATTCCCTTGCAATATTTTGCACTCTTCCTGTCCTAATAGCAAACAGTTGAATTCCAAACCATAACTGTCTGCCTATCCACTGCCAAAGGGAGCAATAAGAACGCACCGGGAACACCTTGCGTTCCATCCAACGCGACCACTTCCATCAAAATAGAGCGTAAGGGTCATCTTTGGTTCATAGACTGTTGGGCTAAAGAGTATTAAAGACACGCACTCACAGGCTGTAGCCTACTCGCCCTTTCTAGCAGTTTAATAGACCCTTTTCTCTGCTCTTAAATTTGATTGAAATTTGAAGACACTACATTGCAAGATAAGATTCAAAGATCACTTAAGTGGGCACAATGATAGTTATATCAATTTTTCTTTTTCTTTTACAACTATCATGAGTTTTACTTTATTACAACTGTGTTAACAGTAGTAATAACTTGAATCATCACTGGTTATGATCATTCTTTCCTAACAGTGCAGTGGTAGGATTGGTCGATTTCACTGCATAACTAAAGTAAAAACGAGCAGTACTAGCTCCAGCTCCCTGTTCTGTTAGTCCTGAGGGTAAGCACATATTGAAGCACTTTTCGCTTTAATAAGCGCAGCTTACAAAGTCTGGGGTGAAAGGGCACCTCGGGGACGGTGTCTTTAGCCCTTCCTTCGCTTTGCAGTTATGAACAGGCTGGCACTAGCAGTATTTAACATTCCGTACAAGGCCAGGGAAACGAAAATAACATCTTTGCTTGACAAAACACAACGAAATGAATCATGTAAAAGAACGGACGTTTTATTTGCTGCTGTGGCTTAACTTTACCACAACTACTACACTGGTTGCACGGTACTGGCGTATAGGCAAGTTTTTGCAAAACAGACTGAGCAGTGTGGAACTGATTCGTCAGCTTCACAGGGTCGGTCAGTGCTACAAACCGTTTTTAATTTCCAAACAATGATCATGAAAGCCCCAGTATTAAATTCATGAGGTGTCTTTGAGATACGACTACAAGACACGAGTGGCCTTATTTTAACACAATGGGAAAAAGACCAATGCTTGTAAACGAGGCACCCTTTTACAACTGATAACAATGTAATGACAGGATTTCACCATTTTAACTTCAGAACCTTTCAGAGGATTAAATCAGCCAACTTTGAAATACAGAAGACTAAGTTTGTTTTGGGTTATGCCACACAACTATAATATATTTAATGGTCACAAAACAATATTCAAATGTATGCTCTTAATACACCTTTCCCAATGCAATGACAATAAAAATGGGAATTATGCACTCATAGTGATATTTTAGCAATCGAAAATATGTCGATTTTCAAAACCTTAAGAGATCTTATAGTCTAACTTTGTTCAGACTAAACATATGTTCACATTTCTCATTTCAACCATTCCACCAACCCACCTAGTCCCACCCCCAATTTAAAAAAAAAATACTTGTCACTGTTGCAAATATTATTGCAAAACCCAAGCCTCTGCATTTCTGCCATCCAACCTGTAACATAAACAAACGATTCTAGAGGCTTATAAGGTACATAATATATATATATATATATATTGCAGAGAGGCACTGTGTTAGACTTTGGGCTCCTGCAGGCATAGGCAGGGTTCGCCTCATAAACTTTTCCAAATGCATCCAATTTCTAAACGGTAAAAGAGCATAGAATTCCGCAGCTGTACCCAATTAGGCGGCTCGAGGCTCGGGAGGACGGTTAAATAACTGCGCCGACTTTCCTCCGAGACAGACCGTGGGCCGCGAGCCTCTAGTGTTACATTTTAAGCATCCTACCTCTCACGACAGAGTGCTGCTATCCATCATAAACGAGACCGAAGCGATTATTTCGAATAAATTGCCTACATTATGCCGTGCCTTTGCCTTCCAGATACAACGAATGTTGAAACAACATCTACCAACATTTTTTCCGGAGAGGACTAGGATATAACCTAGAAAACGACACATACAGTGTAACATATTGCCACTCTGCACAGGCACGTTCTTTGTTCTACGCAAAACATAACGTTTCATCTATGACATGTTAAAAACAAAACTTTCTCTGTGCAGTTCATTCATTCACTGTAACCCACAATACCGGACACTAGAAGCGTGTTGACATAAACCGTTTGTTTTGACACTCACCTGCCCCTACTTGTCACGCGAGTCTTTTGCTTTAATTAGTCCCAAATTTCAGAATAAGTCCCGTATACAAAAGTCGTTACCATGGATGACAGTAAGTTATTTTGAGAAGCCGTATGGAGAGGAGGATGTATGAATGGGAATGCTTAAGCGATGACAGAGCAAGCAGTCGGCAACCAATGAGGAACGAGGGACAAGCCTCCCCCTGCATCTAGTGTAAAGAGGCAGACCAGGCTGCAAGTCCATTGAACCATGAAATAAGGGAAATCTAACATAAATGGTAACAGCACCATAAAAAAAACCATGAGGCCCCTTGTTTCCCATGGTAAGATAATCTGCAGTCTATTCTAAGTGCTAAAACACCTATTCTAAAGGTCATATTGGCATGGATTTAAAATGGGATTAAACGTTCAAATCAGAATAAGATGTCAGTTCTCAGCTGTCAGAAAAAATGGAAAGGCCTTTTTAACAGTGATGGGTCGGGATCAATTATTTTAGTTTTTTAGTAAGATTCCCATTTTTGCTCATGGCGGATTAGATATCTAGCAAAATATTGCAATAATGTATTATACAGACGCACATTAAGGCAACAAGTTGCAATTTGTTTATATTGTTCACTTTTCATTAAGTTGCACCTTAAATGTATTTGTTTTGGCTACTTAATTACTTTCAGGGCGAAGCGATTTCAACTATATTGACGCTTTGTATGGGACCTTCACCATCAGTCTTATCACAAAAGCCAGATAAAGCACTTAGAAGTTCTTTTCACGATCCCTTTTCGTCGTGATGGATCCCCAAGGACTCGGCAGTTTCAACAGGATCCCCACTTCATGGCCTCGTGACGAAGACACGCGTCTCCTGTGAGCTTTCCTTTCCTGTTCGCCTGACCCTGTTCAGTTCACTAACTCCATTTCCGACGCAGTACCCATATCCTCGACTGCAGAGTTCCTTCGAAGGAAACCGACCAATTTACAGTGAATGAAGTTACCCAAGCATGAGATTTTAGACTTAAACATGGCCTAGTCGACTTCACCTAACTTCTGAGACCACACAGTTAAGCATCTTACAGTGTTTTTGGATTCATAAAGCAGATTATAGCCTACTGGAATATATCTAGGTGCCCTGGCCATTTTGCATGTATTTAATGGAAGGCAATGCCACAATGACCTATGTAGATTACAAAATAATTGATAACATGGACTGTATACTAAAAGACATTATTTCAGTTAAGTTAAAAAAAACACGAATAAAATCATAAATAACCCTTAATAAAAAAATAATGCAAAAGATACACCTTTTTGTTTTGGAGTTCAAAACTCGAGTTATGTTCATAGTCTACCTACATGTTTGGGACCTACCCCCGGTGGAAAAAAAAACTCTGGGCAGTGGGCCGGGTTTCCCAAAGCCCCCTCAACGCTACGTCATTCTTAAGTTAAACCTTAAACTATTGGCTACCTAAACGTTTCGAGCAGAGACATGGTTCTTATTTCGAGCAGAAGGTTTTTAACGAAATATACATAGACCTACATTCAGTAAGAGATATTTTCGTAAGATGGGTCTAGACCACTCCTTTCTCTACCTGAACACAGTTTTCAGATGAAACAAACGTTTTAGAGCCTAAAATATTAAGTGAGTCTCTGGACATGCATTGACTGCGACGTCAGACCAAGATACGTGTGCTTTATTAAATAAAAAGTAAATACATCGGTATCAATTAATTAGCCTTTTTTATGAGTAACATCTAGCCTACAGCTGCCCTGTAAAGTGACAAACCAGCCTTACCCAACTAAAAATGCTGTGGACCATCAATTATCACTTCCAAATCATACAGTAATGGTAGTATTATTCTGTGAATCAGAGACAGGTTACTTAATCATGTTCTGCTATGAATTCAAAAGTGGAACCAACAGATGGGGTTAATGCCAATACACTAAAAATCCCTTCTTTTTCTTTGCATTATGCTGTAGAGACGTCATCTCAAAGGTTAGGCCAAGATGAAGCACTCAGATGCATTGTTGAGTTATATATGTCAGACTCTGGGCTGGTCTTCAGGGGCTTTCTTTGGCTAGGGCACATATACAGCATTAATAGTCATGTTTATTGGAAAGGGTAAATATTCAATGGATTCACGGACTACAGTTCATAGTATGTCCTTCTTATTCGTATATTAAACAAAGGGAGCCCATGGGTTTGACATGTGCTCTGCCACTCCTTAGGAAACTTCTGTGCAAATTCTTTAGATTAACACGACCACTTTTCATTAATCAAAAGATGTTTTGCGTTTGAACTTGCACAGCCACGTGATTTCCCACGAACAATGACCGGAAATCGCAGCCCAAGTCAGACAGGAAGGCTGTCCGATAATTGTTGACTCCGCAGTGTGTTTGCTTACGGTGACATTCAATTACTTTAAGCTCAGTGTGCAATGACCTAGCTGGTGTTTTTCAGAAACACTGGCAGAACATTGCTGAGACACTGAAGTGTTTTTGGGCGGACACAAGCTAATCAGTGGCCCAGTAAGTAAATGGTTTTATAGCCGAACCAGGGACCAATCCTGATTGATGAAGCGTACACATTTAGTAGGTCCTAGAGGGAAACCAGTAAAGGAAAGCAACACATCTGTGACAATGGCTTTACAAGGCAGCAGACCGTAACAAATTGCATGTCTTCATAGCCATTACCTACATCAACATCAGTGCTGACGAGATATCAACAGACCTGATGCTAGAGGGAAGGTTCTGTTTCACTGTTTCACAAAGTATGACCCTGCTTCAGTGCACAAGGATGAAGCTACCAGTAATGCTTTTACAGTAATATCATGTCTTTGTTAAACCTTATCTATAGATTGTTAGAACTTTTGCTCTAATCAGGATGTCACTGCCATAAACATCTAGCTAATGCAAGCAGAAAGCTAATTTCAAACATCAACATTCGCCCAAATATTTTTCAAAAAGTTCTCCTTTGGGGTTCCGGAGAAAAAAAAGAAAAGATAAAACTCCCCCTAAGAACATTATTTACAAAGTTGAGGGAACTTACAGACATCTCTGATGGCATCGACTGCTTGAGTAATGAAGGCCTGGACCACTTCACTGTAATTGTTATTTATTTAACTGGAGGAGAGCGACCCAGAGAGACATAGAGAGAAGATGGAGATAGCTCCTTCACTAAAGCCTTTTTTCTCTGCCCTCTTGGGACAACGGAAAATGAGCTGGCGGCACCAAGGCAGGGCAGGGCGGCATCTTTTTTCACGCCAACACGTCAAGGCCCGCATGTAGCCACGTCAACCCTCTTGCCACCCAAACACTGCTGTAATAGCCAAGCCCTGTGGAGGAGGGGAAGAAAGGTTCTTTCTCAGGGACAGCATTACTCTACAGGGAGAGCTGCTGGTCTATCAGTATGGTAGAATTGGAGTCTGCTTGTCTTTGTTTCTTTTTTAAAACCCTTCAAAATAGCTTTAAAAAAAGGCTTTAAAAACATAAGAAGGAAGCTACAGAGATATATGAATACGTTACAGTAAGGTTAGAGTGATAGAAAAAAGCAAAGACAGATAGACAGACAGACAGACAGACAGACAGACAGACAGACAGACAGACAGACAGACAGACAGACAGACAGACAGACAGACAGACAGACAGACAGACAGACTGACTGACTGACAGACAGACAGACAGACAGACAGACAGACAGACAGACAGACAGACAGACAGACAGACAGACAGACAGACAGACAAACAGACAGATAGATAGATCAATACATAAATAGACAGATCTAGATAGAGAGAAAACAATAATGGAAGAAGAGCTGGCAGAAGACTGTAGAGAGAGACAGTAAGAGGGAGCGAGAGAGAAAAAGAGCCCCAAAGATTCATAGTATGGAATGTAAATCCACAGACAGGTCTATTAAAGGCTCCTGGAAAAGAATCCCTGGTTGTGTGAAGAGCTAGTCTGCTCATGTGTGTTGTAATAATTTACAGAGGGAAGTATTAAATTAGACCGCCCTAGTTATTTTATGGGCTTGCCATTTATGAAGGTAATGGCATCCTTGTAAATTAACAGGAGGTCGCCGAGCCACCTGATGCGTCGCCACTCATCGCGTGTGTGGGGAGCAACACTAATACAACAGGCAGCGATGACGACACTGTGGTGAACAGTCCCTCATAAAGTCGCTCCCTCAGATTATCAGATTATCCTCCAGGAACACATCTGGACATCCTATGTGTGAGAGTGTAGAGTTGACTGAACAACAGTGTGTGTGTGATGACAAACACATCTGAGCTTGCTGTGTGTGTGTACAGTAGGCAGAACAACAGAGTGTGTGTGTGTGTGTATGTGTGTGATTAAAGAGGATGCTTCTGTGTGAGGGATGTTCTCCAATCTTCACCAGATGTTGCTGGTGCAACAACTTAATATGACTTTAGCATCAGTAAGGTGGAGTTCTTGCATGAACTGAGATGTTTTGTGGTGTTTTGGCCTCTAGTCCACACAACAACAGCATTTTGGGGGCCTGAAAATGTATATATATATATTTTTAAGTGGGTTTCAGTGTGGAAATGTTCGAAAACCGCAGCGCTTATGTTGCCATGTGGACAGGCGAAAACTTTGAAACTGATGGCGACATGGCCCCAACTTTGAGCCAGAAACCCACCAAACTGACATCAAAGAACTAGTGGGGACGAGGGCCAATAGTTGTGTTGACTCACGTCGCCTGTGTCTGGGCCAAAAAGTTGCACTTGAACACACCGCATGTTTCCACACCGCACTCACTCACCACAGACAGTAGCATGATATAGATATTTATAATTGAGAATATGTCTGATAAGAAGTTGCAAACAGCACTGCCATTGTCGGCCCTTGGTCTTATAGCTGCGGGAGAAGAAAGGAAGAGGCTGAGATGCAATATAAGGAGAAACTTAACTAAATAGGTGACATCATGTATACTACAGTGACAGGCTCAGTAGCCTTTCCCAAACCTGTCGAGAGCTGGAGTTAAATTAAACCACTGATTTTGACATTTCGCTCAGCTCTTTCCTGTTCAGTTCCAGTTGCAGTGGTTTGCCAAGCTGAACAGCCAATCAGAGTGATCTCTGTCACTAACGGGCTTAACATGCTTGGCTGAAAAGCTGCTGATAGGGGTCTGACTAGCACTAACGGCGTGGGACACATGACAAAGACGAGGCCCACAGACGCTCACAGACGGCCCGAGTGGTGTGTCACACTTTCATTCTCCGTGAAGCTTCAGGCTGGAGCTGCACCCTCCAAAGCCTCCCCCACATCCTCAGTGGCAATGAATTAAAAAATATATTCTAGATTGTCAAACGCATAATAGTTGGTAGCCAATTTGTTCTAATTGTACGAAGAGGTCATAATAATCAGTGACATCAAGCAGCCCAAGAGACCCCCCTAAGAAATTGTCAACTGTCTCATCCGCCCCTACAAAAAGGACATTCCTTCCCTACTGCTGGATTCAGGTGTGCCATGTGTCTGTTTGTGGCTACAGCCCCGTGAACAACCCTCCATTATAAATTGACCGTGCGCTTCTCAATTGGAGGTTTATAAGCAACCTCTTAGCGAGAATTCTGGCCCAAACACTTCTGACCACCTCCATGCCTTCACCCTTCTCAGCACAGACTGGTGTTTGTCTTTTATGCGCACCATGTAGAGACCTCTTATTAAAATCTGCTAAAGACCTCCATTCTGAAAACAATACCATCCCTATGTTTTTCCAGAATCTTCTCAAAGGCAGCGGAAACCACCAAGGAAAGGAAGAAACAGTCCATCCTCCACCTCTGGCTGACTGGGCTTCCAGAGCCTCCCTTCAGGCACTAGGCTGGGCCAACTGTACCTCCACTAACATCTTCTCGACAAGCCTCAGGGACCGAGTCCCTGTTTCTCTTTAAAGAGAAGCTGCTGCTCTCCACCGGTGCCCATCTCTCAGAGAAGGAGTGAAAAAGAGGAGGAAGAGAAGGAGACAGAGAGAGAGAGACAGAGGGGGAGAAGGAGAGGAGGAAGAGAGCAGGATAGAGCGAGTGAGAGAAAGAAAAAAGGAGGACAATTGGTGAGAAGGTCCGTGCTGAGTGAAATAGAGTGTGGTTGTTTGTGTGTGTGTGTGTGTGTCTATAGAGGGGGGACACACAGCCTTGTCCGAAAATTCAAATGGTCTCCGCTGCTATAAATCCAGTGAGCACTCATCCATCAGCACCCTTTTTAAAGAGCCCTTGGAGGAGAAGAGAAGAGAAGAGAAGAGAAGAGAAGAGAAGAGAAGAGAAGAGAAGAGAAGAGAAGAGAAGAGAGAAAAACACACGGCGGCTGAAATGAATACGCTGTCACCTCTCATTTGGGCTGGCTCCTTCACACCATAAGAAAGTGTTGTTCCTGGGAAGTCAGTCCGGGATCTCAGGTTTACTCTCTGCCATGCTATTCTCAGGCATTCACTTTTGAGGCCCCTGTGCTTGCACCCCTCTGGCCCCCCCTCTCAACCCCACCCCCACCCCCACCCCCACGCCACCCTCCTTCCACGTTCCTCCCCGCCACCAGACTCGTCTGACAGCCTGAACTCGATGTGGGCTGCTCACCAGACTACAAAACTCATTCATCTGTGCCTTCAGACGGTCAAATCTGGATCCAATAAAGCAACCGACTATTGATCCCCCCCCACCACTCAACCTTGCCTGGCTGTTGTTGCAGCCTTTCACCACTAGAGGGCTCTATGGTCCAGGCTAGAGGATCTCAAGGAGGTTTCAAGCAGGCTATCATCAGAAGCTCTTCAAACTAAATAACCTATCCTCGGGTCACCATAAATATTGCCAGACTATAATTTTCACTCGCCACTAAGCACTTAAGCGCTCATTATGCTGACAAGCAGCTAAACAATAGAGACTGCTTACACTCGAGCCTTTTATGTAATCTGTCTGAAGGCTCAAATCAGTCACTGAAACTGAGTGGGGTATCCCTCAGCAAGCCAAGCCTATCTAGAAGTATGTGTGTGTGTGTCCACTGCAAATCTACAGACAAACAACATGATTTGGTGTGTGTGTGTGTGTGTGCAAGCCAGGAGACCACAAAGGGCCCGACCGCAAGGTCTGCTCTAGCCATATCCTCCTCCTCTCTCGGACTGGTCCCACTCCCTCTCCCAGGGGCACAAACAAATGGTGTGAAACGGGAAGCAGACGCTGCCGTTCTCAGACGCTGCTTGGCCTGCTGAGGCGGGAGGGCCGACTCATTGTTTTTGAGAAAAATGCCACGGTGGAAATCAAAGGGACCCAGCACAACAAGGGACATCCTTGCGAAAGGAGCATGTTGGCAAAACTAGACTTCAAAGAGTGAGAGAGAGGGACACACACACACACAGACACAGGGAGAGAGAGAGAGAGAGAAAAATAGAGAGAGAGAGAGGAGACAGAGAAAGAGAGAGAGAGAGAGGAAAGGAGACAGAGAGAGAAAGAAGGAGCCAGAGAGAGCGAGAGAAAGAGAGAGAGAGAGAAAGGGAATGCGACAGAAAGAGGTGCATGGTATTTGTGCCTGTGTGAGTATGTGTGTCTGTGTGAGTGTGTGTGTGCCTGTGTGTGTATGTGTGTATCAGCATATGTGTGTATGTGTGCCTGTGTGTGCATGTGTGCCTGTGTGTGTATGTGTGCTTGTGAGTGTATGAGTGCCTGTGTGAGTATGTATGCCTGTGTGAGTATGTGTGCATGTCTGTCTCAGAGTGACTGCGGGGGCACTACCCCAAACGCCTTGGCAAAACCACAGCATTCTTCTCTGCTCCTTAAAGTGGAAGAGCCTTCGTCAGAGAGCATATGCGCAGCACATGAGCAATGTTTGGGCAACGTTCTCCGGGTGTTTACTCTTTAGCGAAACATGAATAAGACAGCTTGGCAGAACCTCCAAAGTGGAGGCACAATTAAACCAGACTCTTTGTTCGCTGGATGACATACTCTGTGACCGTAATTCTACAGAAACTCACCACGCTAGAGGAGCCGGTGGAAAAGAGTCAGCTTTAAAAGATACGCCGCTAACATAGCATGGCAGCCAAACCTGCTCTGGGTCCCTGTTTCAGTATGAGGCCCCACAAACGACTTGTTTACTGAAACATTATCTGGCACTTGGAAGCAGTCTGCCTCCCTGTTGTGTGGCTGGCTACTGAGGGTTGTGGAAATTGTGCAGTTCTCTATTACTGCTGCTAGAGGGCGCAGTTGAGCTGTGAAACTTGCTAATGACAACATCAAGCTCCTTACCAGAGAATGGTGAGAGGTGCCTGTGGTGCAACATACTTTTTTCAGTGTATTTAGTAATTACTGTGTTTGTCTGTGAAACAGCACTTGAGTGAAACATTATGTCTGATATCATTCACTTATGCCATGCAATTAATCATGTATCGAATTTGGTTCTGTATTACACCTTTTAATTCATTTTGGAGTACAGTGTGTCTGTAGTCTGACTACCAGGAATACATCTCGCCATCGAAAGTGTAACTGTGATAGCCAGTAGCATGTGAATATTTCTGAGCCATGACAT